>NW_008335967.1:9006761-9044665 GCF_000622305.1 Nannospalax galili | reverse complement strand
CACAGTAATTAAAAATGCCAGAATGGTGGAACTAATCTTCTTGGATGTTTAACAGACATACCTTGAGATCTATAGTAATTGGGTCAGCGGGATTCAAAGGACACCTTTTGCTCCTTGCCCTCCTGGGTAGATTAGTTCCCAGGGACTATGAGCATCGCACAAAATGTCCTGTAATGGTGGTGGGTCATCTGGCCTCTTGATCAAGGAAGCCGAGGAGACCCCACCAGATGGACTTGAGCCAGTGTCCAGTCTATAAAGAGGAGGGTCAACACGGAGGAATCATTTCCTCCATGTTTCCAAGAGAAGCCAACAATGGTCGAGTAGGACCTTTGACTTATCCTCACATGGATGGAGCTGGTTAAAGAAAGGAGCCAGAAGCTCCTCCAAACCCCATGGGACCCCCCTGAGGAACAAATCCTCTAATGACCTCAAGAGTAAAAACAAATCAGTTTATCTGGTCCAATTGTATGTCCTTAAACACCCAAAAGGGAAGTATAACCAAAGATTAAAGGGGCCAACATAATATCATAAGAGCATACATATACATAACTAAAAGTTACTCGACAAACAACAAAGCCAGACAGGCAGGGATGGCAGAGTATGGAGCCTCTAGTGGGAGAGGAAGGCTGTCTATCTGACGAGTTTGTATTCATGCTCAGATGCCGAGGAGCTCAGAAGGTGGGCGACTGTGACCAGTGATAGTCATGTATATAGAGATTAGAAATGCATGTGAAAACGTCTCAATGTCAATTGCTTTGGAATGAATTCTTCTGTAAAAAAAAAAAAGTTGTGCTGTAAAGTAAAAAAAAAAAAAATTATACTACAAAAGAAAATCACAGGATTCTTTTGGATTAGATAACCATCAGCACTATTTCTCTTTTTGTGTTATATATAAAATGATATTATGTAACCATTCTTTCATGCTTACTAAAATATTTAAGCTAATGGTTCTTTGTAGGGTATGTAATATGTTAAACACACCCTGATAAGCTTCTATGGATTACTTAATTAAAACCTCAACAAGACTAAGAAATAACTGTTTTCACCCCATCTATTCATAAGGACAGTCAGGATTCAAGAGGTGATGTCCTTTGCTCCAGGATGAGATGTAAGAACTGGGATTTGAACTCATATCTGTTCAATTTCAAAACTTTATATTCACCACAGTGTGATTCAGGCCTATGTGTTTTATACTCATTTTTCCAGCCTTATACCTCCATGACTTTTATATTCTTCCCTCACTACTTTGCCTTAATTCTACTGTCCCCGTTCATTGACTATGTGTTACTTACAGAAAATGTTTGCTGACATCTGCTTTAGTGAACTTCATCCTAGTCAGTAAGCTATGCTACATTTTATTTAATATAAAATGTAACATGGGGAAATTAGAAAAGAGAGATATGTGTGGCCAGAGGGTACATTGTTAGCGGCTGATCCACCTGCAGCATCCCATCTTTACTGCTTCCTTAACTGTTGAATAAGTGTGTGCTTAGCTCTTATCGTCCATGTTGGTCTTTTCATAGATTTCTGAATTAACAGCACAGAAATTCTGAACATCTACTTCCTCCAATTTCATATTCCCCATAACTTTAGTGCTTTCCATTAAGTTCATTTGTTGCCATAGTATTAGTGAGTCATGTTTGAAGTACTCTAGTGCATGTATCATTATTATAGTAGTCTTTTATTTCTCTTATATAGCATACACAATTTTGAAGTAATGGCAGTGCCAGTATAATCTATAACAGAAATCTCTGGGTTGAAATTGTATCCAATTTCCATTTTCTCTGATCTTTTGCCCTGTTTTTGCTCAGTTCCTTCTTGCTCCTTCCTCCCTCCCTTCCACTGAATCTGCTGTTACCATTTCTGTTTTTCTCAAAAGTGTGCAGTATATGCAAGATAAGCTAACATTTTTAAAAACTGGCTTTTCACTCCTGTTTGCCTTTTATTAAATTCTATATGATAAATCATATAGCATTCTTCTCTCCACAGAAGGTTTGTAGACTTAAGCACTATCTTCCCTCTCTTGGATTAGCAAAGAGACGTAAAAGATTTCCATCTCCATCTTCTTTCTCCCTAATCCCACCATATTTCAGAAATATGATCACACATCAGCATGCTCTTCAGATTTGGTCGTATTATTGTTGGGTTTTCTCCAGAGATGTTCACAAATAGAAATGAGACAGATAGGTGGAATGATGGGACTCAGTTCTCAGAGACACTAACTACTGAAGAGGAACTGCATCATTACTACAAATTTATGCTGCACCTGTGCACTCACTATCATATCAAGTCTGACAAGACAGTGAGGAAAAATGAAAGAGATAATATTCAACAAATCCCCAAGAGAAGTATGGAGGTACGCTTCTGGACAGGCACAGCTCACAGGATGGCCCCCGACTGCCAAATATTTCAAATTGCTTTTTCTTTTGAGAAAGTTATTGGCTTACATATCTGAAAAAAATACTCTACAAAACTCAAAGAAGTTGTTAAAATTTCTTGTTATTCACAAAAGTTGCATACCTTTCTAGTTTTTTTTTTAACCTTTGAAGGTTAAAGGTAGAATTCTAAATTTAGGTTTCCTCAACACAGATAATGCAGCATTTGTGATACAGTTCAGAGTATTTTGGATGTCTTAAAGCTTCAAAATCAATTAAATTTCTCATTTAATATTTAACTCATGTGGTACTTCCAGATCTCTACTTATTTTCTTATCCATAAAACTGGGAGTTGAGTCATATCACTCTTCATGTCTCTGAAGCCTTAAATGTCTTTGAATTTCTGTTATGTTTCGATGATCATAGTGCCCCATTGTTTAGGACCCTCAGGGTAGTGCTCCTGAGAGGTGGTGGAAAATTTAGAGGTGGGGCTCAGTAGGATATAGTTTGATCACTGGAAGCATGCCCTCAGGGGGGATTGTGGAACCTTGGTCTCTTTGTCTGCTTCCTGGCTTATGTTAGCAGTAGTTTATTGTACTATACAGTCCTGGCATGATGTACCACCCTTGCCAAAAGACCACAGAATTGGGGCACATAAATACACATGAGATGAGATAGAAAGTTTGAAAACATTCTGAGAATCTCAAAGAATTAAGGAGCATCTGTATCCCAGTCTTGGTTCTAGTGCATCTAACAACAGAAGCATTTCTCGTTATAAACTGCCTCATGCTTTTCATTATAATAATGCCAAGCTTATGCCTACAGTTTCCATGTGTAAAATCTAGGTAATTCTCATCTAAAATGCAGCATCAAGCAGCACAAATGGAAAATATGCCTTGTGAACTCAAAATATTGTTTCGAGGACAACATTAGTTTTTAAAACAGTAGAACTAAGACCAACATTGATGCTACCATAGAGAAAATTTTCATGTTTTTCAATGGATCTCTTTCAAGTGTTTTTTAGAGCCACTTCATTTCCTTAAAATCTTACTGCCCCCCTCAACCTTCTTCTCTTCCCCCCTTCTCCTCTTCCTGCTAGTCCCCTTCCTTCCCCAAATACTTAAACTTTCTTCTTCGATGCCACCTATACACTCCAGTATGCTCTATTGTTCCCCTCCTGCTCTCTTTATATATTTCCTCTTCTTTCATGGTCACCTTTCTACTTTGATCACACACACACACACACACACACACACACACACACTTAAATTGACATTCCTATTATAGATCTACCCTTTAGGAAAGAAGATATAGAATAAAAGAATTATCAGGAATAAGTACAGAAAAATAATTTAAGCCTATAAAACAATTTGTTTATCAAATTTAGTCCTATGGGAAGACTGGATTTGAAAATAGTTCTATACTTTATTTTTATGTATCTGTAATGTTGTTTATTAAGTATTTTAATAAACATTATTCTTCATAGTAATTACATACACTCCTTTGAAATCTCCAGTTATTAGGTTAGTTGCTATTGTCAAGGTCATATATAATTAGGCTTAAAATGATAAACAATGATAGTCATTTTTGTCATCCACACACTTAAAATGGTTGGATTATTTCAGATTGGAAGAAAAGTCTGTAAAGAACTTTAATCTCCCTCATACGCTGAGCAAGTATATCTGAATTTATTACAGCAGGCAGAAATTATGACAAGGCAGGATATTTGAGGATTACTTTTTACCTTCAAAGGACATTTTTTTAAAGGTGGCTTTTCAATGAGGACTATCTTGAACTTTGCAAATTAAAACTATAATTTCTTTCAGAGCTTTGGAGTTATTGTGGCTTATGAACTAGTTTGTACATTGCAACATATCCATACACAAATTCTTATGAAGGCAGTGTACAAGGCTTTTGTCATTTAATCAAAAGATTTGGAGTAGCTTTTATTCCTTGAGCTTATTTATGCGGTTGGCATACTAGTGTTTTCCCTGGTAGGCTGTCAATCAGATCCAGACTTCATTCTTCTCACTTGTTTGTCTTCAGAGCTCTCTCTATAGTTGGTTAACTAGAAGGATCATTGCAGACCCTCATTAAGTGGCTGCAGTTGCAGAATACCTGGACCAAGAAATTTTGTGTCCAGAGACAAAAAACTTTATAAACCTAAGAAAAGCCAGAGAGCATAGAATTTGCACGAAATCCAATGAATACAAAAACTCCAAAAAATTAGCTCTATGTTAATATTTTAAAAGCTCTCCCTGGTAGCCTTTAAAAACAAAGCAAATGGGCATATATATTCATATATATCCATCTGGCTATAACATTTTGTGTGATTTCTATCTAGTTGAAATATTATATCTAATAAATAAAGACAAACACCAGAGTTATAAGAAAAGAGTGTCCTATGGTCAGTTCTCTGTACCTATCACCTTCCTGTGTGTATTGTTATATTTTTATAGATTATTTTAAATGTAATATAGAAGAGTTGGTTAGCAAATCATTTCATATATTCTGCTACTGCTACAAAACTATGAAAAATATGATAGAAAAATTTTAGTAATCGTGAGCATGGTGAAAAAAAACCAGAATACTGGGGCTGGAGAGATTGCTTAGTGGTTAAGAACACTTGCTGTTCTTCCATAGGAAAAAGGTTTGATTCCCAGCACCCACATGATGGTTAACAATTATTCATAACTCCAATTTCAGGGTACTTGACTCCCTTTTCTGGCCACTGTAGGACACTGCGCACACATGGTACACTTAAATACACACAGGCAAACACTCATACACATAAAATAAAAATAATAAAATATTTTTTAAATATTAAAAATTTTTAAAAAGCATAGAATGCTTAGACCCTGTCAATGCCCCTTAACCAAAAGGCCTAGCAAAGGTGTATCTGCACTCAAATAATCTGGAGTTTGTTATCTTCACATTAAGGAACAAAAACAACACACTGGATGTGAAAGAGTGCTATATAATCAACTTCATCAAAGAAGCTTTGTTTTGCAACAGATGAAGATTATTACAAAGTTCCAAAACTGGTCCAACACAAAGATTAAGTGCTTGTGAGATGTCCAACCCTAAGTGGCACATCTACAGTGCAACCTCTACACCTAAGGCTCAGCAAACATAGTAGAACATAGGGAATACAGAATGCTAATACATCTCTCAACTCTCACCAGTGAGGCTTCCTCATACAGCAGATGGTGATTAACCCAGAAAGTCATAACTGGCCAGGATTTGACTTTTATTAGGTGATTTATTATCTAAGCAAACCAGGTTTTTCCATCACACTGGATGTGGTTAAAAACCAAGTGCAGCTCCATGATACATTGACAGTACATTCTGTCTATTGAACGATAGCTAAGAGCCTGAGTAATTGGTAAAGAAGAATTGGTCAATGTTTCGTGATACTTAGAAAATGATGATTTTTTTTTAGTACTTTGTGATTGGCACATGACTTTGACTTTATTAATCATTTAAAAAAATTAAGAAGTGACTTTGTCTTATCTTCTTTCATCATGATCTTAACATCCTTGTCTGAGGTTGATATTATGTGAGATTATGTTCAATAGAATAGCATGGCCTGTCTTTGACTGCTGGGCCAGCTTGCAAATACTAGGGTTTCCTCTGCTACTTATTTTTCAAGGCCTAAGTTGAAATGACAGCATGAAATAAAAATCTGGTACCCAAAAATGTTCTCCACTGGTACAGTAGTGGCACTTTTATCAAGGGGGTAACCAACAACTATCTAATTGGACCTAAGGCCTGTTCAATTGGAGGGAACTTGTGAGGTACTATAAACATCGCCAAATACACACAGTTGGAGAGGTCATAGATCCTAGAGAAAAACTTATTTTGTCATATCCTTAGACCAACTTAATTTCTTTTTAAAAAAATATTTTATTTATTATTTTTATTTTAAGTGTATGAGTATATTGCCTGCATATATGTGAGTGTACCTGTGTCATGTAATGCTGTGGAGGTCAGAAGAGGGCTTCATATTCCCCTGGAACTGGAGTTAAGGATGGTCCATCGCCACCATGTGGGTACTGGGAATTGAACTTGGGTCCTCGGCAAGAACAGTCAGTGCTCTTAAGCACTGAGCCATCTCTCTAGCCCCACAATTTAATTTCTTACTGTATGCTAAATATAGACCTTTATATTCATAGACAAGTTTAACTTTCCCCACCTTTCAAAGAAGCTTTGTTTTGTAACAGATGGAGATTATTACAAATTTCCAAAACTGGTCCAATACAAACAATGTTTGTGAGGAGTCCAACCCTAAGTGGCACATCTACAGTGCAACCTCTACACCTAAGGCTCAGCAAACATAGTAGAATGGGGGGAATACAGAATACTAATGCAGCTCTCAACTCTCACCAGTGAAGTTTCATCATACAGCAGATGGTGATTGACCCAGAAAGTCATAACTGGCCAAAGTAAAGAGAACAAGTGACTGCAGAGGACTTATCCCAGAACACCTATATCGAACTTCAGCCACTTAAGGCTCAGGGTACAATTTCAGAAAAGGAGGTAGAAAGAGTTTAGTAAGCCAGAAGGGGTAGATCACCATAAGGAAACAGTTTTCCAGACAGCTGGGAAGTTACTCATTTGAACTCACAGCAATGGAGACAGCATCACAAGACCCACACGAACTCAAGTCAGACAAAACCCCAGCACAGAAGTGGAGAAGTGGATAAAGAAGCCCCAACCTTAAATGACAATTCACTAGCAACCAAGAACTGCTGGGAAAGGGAGAATCAGTTTTTTTAAGGGTGTGACACTAGGTAGGTCGACCAGGCTCCAGTGGATGGAACCACATCCACTCCAGTGGATGATACCACACTGTGGCATCAATGTCAGTCAGGTTGCTTAAGAAAGATATATGTCGCATCTGTACCTAAGTGGTTGCTCTCCCCTAGAAAACTCAGTAGTTCTTGCAATGGGATATTTGGGGACACAAACTTGATTCTATAGGTCTTGATATATATGAAAGAGTACATGATATCTAGCAGGGAGGGGGTGCTATAAGAAGGGTACAGATAGGGGAGGGTATCTAAATATGGTCAAATGTATAAAATTTGGGAAAAAAATCAATAAAAAATTTAGGTGCCCACGAAAGCTCATCTTTACCCATAAGACTTTCACTGAATACTGGTGAGTGAAACTTCTACTTTGATAATCTTGTACAGTGAAAAACACAGGAGAAAAAGAATTGGGCCTTCTCTGTAACTTGTATCTGATTGAAGAGTCCCATGTAACATCAATGAGGTCACACACTTCATGCCTCCCTTATTGTCCTTCCCAGAAGGATGTGATCAGGAAAGCTCTTTGTCCTGATACTGGCAATGACAGGGACATCAGAGTCCACTGAGAACTTTGAAAACTACAGCCATCCTCTATGTGTGCTTGGGCCACTAATTAGCACTACATGTTATGAATTCATTTGAAGAAGTTCTAGATTGGTTATGCGTCCAGTAAAAGATTTGTAAAGGAAACTTGAAAGAACTTAATGATAACTAAAACATTAAAGGTATAGAAATACTTAGTCAAAAGTAACACACACAGGGAAATAAGACTCCATGAGTGAGAACCAACATAGACTATAGAATCACAGTCTCCAAAATTCCAGATATGAACACTGTCAGAACCATAAAATAAAATGTACATGCTCAGTATGTATGAAAATATAACTGGGATTGAAATACGAATAAAGAATAAGAAAGAGTAAATATAACAAGGCAGACACTACTGTCTTTCAGAAAGTAGAAAGCCTAGTGATTAAAATAAAATGCTTAGCCACAGAAATTAAGAGAAAATGTCTCAATCATTAAATAATTATTGGTGCATACTGGTGAAAATTAAAGCTGGTTTAATCAAGAAAATCGGAGCTTAAGTTTGCAATAAATGGAGTAGGTAGTCTCCTTCCCCATCTAGACTCTGAACTACTCTTCAGTCTTCTTTGTCTCCGGATCCATAAAATTCCTAGTGTTTACTGAATATTTTCGCTAAGACTTTCATCTTCACACTTACATTATCATATTTGTCATGTTTTGTAAATTTGATTACATTTCTTGTTTCTTGCTGAACTGAGAGTTCTTTGTTGGCAAAGTAAAATCTTATTAATTGATCACTGATTTCCTAGCAGACTCTGACACACAACACACTTTATAAGAAGTACTTAATGTTTGTTAAAATAAACTGAATTCTCCAGTTTTCTGTTTGATCACATTTTAAAATTCTCACCTATTTTCACCTTCCTCATGTTTTTTTAGTGATGTGATGAGGTCGTAAAGACTAGTTTTATGTTCACATTAGATTGGCCTTGAACTCATGATCCTTGTGCCTCAGTCTCCAAATGCTGGTACTGTAGACATCTGTCATGAGGCTTGCCTCTAATCATTGTTCCTCTTTGTATAGGTAATATTGATATAATGGAAAGAGCACCTTCCATAGAAGGTGAAAATGCTGCTTCTGTGGAATGTTTACCTGTCTAGAATGATAGGAAGAGAATCTTTTATTCTTTATTAAACTATTTGGCAAATTGTGCCTTTTGTTTTGATTATCTACATCTCCTGACAATACTAATTAGAAAGCATAAAGTTATATGAAAATTCCCTGAGAGCATTCACAAACTTAATGATTTCTGTTACTTTAAAATAAACAAAACCCAGGGGCTGGAGAGAGGGCTCAGCAGTTAACAGTACTGGAGCTTCTCTTGCAGAAGACCGAGGTTCAGTTCCCAGCACTCACATGGCAGCTAACAACCATCTAAATTCCAGTTTCAAGGAAATCTAATGCCCTCTATTGACCTACACTGGCATTGTACACCTAGGTGCACTTACATGCAGACAATATACTCACACACTTAAAATAAAAATAATAAAAAATTAAAATAAACAAAACCTATGCTTATATTATGGCATAAAATAAAAACAAAGCTTTTTAGTTTATCGGTTTATCTGAAATAGTTATTCATTTATTCTTTGTTTAGATGAGGAGCTGGATCAAACCAGAGCCTCATGCATGCTAGCTAAGTATCATACTGACTGAGGTACATTCCTAGTCTCCTTTAGGCAATATTACTAAATAGTTAATAATTAACATGTAAAACCAGAGTTGAAATGCACTAACTGAAAACAGTTTGGTACCAAAGCTTTCAGTAAGGAGAGAAAAAGTCAAATACTATTTACACAGCAATTAGCAGAATCTAGCTTTTTGTGAAACTAAAGTTTGGTGTTTTTTCTTTCTCTTTGTGTGTGTGTGTGTGTGTGTGTGTGTGTGTGTAAAATGATATTTTATCATTATTTCTTTAGTTCATAAGTAGTGAAAAAAGTCAACGTGTTTTCCAACACTTTACCTATTCTGTGTGTTTTGAGCTCTGATATGTTGCTGCTCTAAGAGTAAGCCTTAGCAGATTTTATAAATGAACCTACAAATGATTGCTTAAGTCACAAAGTAAGTTCTAAGAATACTGTATTTATTAAGGTGTATTAAAGTGACACACATAGCCCCCCTTTTTAAAAAAAAAAAAAAAGACAACAGGCAAACACCCAGTCTCATGCTTGGACAGTACTTCATCTTCAATCACAGTCCTTCTTAGAAACTTCAGTAACAGGTCATCATCAGAGCAGACTTGTATTTCCATCCTTCAGATGCATGTAGAAGTGAGTGAGAAATCTGCTTCCACAGTCTCCATCTGACTCACCAGAAGCATGTTCTAGCAAGAATAACAACAGCCCCTAAAATGTGGAAAAGGAATTTAGATATTGTTTAAGGGGATGATTTCATTACAGAGCTTTAAAATCAAGGATTATGAGGGAATTGAATGTCTCATAGTAATACTAGATAATAAAATGATTATAAAATCCTAGTCATATTCAAATGGTTCATGTAGGACTTTATATGTATATGGTTATGTCAAAGAGCTGTGTATTATTTTTACATAAGCTTATCAATATATTTTCCTTGAGTAGGTTCATAGTTTTACTTGTTATATATTTCCTCCTTTCATTAAAATATAACATGGCTTTGTCTTTATAGTTCAGTAAAGTTGGGTCAATATTGAAAGAAATTCATCATAATTATTACTTTGTATTTTTCTGTATAATTGTGAGCACTAGAATTCCTTCCCATAAGTATATGGTATTTATCATTTTATAACTCTTTGTTGCTTTTCTTAAATTTTAATGCACCATAATTTATACATTATACTGCATTTGCATTTGTATGTTTTAAAATAAAATAAATGAATATCTTGGATATGTCAATGGTTTGACTGATGTAATCTAAATAAAATAGTCATATGGAAAAGAAAAACACAACTTCCTGGCTAATATAGTAATTTAGTCATTGCAGAGCCTAATACTCAGCAAATATCAAACTGCTTTATGTGATGATTTAACTTCTGTTCATTAATGGAAGAATAGAAATATGCCCTCATTCCTTCCTCTTTTTTAATGTAGTCATTCAAAATGAGCACTCTGTGAAACACCAAATTTCATCTTATTTAATTTAAAGGAAAATAAGATGACTTTTCTTTCTGGAATCTAAATAGAAAAACCTCAGCTACCATTTCAAGGAACGTGTAATTGGCCATTAAAAAAAAAATGCTGAATTTGCTGAACGTCGGTGAAGTGAGTCGACACACTTCTTCAAAGTATTTAACTTTTAGAAAGCATTTGGTTTGAAATTTTAATGATCAGAATTACACAGTGCCTTTCTGTTGTCTTACAATGCCTTCAAATCTAACCTGACTTAAAGAGTGTATTACCAGTATCATGCAGTGAAAGGAGCAAGTTTGAGAGAGCTGTATTCCATCCTTCACTCTACATCCCACTACTTTTGTGACATTAAACAAGGTTTGTAAAGTTTTGTGGTTTCCTCAGAAAGCCAATCATAATGCATAACATTAGCGTGTGTGCACACTTTTTTTTTTTTTTTTTGTCTTTTTGAAGCAGGATCTACCAGTAGCCCCAGCTGTCCTGGAACTCACTATGTAGACTAGGCTGGCCTTGAACTCACAGAGATCTGCCTGCCTCTGCCTCCCAAGTGCTGGGACTACAGGCGTGTGCCACCATGCCCAGCTAAGTGTGCAGACTTTTAGGTCTAGGTATCCAGACTTTCAGCCATACCACTGACATTACCTTGCTAGTTCTGAGGCAGAATGAGTGGCTTAAGCAACAGAAATTTCTTTTCTTACAATTCCAGTCTTAATATTCAGGGCCAAGATGGTAGCAGAGTTAATTTCTTCTACAGCCTCTTTTCTTGACTTATTGGAGATAGCTGCCTTCTGATGCCTCATTGTTTTTCCCTTTATATGGGTCTTCTTATAAAACAACAGTTGGACTTTTATTAAGTCCTATCCTAATGACCTCATTTAACAATAAAACCTCTTTAAAGGGCTAATCTATAAACACAGTCATATTTGGACATGGTACTGGTTAGAAATTCAATACACTAATTTCAGTGAAAATATATAATTTACCCATGACACTATTTCACAGTAAAATAAATTTATTAACTAATTCTTTTAGAAATGTTTCTAATATAAAATTTCAAAAATTAATAATAATATCAAGATATACATATCTCATTCACACATGTAAATACACACACATGACCCCTAGTTTGCCCCAATAATTAATAGTACATAGATTTATTACTGAAGTATCAAAGCCAGAAACTACGATAGTGCAAAAACTGTTATACTTATGTCATTTGTTACATTTAGAGATTCATCTAGATAGCACAGTCAAGATGAAAGAACAATTCTGTCACCATGAAGATCTCCCTGTGCTGTGCTTCATAGTCAGTCAAACCCCTTTTCCTCACCACTGCTCCTAACACCCTGCACCATGCACCCATTTTCTACTACTACAATACTACACTACAATAGAGCTTCAGGACACAACACTAGGTGAAGAATTCCAGTCTGAAGAGATTGTGTGCTATGTGGTTCCATTTAGAAAATCTCCATGGATTGTCAAATATAAACGAATATTTTTTAAGTTAACTATTGCATATAACTTTCAAACAATAAAATATAACAAATTTGCGCATACATTTCAATAAATTTATTCATATATAACCATAACCATTGGCCTAGGTAGGATGTAAAATGTGTTTCTGTCCCTTCTAGAAGTTCTCTTCTGTTCTTTTATAGACAGGCCCCACCCTTAGCCAGAGGAAATCACTGTTCTGCTTCCCATCACAGTAGATTGCAATCATTTTCATATAGATACTGTTATCAAATAAGTAACTCTTGAAACTAGTTTCATTTGCTTAATATAATTTTTTTTGAAATTTGATCATTCTTTTGTGATTAAAAAGTCTTTTTCATAAATATACACGTCATATAAATATTACCCTATTTACATATATTTGACTTTCCCCAAAAGGGTTGCTATGAACATTCAAGTATAAGACTTTAATGGATACTTGTTTTCTTGAATTCCTTGCCTAAATAATGAGTAAACTTGTCAGGCCATGTGGTAAACGCACAAATAAATTTGTAATGAGCCGAGCATTTCTAATGCATTTATGCAATTTTCACTCACAGAAATAATACATGGAGGTGTCATGTACTCCATATCCTTGTCAATACTTCAAATAACCAGGTTTTTTTCTTTTTTATTGTTTGTTTCTCTGTGTGTGTGTGTGTCTGTGTGTTAATTTTTGTTATTTTGAAGGCTATGTCGTAGTCTTTAATTTTGGTTCTATTTCATAGTTCTCTAATGTTTAATATTTAGCATTATCTCATGTGTTTATTGAACATTCCCCTTTCTGGTGAAGTATTTTTGCTTACTTTTAAAATTACTTTTTATGAGGATTGGGGTGCATACACACATATGGAGGTCAGAGGACAACTTGCAGAGCTGATTCTCCTTCTACCCTGTGGAAACCAAGAATCAAACTGAGTCTTCAAGCTGGAGGCAGGTGCTTTTACCTGCTGAACCACCTTGCTGGCCCAGGTCACATTTTTTTTAATTCAGTTTTTCTTTTGATTGCTAAATTATAACTATCCTTTAAATTGGAGACTGCAAGATCTTTGTTTTGTGTATATTCTATTTTGTACACTAACTCAGAAAACTTTCCAAAATCCAGAATTATTAAACATTAAAATTTAAGAGATAAATGTTTGAATGAATCTATAGTGCATGTAAGTAATATAAATTGTATGTATTTGTTAGTATGAACTACCATCTCACAATTAAAATCAAGAAACTAGATAAATACCGAACAATATGGCCTTGTCTTTAAAACAATACTGACAAGCTAGTATCATAGCAACATTTTTTTTAAAAAGAGTAACAACTTGGACCATCTCAAATATGCATTGATCCTCCATACACAGTGAAAAACTATGGAGGTATGAAATGAAAATATTATTCTTGGTTTTTGTCAGTTTTAGTCAAATATGAGGGAGATGATATAAATTATAAATATATTCTTTTTTAATACAAGAATAAACAATGCCAGAATGCAAGGAAGCTATTTCAGATTACCAGTTCAAGACAGAGGATTTGACAACAGAAGCTTCTACTGGTCCCCAAATCTTACAGTCTGATCACCAATGAAAATAATCAGGCAATGGATTAAACACATCAAATATTTTGTAACCATGTGTTTATTATAACCAAAAATAAATTAATTTAAAAGAAATAAAAGGAAAGTTCCCTTAAGGAATGGTAGCGAACTAATTCCATACTGTGAAATCTGACAAATCATTGTGAGAAGCAGGAAGGGGAGAGGAAGCCATTTCCCTGTCCTTCCTATAGAAAGTACAGCCAGTTAGATGATGAAGTAAGTTCCCTGTATGAAAGCACTCCAGTTAATGAAGAAGCAAGGAAAAATCAGAATATCCCTCTGTTCTGCAAGAACCATGGTCTTTTAGAGGCTTCTAGCAACATGCTGAACAGTGTGTAGATCTCAATGGAAGAACACATCTCCTAGACAGTAGTAGTGTTTCCAAAAATGCAACATGAACCAAGTCAAAATTTAGACTTATTCACATTTGTAGGTCACTTAAAGGACAGAAGAGGAAGCAACTGTCATTCTAGGACACAATCCTTAATGTCTAGCTGGTAAGAAAATCTATAGAAAAAATTTCCCTGTGAGATGGAGGTCAGCCAGGTCTATATAGTAAGTTCCAGGTGAGCTGTAGCTATAGGGAGACCACATCTCAAAAAAGACCAAAGGGGGGAAAAAAATAAGAAACATACTGGGAGAAAAACTGGAGAGTCTGTATATGTATTAAAATCACCTCAAAAGACCCAACAATCAAACAATTTGTGGACCTTGCTTTATTCATTCCAATAAAACATCTAGTGGAAAATTCTTAAGTCACTTTGAAATCTGCACACTGGCTTAGAAATTGTAAGACCAAAAAAGACCAAAGGGGGGAAAAAAATAAGAAACATACTGGGAGAAAAACTGGAGAGTCTGTATATGTATTAAAATCACCTCAAAAGACCCAACAATCAAACAATTTGTGGACCTTGCTTTATTCATTCCAATAAAACATCTAGTGGAAAATTCTTAAGTCACTTTGAAATCTGCACACTGGCTTAAAAATTGTAAGACACTCCACACCAGAAATGAAAAAAAAAAAAAAAAAGAAAAGTTTAATGGTTAAGTACAATTGAGGCAGTAAAACCTGAAATAAAATGAACTTTCAAATTTGTTTCATGTGATTACTTGATCACAGAACTGTTTTTTGTTATTGTTATATCTTAGCTATTGCATCTGTTGAACATGCCTTTGAAAGGCATTTTAGTTATATTGCTCACAATATATAGAGAGGAGGAAGTTGCATTGTGTGTTTCTGTCATTCTGTCAAAAAACCATGGTTAACTGGATTTTCAGTTCTGGCCAACTGTCAAGTAAAAAGTTAAAGTGTCAAAATGTAAAATTTTTCTTGCACTATAGAAAGTTCAATCTCTAGTTGACAGTGAAAACTTACATTAATGAAAGGAGGGTATCATGTCTGAAAAGTGGGTAAGACGTAATAGTAACCGTATCATAAGAATTAATTTTTTTAATTTTAGGTGTGTGTTTTGCCTGTACATATGTAAGTGCACTATGTTCATGCAATGCCTTATGAGGCCAGAAAAGGCTGTTAGATTCCTGGAGCTAGATTTACAGACAGTCGTTAGACATCATGTGGGTGCTGGGAACCAAACAGGTCTTCTGCAAGAGCAGCCAGTGCTCTTAACCACTGAGCCATCTCTCTGGTCCAAACAGTCCCATTTTTATATATTTGATTGCCAGAATTTGCACACTTTGTTAAAGCTGACTTTTTACATTGTGTTTTGAAGGAAGTCATTGATGTTAAAGCTGCCCTGGCCAAACTCTTGCTCATCCACTGATTGTGGCTTTATTTTTGCAATTTAGGTATCTTGTCCATCCATCATCCTAATACTCCCTTCATTTTATGTGATTAGACTTATTCTGTTTGTTTTGCACATTAAAGATTGTTAGAGGGAAAAGATTCCCAAAATACAGATATGTTACAAATCTCCCACAGAGCTCATAGTATTATAAGGGCAGGAGACTGAAGCTGGTGGTCGTGATGTGTTCCTCTAATTCTAACACTTGGATATCTGAGACAGGAGGATTACCATTAGTTTGATGACAGACTGAACTCCACAGTAAGTTCCAGACTAGTCTGGTCAACAGTGTGAGAAAAGCCTGTCTCAAAAGAGCTTTGAAAAAGAGAGAGATGTACTATGAGGTGTGTGGAGTTTGAGTTCCTTAACCTAGGTACATCAGCCGGGGTTTTTAGAAGACAGATGGGGGCTGGAGAGATGGCTCAGCGGTTAAGAGCATTGGCTGTTCTTGCAGAGGACCCGTGTTCAATTTTCAGCACCCACATGTCAGCTAACAACCATCTGTAACTCCAGTTCCAGGGCATCTGACACCCTCTACTGACCTCCAAAGGCATGGCATGACACGGGTGCACCTACCTACATGCAGGCAACACATAAAAAATAAAAATAAATAAAATATTTTTAAAGGGTGAGAAAAGAAGATAAAATTAAAAATCACCCCTTATATGGGTGACAATAATATATCCACAGTTCCTTTCGGTGCTTTGACTGACACCCTGACACCCTCAGTTGTGTGGAATATAGTAATCCAGTAGTGGTCACAGGCTAGGATTATTAGCACACAAACATATGAAGAGAAATTGAGCAAAAACACTCATGAATCTAATGCATTCACGTCAAATTAACTGCGATAATCCTCAAATCAACTGCTGTATTTTAGCATTGGCTCAGATTAAGATTAAAGATCCCTCCTTTCTTTGCTCAGGTTTTCATGCTTTTGAGCTGGAACGTGATAGTACCTGTAAGAATTCTTTGCAATATGAAGGTTTATAGATGTGATATTTAATTTAACATAGTTTCTCTCAATTTATCAGTCAAACTTCAGAAGGTGGCTTTTGATCATTAGGAAAGCATGGACTGGCAAATCATATTCTCATTGATAGTTTGTCCTATGAGTGTTTGTCTGTATTATTGTGATTTTAAATGTCTGGGTATGTCGAGTGTGGTGGTGCATGCCTTTAATCAGAGTACTAGGGAGGCGGAGACAGGCAGATCTCTATGCGATCAAGGCCAGCCTGGTCTACATACCAAGTTCTAGGCAGGCTGGGATTATAGGAGACCTTGTCAAAAAAATGCTACTAATAAAATAGATAAATTTCTTGGTGACTCACCAAGTATATTTTTATTGTAATAATTTAATATGATTCCATTAACTGATTAAACACCAAATATCGCTTATCAAGTTTTTGACTTAAAATTCTTCTTAAAGTCAAAATCAAAGTATGCTTTTTCATGTAACTTACTTTCTATTATATTTATCTTCATAAATGTATTTATTTAGCTGTTTACTTTGCAGTGCTTGGGATCAAATCCAGGGCCTTGTGTACCGTGACTGAGCTACATCCCTAGCTTCAAAATGGATTTACACTGAGAAAAGTAACTTA
Source organism: Nannospalax galili (assembly GCF_000622305.1). Classification (NCBI taxonomy): domain Eukaryota; kingdom Metazoa; phylum Chordata; class Mammalia; order Rodentia; family Spalacidae; genus Nannospalax; species Nannospalax galili. The sequence goes on along the minus strand of NW_008335967.1, from coordinate 9,027,289 downwards.
CTACTCATTATGAATCTAGAATGAATCTGAAGTTTTGGGAAGGAAAAACCATCTCAATTTTTAAAAACCAATTTTTTTCAGTCTTTTTGAAACAGTGTATCTCTACAGACCCAGCTGGCCTAGAATACACTATGCAGACCAAACTGGCCTTGAACTCACAGAGATCTGCCTGCCTCTGCTTCCAAGTTCTGGGACTACAGACATGTGCCACCATACCTTGCTTTAAAAACCATTTTTTAAGTGATAAAGACTAAATTTAACCTTAGTTTCATGCTCAATATTTTCTTTTGCATGTTTTTTAGTATTTTAACACCTTTGAGTCTAATTACTATGCACCTTATGATTTTAGTTGAAATTCTCTTTAGAATTATGATTATGTGGCTAGTTATGTCTAAGAAAACCAAATAAAAGCCTATTTGTTTTGTATATATTTTAATATAGTGGCATATTAGTGTTGCCAAAAGTGTTTGTGATCAAAAGCAGCTATTTTACTAGTGTTGGAGAGATAAACCCTAATTTTTCAACTATTTTAAGGAACAGTTCCATGATCATACAGGATGAACAACAGCAGCGTGTTAAAAAGTTTTCATTTTCATTCCAAATAACTCAAAAGCAAGCCTTTACCTGGCGGTGGTAGTAGAATAACAGTCACTCATTCACTTCAAATTTCAGAAAAGCAGCAACTTTTTTTGCGTGAATACAGTACTTCCAAAATGACTGGGATTTTGAAGAATAGATAATCTAGCAAAATGCTTTAAAGAAAGGATCATAAACTTTTCAATTTATTCCAAGTCAAGAAAACATCCGGAGAGGCGATTATCTCTCTTGTAATAAGCCTAGTAGGTGTGATTGTAGAACTTTGAATATATAAGCAGTAATCATTAAGGTTTACATTTAGGGTATCAGTCAAATTGCCGTTCTCTAGACAACTGAAAGACCTAATTCCTTATTAGGAAATTCATCTTTGGGGAAGTTAATATAAGATTAGCTGGCAGTTAAATCTGGGAAAGCTGCCAGTTGTTACTGCCACATTGTTATCCTTTGTATTTGGAAGCACTATTGAAACAAATTTCCACCAGGCTTAATCCCAAGGGGAGTGGTATCACAAGTGCTATGGTTAGTGTTGAATTGTTTTCACTTGCCGGATGACAAATTGGTCATGTTCTAGCTAAGTGACAAATGAGACAGTTGGGAGTGTAGGTTTAATTATAACATTCTAGAGAGTTCCTTGTGCATCTTTTTGAACTTCATATATAGTTTTTTGTTGCCACAGAAAGTTAATGTATAGTCAGAATTGTACTCCAGATAATGAGTCTATACCTTTGAGTATTTGAAAAATCAATAGGAAATATAAATTATATGGGTTTCAAAGTAGGACTAGCAAAATAATTTATTGAACTGGGAGAGAAATGGCAAAGCTGGCCTATTTGGCATTTTAGCAAATGAGGGCATCTTTTAATAAACATTAGTTTGTGCAAATGTGAGCACATGCTGTATAATCTTTACCCACTGTTGGATTGTAGGTAGGACATTATATTGAGATGAGACATAATCACAATGATTATTAGATAACACTTAAAAGGAAAATATTACCAAATATATTAACATTTGTTTAAAAAAAAAAAAAAAAGCTTCACTTCCTGGGCTGCACAGCCTCCAGTGTCTTGGTACCAGCACCTTCCCTGGGTAAGTCCAGCGAGCCCAGCGTGCCTTGATTCCCCCATCCTCTTTCACCCTCCCAGCTCCCCCACAGAGTCTCTCCTCCTAGGCTGTGGTACAGGCCCATTTCTAGTCTTGGCACCCCAGACACCGCGGCTAACCTCTCAGCCCAGAGCCACCACTGCTTCCTGATTCTTTGCATTCCAACCAACCCAGTTCTTCCCTGTGACCCCCAGGAACCCTCTAGGTCTGGTCCTGCCCTCACCTCCTTTTACTTCCCTGGGCTGCACAGCCTCTCCTGTCATGGTCCCAGCACCTTCCCTGGGTGAGTCCTGAGCACCCAGCGCACTTTGACTCCCCCAGTCTCTTTCACCCTCCCAGCTCCCCCACGGAGCCTCTCCTCCTAGGCTAGGTACAGGCCCATTTCTTGTCTTGGCACCCCAGACACCGGGGCCAACCTCTTGACCCAGAGCTACCCCTGCTTCCTGATCCTCTGGCTCCGGACCAACCCAGTTCCTCCCTACCATCCCCAGGAAGCCTCTGGGCCTGGTCCCGCCCTCACCTTCCTTTACTTCCCTGGGTGGCACAGCCACCAGCTTCCTGAGACCAGCAACTATCCTGGGTCCTTCTCCCAGGCCAGCCCAGTCCCCAAATTCTTGAGGGCAGCATCTTCCCTGGAGGAACCCATACCTTAGGAGAAAGCCTGGTATCATCTGAGCCTCATCGCACTTGGGCCTCTGTGGAAACTCCTGAAGACAAAATCAATCAGGCCACTCCAATATAAAATCAAAAGCAAGAACTTGAAGCCTAGACCAACCAGCTTTTCATGCCTCACAAGTAAACCAGAAGGCACATAAAGTTTACAAAAAGAAGCAGTTATAAACTCAACAAAAGAAGCCTTGAGTCTCACATAAGAATCAGAAACTATGAAGGAAAATTACATTCAAGTCACAAAGAAAAAATAATAACATGAAAAACCAAAATAATATATCCCCACCAAGTACAAATAGTCCTCCAGAGGAGTACAATGAGAACTCCCTAGAGATAACACAGACATGGAACTCAAAAGAAAAATTATAAACATGATAAAAGAATTCAGCGAATTTAAAGAACACTCAAAGAAAGAAATCAAAGAACTGAAGGACGATAAGGATAAACTTCTGAATAAATTCAGAAAAGAGTTACAAACGTTAAAGAATACTCAGGCTGAAATGAAGAAGGGAGTGAAACACTCAATAAGCCAATTAGAAATGACAGGAGAAAGTCTCACCAATAAGATGAATGAAATGCAAACAGAATATCAAGACTGGAAGATAAAGTGGACGAATTAGACCACTCAAGCAAAGATCATGAAAAATTAAAAAATACACAAGAATGGAATATGCAAGAATTGTGTAACACCATAAAAAAAACAAACTGAGGAATCATAGGCATACAGGAAGGAGAAGAATCTCAAGATGATGGTATGGAACAGATCTTCAACAGGATTGTAGAAGAAAATTTCCCAAAATTAAAAAAAAGACTTGCCCATACAAATATAGGAAGCATATAGAACACAAAATAGACAGGACCAGAAAAGAAACTCTCTACAGCACATCATAGTAAAAACACTAAATGTTCAGAGTATACAGACAATACAGAAAGCTGCAAAAGAAAAACACCAAATCACATATAAAGGAAAACCCATCAGGATTATAGCTGACATTTCAGTGCAAACTATGAAAGCCAGAAGAGCCTGGACCAAAGTATTCCCGGCTCTAAATGACCACAGATGCCAACCCAGATTATTTTACCCAGCCAAAATGTCTACATAGTTAAAGGGGAAAGAAAAATCCCCCATGACATAAATAGGCTGAAAGAATTAATGTCCACAAATCCAGCCTTTCAGAGAGTGCTTGATGCAACACAAAGAGCTGAAGGAAGGAACGACTATACACAAAGGATGACCGAAAGAAATTCAGTGAAGGTATATACCTGTGGAAATGCACAGCTATATCAAGAATGTGAAGAGAAAAATGACAGGATTTAATACACATCTTTCATTAATAACTTTAAGTATCAATGGATTGAACTCCCTAGTCAAAAGATATAGCCTAGGTGAATGGATTAAGAAATAAAACCCATCTTTTTGTTTTCTGCAAGAAACTCATCTCACTTAAAAGGACAGGCACTACCTTAAGAAGAAAGGATGGAAAAAAATATACCAAGCGAATGGTACTAAGAAAAAAATCAGGCATTGCAATTCTAATATCTGAAAAAATAGACTTTAAACTAAAACTAATCAGAAGAGACAAAGAAGGCCATTGCATTCTGATCAAAGGAACAATAAACCAAGAAGATATTACAATAATGAACAAATATTCACCAGACTCTTGTGCACGCAACTTCATAAAAACAGTACTGCCGGACTTTAAGACCCAGATTAATCCCAACTCATTAATAGTAGCGAATTTCAGTACCCCATTGTCACCATTAGATAGGTCAACAAGACAGAGAATTACCAGAGAGATATCTAAATTAAACAATACCATGTATCAAATGGCCCTAACAGACATCTACTGAATATTCTACCCAAGCACCAAAGAATATACTTTCTATTCAGCACCCCATGGAACCTTCTCCAAAATTGACCATGTACTGGGGCACAAAACAAACCTCAACAAATACAAAAAGATTGAAATAATTCCATGAGTTCTATCAGATCACCATGCAATAAAGCTTAAAATCAATACTGGAAGAATCCCCAGTAACTACATGAAACATGTGGATATTAAACAACACACTCCTGAATGATGAATGGGTCAAAGGAGAAATTAAGAAAGAAATAAAAGTATTCCTGGAACTAAACGAAAAGGACAGTACAACACAACAAAACCTCTGAGATACACTGAGAGCAGTCCTTAGAGGGAAGATTATAGCTCTAAGTGCCTACATTAAAAAATCGGAAAGATCACAAATAAATGACTTAACATTGCAACTCAAGACACTTGAAAAGCAAGAACAAATGAAACCCAAATCTAGAAGACAAGAAGAAATAACAAAAATCAGAGCAGAAATTAATGAAATTGAAACAAAGAAAACAATAGAAAGAATCAAAGAAGCCAAGAGCTGGTTCTTTGAGAAGATAAACAAGATTGATGGACTGCTAGCCCAGTTAACCAAAAGAAAGAAAGAGCACCTCCAAATCAACAAAATCAGAGATGAAAGTGGAAACATCACAACAGACACCAAAGAGATCCAGAACATTATAAGGGAATACTTTAAAAACTTATATGCTACTAAATTTGAACCTAAAAGAAATGGACAGTACCTAAAAGCATGTGAACCACCAAAGCTAAACCAAGAAGAGATTAACAGCTTGAACAGACCCATAACACATAAGGAAATTGAAACAGAAATACAAAATCTCCCAACTAAAAAAAAACCCAGGTCCAGATAGATTTCTGGTAGCAGAATTCTACCAGATATTTAAAGAGGATCTACATCCAATACTACTTAAGTTATTCAAAAAGATAGAAATGGGGGGAGAACTTCCAAATTCCTTCTGTGAAGCCAGCATCACTCTAATATCAAAGCCAAGTAAAGATACAACCGAAAAAGAAAACTATAGACCCATATCACTAATGAAAATCAATGCAAAAATTCTCAACAAGATATTTGCAAACTGCATACAGACAGAAATCCAAAAGATCATCCACCATGATCAAGTTGGCTTTATGCCAGAGATGCAGGGAGGGTTCAATATGCATAAGTCAATAAACGTCATAAATCATATAAATGGACTCAAAGAAAAGAACCACATGGTCATCTCAATAGATTCAGAGAAGGCCTTTGACAAAATTCAACATGCATTTATGTTCAAAGTCCTAGAAGGAATTGGACAGGAAGGAACATATCTCAACATAATTAAAGCCATATATAACAAACCCACAGCCAACATCATTTTAAATGGAGAAAAACTGGAAGCATTCCCATGGAAGTCAAGAACCAGACAAGGTAGTCCACTATCTCCACTCCTCTTTAAGATAGTTCTTGAAACTCTTGCAAGAGCAATAAGACAAGAGAAAGAAATTAAAGGAGTAATAATTGGAAAAGAAGAGATCAAATTATCCCTTTTTGTAGATCATATGTATTATATCTAAGAGATGACAAAAATTCTATCAGAAAACTTTTAGAAATTATTAACACATTCAGTAAAGTGGTAGGTTACACAATTAATCTACAAAAGTCTGTAGCCTTTCTATATACCAATAACAAGCAATCAGAGAAAGAGTACATGGAAACACTCCCCTTCACAATAGCTGCAAAAAAAATAAAATATCTGGGAATAAACCTGACCAAAGTTATTAAAGACCTCTATAATGAAAAATTTAAATACTTAAAGAGATTGAGGAAGACATCAGAAGATGGAAGGACCTCCCATGCTCATGGATTGGAAGAATTAATACTGTGAAAATGACCTTCCTACCAAAAGCCATTCAAAGGTTCAATGCAATGCCGATCAAAATCCCCATGACATTTTTCACAGAATTGGAAAAAAAAAATCCTAAGATTTGTATGGAAGCACAAAAGACCTCAGATAGCCAAGCAACTCTGAGCAATGCTGGAGGGATTACTATACCAGACATTAAACTGTATTACAGAGCTATGGTCATAAAAACAACAAGGTACTGGCATGAAAATAGACCCATAGATAAATGGAACAAAATTGAAGACCCAAATATGAGTAAATGCAATTTCAGCCACCTGATACTTTTTTTTGCCTGTAGAAGAATTAAACTAAACTCCTATCTTTCACCTTGCACAAAAGTCAACTCCAAATGAATCAAAGACTTCAATGTGAAGCCTGAAGCTCTGAAAGTGTTAGAATAACAATTTGGCAATAACCCACAAGGATACAGGCGTAGGGAAGGATTTTCTAAACTGGACATCAATTGCCCAGGAAACAAGGTCAAGAATCAACAAATGGGACCTGATTAAACTAAAAGCTTTTGTACATCAAAAGAAGCAACCAAGGAAATGAACAGAAAACCCACAGAACTGGAGAAAATCATCACCAGTGACACATCTGAAAGAGGTGTAACATCCAGAATATATAACGAACTCAAAAAACAAAGTATCAAGAAAGGAAGTAACCCAATTAAAAGATGGGCTAAGGAACTGAATAGAAAGTTCTCAGAAGAAATAAAGATGGCTCAGAAGCATCTTAACATTTTGGCTGTTAGCCTTAGCCTTTAACGGCTGCACTCCAGCTCAACTAAGAAGCATCTTAAAAGGTATTCAACATCACTAGTAATTACGGAAATGCCAATTAAAACCACTTTAAGATTTCATCTTAGCCCAGTCAGACTGGCTAAGATCAAGAAAACAAATGATACCAAATATTGGAAAGGGGAAAGAAGCATCTTAACATTTTGGCTGTTAGCCTTAGCCTTTAACGGCTGCACTCCAGCTCAACTAAGAAGCATCTTAAAAGGTATTCAACATCACTAGTAATTACGGAAATGCCAATTAAAACCACTTTAAGATTTCATCTTAGCCCAGTCAGACTGGCTAAGATCAAGAAAACAAATGATACCAAATATTGGAAAGGGGAACGAGAAAGGGGAACGCTCATTCACTGCTGGTGGGATTGCAAACCCATGCAGCCTCTATGGAAAACAGTGTGGAGAACTCTTAAAAAACTAAAAATGAACCTACCATATGATTTGGTTATACCACTCCTTGCATATACCCGAAGGACTCATCCTATTGTAGACACTTGTACAACCATGTTTGTTGCCACTCTTTTCACAATAGCTAAATGAGTGGATAATGAAAATGTGGTTCATTTATATGATGGAGTTTTACTTGGCCGGAAAGAAAGATGAAACCATGAAATTTGCAGGTAAATGGATGGAACTAGAAACTGTTATATTAAGGGAAGTAACACAGACTCAGAAAAAAAAAAAAAAAAAAAAAAAAAAAAAAAGGTGTCTGTTCTCTCTCATATGTGGATCCCAGCACCGAATCCTTACAAGTGAATATGTATCCAGACATAACTACAGGAATCAGGATAATGAAGAGGAACCAGGGAGGTAAAGGAAAAGAAAGAATCTGAAAGGGAAGAATGGTAGAAAACAGATGTTAAAAAGGGAGATATGGACAATAATGGGGTTTTGTAAGGGGAGAGGGAAGAGAAGGTTATACAAGGAACCTAGGGGATAAAGGGAAAGGAGGAGCTCAAGAGAAGTGGGACCATAGGAGAAGGGTATTTTTAAGGGAGAAATGGAAAAAATGGGGGCACCTTAAATGGGGAAACCACGGTGGAAGGGTTAGATAATGAGAGAGATAAATAATGCCTAGCTAGCTTTAGAAAACCAGAGGGAACCACATTAAGCCAATAAACTACTGACAAATTATACATACAACCAGATCAAAGAATGTAATATATGGCAAGGTTTATCTGAGAGCATTTGGTCTTTGCCCAAGCTCTATCTACATGGTGAATGGTTATTAAAAATACCAGACTGGTGGAACTATCATTCTTGGATGTTTAACAGACATTCTTTGAGGCCTATACTAATTTGGTCAGGGGGACATAAAGGACAGTTTTTGTTCCTTGCCCTTCTAGGTTGACTAAGTTCCAGGGGACTATGAGCATCTCTCAAAATGTCCTGTAACTGTAGTGAATCACCTGTCCTCCTGAGAAAGGAGGCTGTGGAGACCCCACCAGATGGACCTGAACCAGTGTCCAGTCTACAAAGAGGAGAGTCAACACAGAGGAAACATTTCTGCCATCCTTCCAAGTGAAGCCAGCCATTGTTGAGCAGGATCTTTGACTTATCTTCACATAGATGGAACTGGTAAAAGAAAGGAGCCAGGGGCTCCTCCCAAACCCATGTTACCCCTGAAGAACAGATCCTCAAACGACCTTAAGAGTAAACAGAAATTGTTTTATCTGGGCCAACTGTAGGATCTTAAACATCCTAAAGGAAAGTATAACCAAAGATTAAAGGGGTCAATATATTTTTTAAGAGTCCGTATGTATAGCTAAAGGCTACATAACAAGAAACAATGCCAGTCAGGTGATACCTTCCTTTGAGTTATTGGCCAAGATGGCGCAAGATACTCCCAGAGAGTAATCCAGCATAAAACTGGGGCAGACCCCAATCTATCTAAAGGAATATTGACAACTGATTGCTGCTAGATGAGGAACAGCTGATCTTCCTAAAACAAGGATCTCTAGATAGGCTGACTAGATTCAGCAGACAGACAAGCACTTGGGAATGTCTGGGGGTGCCAACAACACAGCAGACAGTAACAGGGATAACAGAGTATGTGGGCTCCAGTATGTGGGAGGGGGGAGGCTATGGGAGGGTGCCATTTGGGACTTGGGTATATAGATGAGTAAGATTGTGTGGGATGTTCTATAAGATATACACACAGAAAAAAATCAACAAATAAAAAAAGACATATTTGAGGAGGAAGCACAAAAATTTACTTCATGTTAAATAGTAGAGGTGATAAACATTACCAGTGAAATCTACCTGATGACTTTATATACATACTCAAGTACTAAGGATCTGAGTGTAACTAACTGTGACTTGTAATCATCAGATACATAGAGATTAAAGACACATGCCAACAGAATATTTTAAAATGAAATGGAGATCTTCTTTAAATGGTAAAAACTCATTCAATTTTATATCTTACAGGGTTTATACTGAGTTCAATATTGTATAACTGTATTAATTCAACTGTGAACCTAAAAATTTACAGCCACTTTTGAAAGATATATATCCTTGCTCTGTAGTATGTTACTGAATATGTTGAAGCTGTAATGAAATGCTTCTTCAATCATGTAGTTATTAAATTTAAAAAAAAAATTTAAAGAAGCAAGTAAAGGAGGGAGTGGAGGGAGAGAGGGAGGGAGTAAGGAAAGAAGGAAAGCAGAAGGAGGGAAGGAGGGAGGAAAGGAAGGAAATAAACAGAATAATCACTTAACATCCTCAGCCTTCAAGCCTATGACAGCTCAATACATAAAAGGCTGAGTCTCAGAGGATTCTATACTATTATGATAGCAACACCAACCATATCTCTTTAGTACAGAATATTACCTACTCTTCTGTTGCTGTGATAAACACCAGGATCAAGGCCACTTATAGAAGGATGCTTTTACTTGGTGTCCTTTTCTGAGGGCTGAGTCCATCAAGGCCGGGAGACATGGAGGCAGAAGGAGTCAAAGCAGAAAGCTGAGCATTCACATCTTCAGTCAAGAAAAGTGCAGGAAATAGAGTGACACAAAATGGGACAAAGCTAAAGCCCACTCCCATATGATGTGCTTCCTCCAGTAAGGCCACACCTCCTAAAATTCCCAAAACAGCACCACAACGGGGGACAGTGTTCAAAAATTTGGACCATATGGGGAAACATTCTTCCTTCAAACACCTGAGGTAGGTACAGACAAGAATGTAATAAACAAGAAGCTATGACAGTTTGTCTTAAATTAGTATTTTTCCAGATCATCAGACTTTTAAAAAACAGTAAAAAAATGATTTAATAGAGCAAATTGTTCAATATAAGTCCCTAGTAGTTTTTAATTTAGGTATTTGTTTTGTCATTTGCTTTAAAACTTAAAGACATCAAATTACTCAAATAAGTTTCTACATTTCATTTTAAAAATACTTCATTTATTATTTTTATTTTATATGTATGAGTGTTTGCCTGCATGTATGTAAGTGCACCCATATCATGCAATGCCTGCAGAGATCAGAATAGGACATTGAATCCCTTGGAACTGGAGTTACGGACAGTTGTTAGCCACCATGTGGGTGCTGGGAATCAAACTCAGGTGGTCTGCAAGAGCACCCACTGTTCTTAACTGTGTAGCCATCTCTCCAGTCCCTGTTTCTTCATTTTAATTTTCAAACAGTATCAAGAATTTCACCTACCATCACTGACCTGTGCATGACATACTTGTGATCTAAAAGAGCCTAAACCCTGCTACACACACACACACACACACACACACACACACATTAAGCTACTGGAACAGACTATTGTACTTTGCTCATTTAATAATGAAGTACTGCAATTTTTATAGCCAATCATATAGCCTCCTAATTTTGCCACTGAAAATTCATGGCCAACATTACTTATGCCAATTAATAGCATTCAGATATAAACTTAGTATTTAAAATTTCTAAGTAATCTTAATACTGTCTGTACTATACAGATAAATCAAAGCTCACCTATTTTTCTTACATAAACATATATGGAGAAAATGTACATACAACAAAATTTATTCCAGAGTCTCCTTAATGAGGATTATTATGAAGAAAAACTCACAAATATCAAAAGTGATTGATTGCCTTAAAAAAAAAAAAAAGACTGTCACTGAAATGAGCAAATATTCTAAAACCTTTAGGAAACCCAAGGCTACATACCTTCTTTGGATCAAGTAAAATTATATTTAGAAGCATATTTGCCTAATGTCTAGTATATATAATATATGGAAGGATTCTTTGTTCAACATTGTTTCCCTAGGACAGAAGCAGGACCTGAGAGGTACCAAAAGTAAATTTGCACCGATGGGGCAGGAGCATCCTTCAGCTATGTTGGTTAAACCTGGACTTATACTTTAAAATTGACTGGACTTTTAATAATTTCAGTAAAATAATTTGCTAAGGATTCATGTATTTATCAGTGAATCTGTATTTTCTGCTCCTCATCCCTGGAAAACTATGTGTTCCAGTAAACAGAATAATTCACCACAGCAGATCCTATTGTTCCTAAAAAAAATAAAAAATAAAAAAAATAAAAACTACAGAATTGTTGCAATCATTCTATATTTTATAAAAGTCAAAAATTAGTTCTTTGGATTGCTACATCTAATGAAGAAAATGAATGGAGGATTTCCTACCTTCCTGCCCATATGGTTACTACTTTGGATGAGATTTTGTTTAGAAACTTTCATTTGAATAAAGATCTTTGATGAAGGCTTATATTAATATTAAAACTTCTAAATGCTGCAAGATTTTTTAATATATTTATAGCTTAACACTTTCAACTAAGTTAAAAATTAATAAATGGATTTAAAATAAGAGTTGATGTTCTTCAGAAGTGATAATATGACCATAGACTTATATTCACTAAAACCAGGTAATTCATATCAATAGTTTCTATTAGCAAATACAGTTTTGAAACACAAAAATATATATGTACTAAAAATAATTAGACTTGTCATCCATTTTTCCTCTTGATGATTTACTAAATCAAAAGATTTTATTTTGTTTAATATTTTCAAATATAGTTCAGTTGAAAGCTAAGATAATACTATGTTTGATGCCATCTTCTGGTACAGTCCTCCAATATGATAGAATATGCTTTATCTAATTTCTTATGTTCTGTAATATTGAAGATAGAATGGATTATTTTTATTTTCTTTTTGATATCTATTTTCTATTCTGTAATTTGATAAAGAAATTTGTAGGTAACAGATCTACATCGTTATCTTATAATATTTATAGCAAAAAATGAAACAGTAAAATGAGTTTTCAGTGATCATGTACTTTAGTTTCAAAGTAAACTTTTCTAAAACAATTGTGCTCTGATTAGAGACTACATTATTATTAATAGAAAAAAAATAAATATGTCTTAATTCAGAAATCCAAATTCAGTCATCATTTTATTTTATAAAGATACAATTAATGAAAATATAAAACTTGACCTCAAGATACCACCAATTAGCAACTGTGAATGAAATATAAAATGTTGGCATAAATGATAGTATTAGCTAATTGCCCTTCATAGAGATTGAGTATTTTGAAATATAATGAGAATGTATTACAATGTCATGGCATTCCTGGTCTACGTTTTGTTTCCAAAACTATTTTGCTCTTTCATCCATTTAATTGGTAATTAAAACAGCACCTACTGACTACCTGCTAAATTTCAGGTTCCTCTTTATCATAAACTTAAACTCTAGGTAACAATGTAGATAAGAAACAAGTTAAGCATGGGGCTGGACAGACGGCTCAGCAGTTAAGAGCACTGGCTACTTTTGCAGAGGACCCGGGATTAATTCACAGCACCCACATGGCAGCTAACAACTATCTGTAACTCCACTTCCAGGGGCTCCAGCACCCTCTCCTGACCTCTGCAGGCATTGCATGACATGAATGCACTTACACACATGAAAGCAATACACTCATACACATAAAATATAAAAATGAAAAAGAAAATATTAAAAAAGAAACAAGTACTCGTGGTACATGTTCAGACAGCATAAGTGCTCTGTAACAGGTAAGCAAATGCAAGTCCGTGTAAACCGCTGGAGAAGGACAGTGAATGATGGGGTTGGAGATTATTGCATTAAAGAACCCTTGAAGAATGCTACCTTCTTGAGCAGACATGTGAACCACATAAAATGCTCACAGGTAATGCTAAACATCATGTTCTAAGAGCACGGTGTGGATTTATAGCAATCTTATGATGATTTGTATCATGCTCATGAAGAATGTGATTGCTGTCTCTAACTTTCAGCATGCTGATAACATATTGGTTGTTTAGAAGAATGAAAACTACAAAAGGGGGGAGGGTGATTCATGGAGATTCTCAGTGGTTTCTGAGAACCTCTTGAGAAAGTAATTAGTCATAAATTACATCAGTATTCTAGGCTTTTGCAATTTAATCATGGACTCGTGCCAATAATATTTGTATGTGTTTTTCTCCAGAGTTGTATATAAATAATCCAGTCATATGAATTGAAAAGCATCTTCTTAAAACAAATTTTGTGGAATTCTATTCCGAAGAAGAATTCATGGGTCTCTATTTCAGTTTCCTCTCTGTTGCGTGATTTTAAGAGGTTCTCTGAGTGGGATACTCCAAGGCAGTACCAGTCCTATTAACATAGTATAGTAAACCTTTCTTTCCTGCACCATCCACCCAGTGTGTAATTAAGCACTTGCTAATTTAGTTTGTTTGAGTCTGTTTTCTTATTTTGTTCCCAAATCTATAGTAGGCCAAAACACAAACAAAACAAAACACAGAGAACTCTGTCCTATGTGACTGGTCAGGTCGCCATGCCCTACAAACAAGGTGAAATGAAACATCACCTGTATCGACCATTCGATATGATCAATGCCACACTCATTTTCTCTGTACTCTGCTAGAAATCTTGAACAATTGTAAAACAAAGTAATAGAAAAGTTTACTTTGAGTATAATGTGAGTGACCATGGCCCAGGAACCTGGATTTAAACTATACTAAATGGTGTGTGCTACCATAAAGAGGTAGAAGAGATTGTGTTAACTTGTATGTTCACAACACAAAGGAAAATCATAAATCAATATATTTACCAATCACATTAGTGAGCATATCAGGCAGGCAGGTAACAGTCTGTTGTAGAATTTACTTCTAAAGGGTTTAGATGCTGTCAAAGCATATGTGGAATCTAGAGATGAGATGAACCAGAGGCCTGTCAAGCTTAGCTACACATTTCAAGAGTTTTAGCTAGCACCTACATGATTCTTAGGTCATATAATGGTGCAGAATTTTCAAGAGTAGAGTGACTCTTTGAGGCCTAGTTTTGCCCTCATTTCAGGCTGGGGAGCTTCCTGAGCTATGAGCCAAATTTCCAGGTAGTGCTGATATATCTGCTTGCTGAAATGCTCTCCACTATGCGCAACCTTCTCCTAGAAGATGCTTGGCTTACAATCGAGTCTAAACATTCCACTTCCCTGGACAAGTTTAGAAAAATTCATCTCTGAATTGTTTTTATCACTTATAAATTAAGACATTACCATTTTCCATTTATAGGTCTCACATTGAAATAATTATTTTTAAATATTTTAAATAAACATCTTTAAATATTCTACATGAAGGAAAAGTAACAATATTATAGTTAACATGGAGTGGCAAAATTTTAAGTAATTCAATTTTATTACTCTGAGCCTAGTACTCTGTACTTCTGTGGTAATTTTATTTAAAATCAGTTATAAAATTATATCCTTTATCACTTGTAAATTCAAATTTCCTACCCTGAAGCTAGATTTGAAACAATATAATCATTTAAGGATTACTGAAAAACTCATAGACTTCACAAAGCAGGGGCTTTTTATTTAAAATGGTTGCTTTGTCACAAGAGTAAAACCAAACAGTAGCAAATCACATTTGCCAATTAGCCTTCTTTAGTGAGTTATATCAGCTATATATTTTGCTACTAATAATACTAATAACTTCCTTCCAGATTTTGTTAGACTGAAAGACTTCTAAAGTGTATAGATACACTTTTATTGTTAATTTTTCTTTATATTCTTTCTTTCTTTTTTTTTTTTTCTTTATTTTCTCTCTCTTTCTCTCGTGTGTGTGTGTGTGTGTGTGTGTGTGTGTGTGTGTGTGTGTGTGTATTTAGGATCACATCCAAGGGCCTTGTACATCCTATGCAAGTGTTGTACATTGAGCTATAGTCTCAACCTTCTTATTTTTTAAATAATGAAATTTTCAACTGTTTCTCCAAGTTCTTTATTTTGTTTAATCATATTTTAATATACAATACTACACAAATGTAAGATACATTGTGATTTTGGAACATGTATATTTCGTGTGATGAATCAATCAAGGTGATTAATGTATTACTCAGTCCAAACATTCATCATTTTCTTGTGGTGGATCCGTCAAGATCCTCTCTTCTATTTTGAAATGCATCATTATCATTATGGATTATTATCACCTGCTTATGCAATAGCATTCTAAGACTCATTTCTCCTATCTAACTTTATACCTGTTGATTCTCCTTGCCACTATCTTCATAAGTCTTTAGTAACCATTATTCTACTTTCTACTGTGAAATCAACCTTTACAGACTTCATATGTGAGTAACATCATGTAATATTTGCTTTTCTGTGTCTAGCTTACACTTATTGTGGTGTCCTCTTGGTCAATCTGACTGAATTTATTTTTAATGGCTCCTGGAGGCCTAGGAGGTTGTGGAATCCTTAAGAGGTGGTTCAGCCAGAGGGGGAAACTACCAGAGCCTGAGTTATACTGTTTAGATTTTCAGCCTCTAAAACCAGGATAAAGTTAAACTTCTTTGTAAAGTTTGCCTGAGCCAAGTCTTTCCTTGAAGTGACAATTCAAGGCATATACCCAGTAACAGGCTTTCTGAGTCATATTTACCTCTTTTTAATTTCTTGAGAAGTTTTCACACTTTTCCATAAAGGCTATTCTATATCATAGTCCCTTCACAGTGTATGTGGTTTGCCTGGTCTCTGAATCTCACACTTCCTTTCTTTTGTATGTGGGAATTGCCTCCGTGTACCTGAAGTGAGGTGGTATCCCCTGATTTTTATTTGTATTTCTGTGATGATTGTTGATGCCAAGGATTTCTTCACATATCATTGACCATTTGGATAGCTTTGTTTTTGAGAAGGTCCTTTGATCCTTTTAAAATCATGTTTCTTGGGGGTTTTGTTATGAAGTTGTTTGAGTTCTTGATACAGAATTTTGGATATTACCCCTCGTGTGAAATATGGCTTACAAATACATTCTCTGAACTGGTAGATTATCTTTTTACATTGTTGTTTCTGCATGACATTTTAAATGTAAATTTCTAATTCTCCTAAATAAATAGTAATAGTTTAGTTAAAAAATGAAAGTTTATTTTACTTACAAATGTTTTTGATGGGTTTTCATTATAAGCACATGAAGGAGTATTGCAAGGTTGTTTAAGATGGCAGTAATCAAATATTCTTTTATCAGTTTATCACCAAAATAACATATACTTTCACATGTAATTAATGGAAATAAGTCAAAAATATTTTTATTAATATCATAAACATTATTTTCTACATTTTTCTTGACCTGCTAGGGCAATATGCTCTCAGATGTCTAAGGTAAGTTTTCAGGGAATTTAGTTAATAGTCTTCAGGTATGGGTAACTGAATGCATTATCCCAGGCCACTATATAATTAATTCCTATTATACTAGTCAGAGGAAGCAATTTTATAATGCATAAAATAATCCAGCATAGTACAACTCACTTTTAGTCCCTTGACTACATGTGGCTTGGCTCATAGCCACTTGGTGGCTGACTGCACAGTCAGCCAATTGACAACCTAAATAGCTTTCTTTCCCTGTTTTGTAGTTTTTTGTTTGATTATAAGATAATAGAGAAGCAGTTTGAAGCCTATTTTATAGTGAAAGAAAGCCAAACAGTTTTCAGCAGTATAAACTAAGTCAAGCAGAACCTCACAGTAAACTGAGTGCTGAAACCCTTTAAAGGAAAAGATTTTTGGCAGAGCAGAACTGTAAGGAGGTACATGAGCAAGATATTCATTGGCCTATATATCCAAGGTGAAGAGAATCAATATAGCTAATAGGTTGATCTTCCTCACACACTCTTAACCCCACCTTCACCTGAGGAATCCTCCATAATCATGGAAACCATACCCAACAGTGCTGGAAGTGTTTCATTCTACCATGACAGCAGAGTTTGAACTTCAAAATCTGTCAATCTGACTTGGGACCTTAACCATCAGTACTGGACCTACTCATCCACACCCCATACACCTCTGAAAAGCATCATTATACACAGCAATGCACAACACTATTCCCAACATGCCATGAATAATGCACTTCAGGTGCCCAACTCATTAAAAGACCTACAGTGAGCCAAGGAAATAATTATAATGTAAATTATTTCTATGTGAAGAACTATTCTGCATTTCAAAATGAACCCTTGGAATATATCTCTCATTGAAGTCAGCCTGTAACAGTTCAAATCATGTGCTGATAACTGCTGTTGCTTCATTAGTACTGATCCATCATGACACAACCTGCAGAGGATATATTAGTTTGTTCTTGAAAGAGGTTTAGAAAGCAATTTTCTTTGTATCATCATTGTGAAATGGGCTTATAGTAAAGCTGTGGTTCCATTTTAGTTTGTTAAAGCAAAACAGTATGGGTCATGATACTTTTCAGCCTGGAACTATTTGAAGTGACCATCTATTGTGTTCAACCACCTGGTAGTTTCTGAGATGAAGCAGGTTAGGAAAAAAAAAAAAAAAAAAAGGACTTTTTTCAAATAAGACAAATGACCTTATTAGGTAACATGAAGCATGAAATAATGCTGACAGCTCTGATTCTGTAAATCTCTCTGATTTTACCATAAGACTTACTAATTAACTAGCATACTGTTTTAGTTGATTTTTATAACTTGATTACATCAACTGAAATAAGTTTAAATTGCAGCTACTTAAGCTCCATTTACACATTTGCATTTAGATTTATGAATGAAGGTGTTTTTATATTGTTCTCTTCTAAGAATAAAACCAGTTCTGATATTTTTATCACTATTTTTCATTTTTTTAAACTTAAACTGTGAAATAAAATTGCAGGTAGCAAACTAAAACTATAAGAGAAAAAAACTCCTTGTTTACTGAATTATCTATACATTCTGGAGAATAGTAATTTTTCATGTAAGTAAGAAAATGTTTAGACCTGGGTTGGTGACACATGCCTTTAATCCCAGCACTCAGGAGGCAGAGTCAGGTGGATTTCTGTGAGATCCTGGCTAGCCTGATCTACACAGTGAGTTCCAGGCCATCTGGGGCTACAAAAAGACCTGGTCTCAAAATGGCCAAAAAAAAAAGCTAAACTTTGGGATTTCAATTTTTAACTATTTCAAGTGCAGTCATAGTGTTTAGTAGCCTATTTTTTCCCTTTTATATTTAGGATTGTATATATCTTTTATTTAAAAAAGCATGGATTGAATTGGGGTTAGACTAATGTCCTCTTTACCCCAATATCTTTCTTTTTCATTATGCTGATCTTTAGGTGTTGGTTAATACCTTATTTTTAGATTGAATTAGCTAACTTTGGGAAACTTTTGGAAAATTTATGTACACTGTAGCTTGTTTCCAACTTTGTAACCATCCTTAAAATATCCTGAAAGTAACATTTTGGGAGATGCATGGGCATCTCCAAGCACAATACCTGATACATGAAGAGAACTCACTTTCTTTTTTCCATGGGAGCCAATAATCATAACTATAGAAATATCTCTAAAATTTATTTTGAGTACAAGGCTAACAATGAAAAATAAAACTCTATAATAATATTATATTTGTACAATAGCGGGACAGGAAATAATAGAAGGCCATTTTCAGCATACTGAAGAATGTCATGAACCACTTATATTTATTTCCATCATTTTCTCTGAAATTGCAACTATACTTTATTTTCAAATCTCCTAATGACCTGCAACAGATAAATATATTTGTTGTTTTTCTTATTATTGCACTTCTTATACAAAATACAGTATTCCAAAGTTTTGAAGAAAAGAAACCACAAAAGTATCAAAGAATTTTTTAAAAGAAACTAATAATGTATAATATATCAAACAAGTAAAAGTTGTTATATAATTGTTTCTAGTTATGAAAACATAGTAAGAGGGCTTGTTCAATGAATTTTTATGAACCTGGCATGTTTTCCCCTAAAGGAAAAAGGAAATTATTTGAAGAACAATTTATTCCCTGGAGATTTATAGATCAAACACATTTGGTGATGTTGTATAGTCCTCCAGCCACCAGGAAGTGAAATAAGCCTCTAGATTATTGAACTCAAAAGCAAATTTTTCTACCTAAAAGGGGGCTGGACCTCACAGCAGACTAGGTTAGACATGTCACCTATTTTGTGAATATTGATGTTAACAGAATCCATCAACTGTTTGGTGATTTATTTACAACTATTTTTGTAAAAGGAATTTAGCAGCATAGCTCCATATCCCTTTCCTACTGCTTAGACCTTGACTTTCACAGTATCCAATAAATTAAAGTGGGATATGTTTGCAGTTAGTCATGGGAACATCCTAAAGTATATGGAGAGGTCTTCCTTCTCTTCTAATTTCCTGTAGACTACTTTGCTTGGCTACTTTATTTGACAACGATGTATCAAATCAGTTTTCTGCCAAAGTTCTCAATTTCCTAGAAAATTCAGAAAATGTTTATTTTGTTCTGTTCTATTTTGTTTTGAGACAGGGTCTCCCTATATCCCCAGCTGGCCTGGAACTCCTATATAGACCCTACTGGCCTCAATCTTACAGAGATTCACCTGTCTCTGTGTTCCAAGTGTTGACATTAAGGCATATGCCACCACACCAGAACCATCACTGTTTTTTCTGGCCTACATGTAACTTGTTATAAATAATTAAGAGAATAATTTAGTGATCTGATGAAAAAAAAAGTCCCAATAAAATGTACTTTGTAAATATTTTATATTAAAGCACAAAATCAAGATCTAGAAGAAAATGTACTTGGCCCTATACCCACTGCTCTAGACTAAGTATTGGTTTACTCAAAATTCATTTATAGAAATCCTAATCTCCAGTGAGAGCATATTAGAAGGTAGGGATTGGGAACTGTAATTAGATTATAAAAGCAAATTCTCTTGAATGGGATTGGTATCCACATATAAAGAAAACTGAGAGAAATTTTTCTCTGTTGGCCATGTGAGGAGAGAGTAATTTGCAAACATGAAAATAACATAAGACAAAGGATCTATGGACATTTTGACTTTGTAATTTCAGTCTTCACAAATGCAACCACTGAGGTGTTCTGTTTGAGCCACCCAGAAAGTCTGTGGCATTCTGTTACGGCAGCCTGGACTGACTATACTATTTATTTTTGCAAATGAGAAATAACTTGTGTAAGACCAACCAAAGATAAATGCTGGAGTGGTGACTGAAACTCAGTTTTCTTATTGAAAAAATTGTAATATTATTTACAGAATAGCACTTGTAATTTATTTTTTCACAAGTATAACACACTTTTATATTTCATAATAAAAAATTCAGTGGTGATTATACAGTAGATAGATACCTGAAAGCT
>NW_008335967.1:8985436-9006579 GCF_000622305.1 Nannospalax galili | reverse complement strand
ATATTGAGCATTTACTTATAATTTTTACTTAAGTACAGAGTACATTTGCACAAATTCCAAGTAATTTTGTACAAATACAATTTTATTTATATATAAATGTGCACTACAGATTTATTGCTTGGGGAATAACTAGTAAATTTTATAGAAGACCAATCATCATGAGAGGTTCAGGCAAACTTTTCTATTCCTAATGACCTCATGTACAGCAAGCGTTACTTATAAAGTATGTTCAAAATAGTTTTTTCTTATTAAAATCTGCCTTTAAAGTGCTAAAAATATTGCAATATATCCATATTTTGTATCTTTGTTGTATGAGTTGTTCATGGTTTTGTTTCTTTTGATGAGTTACATTTGCATATCATAGATAAAGCAGAATTTGTTTAACTAAAAAGGCAGTGTTTTAGAGAACGAGATGGGAGGAAGGATGATACAATATGAAGAGGAAATGCTGTCTTGAGAGCTTACAGTTAAAAAGAAATCATAAAGCAGACCAGCAAATTATTAAGTGGCTTGTTAGATTATGTACAGAATGCTTGAGAGAGTCAATGAGGTTATGAAAGGTCAAAGAAGAGAGACATCTTCTGGGCCAAAGCCAAGTGATAAAAGACTTTAAGTTGAGAAATTCCATAGTTGGAAAAAAAAAAAAGATGCTTTCCTAACCTTGAAATTTCTTGAGCTGTAAACAATAAAGGAAAAACTAGAGATGTTAACTGAGAAATACATAAACAGGGCAATACTGTATGTTTATGTCTGAAAACAAAAAAAATGGTAAACTTTTCAAGGTGTCGTTTTCAAGATAAATCCATTTGCGTGTCTTTTGGTGGTTTACTTGCTAAAGCCATCCCAAGAAAAAGAAATTTTGACTGAGTTAGGAACTGAAAGCATGGCTCAAAGTTACACCTTGCCAACACAAAATGACGCTAGTGACAGCCACTTTTTAAAAAAAGAAAAAAGAAAATCAGGGCACTGGGCACATTTTGTAACTTCAGAAAAAATAAAGCACAAATATGAATGCAAACCTTAAAGCACAAGCAAAAATCAAATGTCTACTTCAACACTGGGTAGTACATAAATGAAGAAAGAAAAGCAAACAAATCAAGGTAGCACATTGGGATACTGCAGGGAGCCAGATGCACAGGATGAATAGATGGATCAGAATGAGCCACACTCTGTCATTCTGGTCCTTTCCACCTTCCCTTCCCTATGCCCACCACCACCATCCTGATGAGTGAACTGTTCATGATTTACACTGATGTGACAGATAAAGTAGCCTATGGATGAATCCAGTTGATCAGGAGAAAGCACCAGGACACAGATATAACTCCATCAGAATAGAGTTTATTAGTGAAAGGAACATGTGGGACAGATTACCTTCTGGGCAGGGAAAATGTCTGCCCAGGTTATGAGCTGGGGTCTTTTAAAGGGGGAGGTTTATGAGGTCTGTGAGGCCCTGTTGGCGAGGGGGCAGGGCTATCTGAACCTTAACATTCCAACCTTTTGTGTTATAGGATAGGGGGCACCATTGTCATCTAGCTACTTCTTGCTGGACAGAGTCAACGTGGGGGAGACTGGATTAGTGGTTGATCAGACAGCAGGGGTTCCCTCTTCATGCATCTCAACAGGGTCCTCAACAGTTGACAGGCACTTGTATACATGTGGATTAAAATTAGTACTAGAGTAAGAGTAAGTTTTTGGATTTTGGTCCTGAAAATATCTGAAGAGGCAAGGAGCAATGATTAGCATCAAGGTAATAGCTCCTTTTTTTTTTCTTTTTTCTTCGGCCAGGGCTGAACTGGAGAGTGATGGATGCAGGGTTTATTTTCAGGCATTTTGATAGCAGTTGGAGTGGCTAGAATCAGTGTCAGCTACCTCTCAAAGGCTTCTAGATAGGGAGAGAAAACAAATTTAGCCATCATTTAATTTTTTAGGCTAGAACAATAATGGGTTGCCTCCCTTATCCATAGGTGGGCACTACAGTATTGCAGACCAAGATTTGAAGTCTTACAACTGAGTAGTATTGTCTTATTAGGAACAAAATCATCAATGAGAGATAATTGACTAAATAACATAAGAACTTATGTCTAATGTCTGGTTGTGTACTCCCTTGAACCATTAAAATATACTGATGACTTTAATTTTGGTTATACTTTCCTTTTGGGTGTTTAAGACTATACTGTTGGCCCAAATAAGCCAATTTACTTTTACTTTTAAGGTGTTATGAGGATTTGGACCTCAGGGGTCACATGGGCTTGGGGGTAGCCCCTGGCTCCTCAGGCTTTTCTTTAACCAGTTCCATCTATGTGAAGATAAGTCAAAAGGTCCTGCTTGATCTGGGCTTCACTTGGAAGCATGGAAGAAATGTTTCTTCTGTGTTGACCCCTTCTCTTTTCAGACTGGACACTGGTACAAGCCCATCTTCTGGGGTTTCCATGGCCTCCCTGAACAAGAGGACAGATGACTCACCAAAGTTACAGGACATTTTGAGAGATGCTCCATAGCCCCTGGAACTTGTTTGACCCTGGAGGGCAAGGAACAAAAATTTGTCCCTTTAAGTCCTTCTGACCAGATTAATATAGGCCTTAGAATCTGGCTATTAAACGTCCAACAAGTTTAGTTATACCAGTCTGGTACTTTTAATTACTATGTGCTATGTAGATAGAGCTTGGGCAGAATCCTTAAATAAACCTTGACTAGACATCCTTAGACTAGTTGACTAAGCTACGACCTTAAAAATTATAAGATTATCTACATAATATCTTTGTTTCATTTCAAATTTATAGAAACATGGTGGGTAGGTATAATGTGGAATGGCTGAGGTGGGGTTCAGATGGAAGAATAGACATAGGGTCAGTAGAAAACTCATTCCACAAGGGAGGAGTCCTCAAGATTTTTAGTTTAAGAGAACTGGTGGCCTGGTACTTGCTGTGTTCCTCAGCCAGTTTTAATTTGGAGAGATGAATCCAACCAGGTTGTCCTGAGAGCTTGGCTGCAGTTGGGGTAGACAGGGTCACCAGGTGAGGACCAATGCAGCTGGAGGGTTTCCTTCACTCCTTTTTACTGGGTGTGAACCCACAGGTAGGCTTGATCTCCAGGTTGAAGTGGGTGGTCAATTTGGCTTTCAGAAGCCTGGGGAATAATCTGGTCAGCATGTTTCCTGAATAGTTTCCTTAGAAGAGTGAAGGCAGGTAAATAGTCATGCAGACGGGAGGGATGCTGGAGGAAGAGGTCATCCTTGGCTAAAATTAGGGCCCTGGTGAGTGTCACAAGTTTGGCTTTTTGTGACATGGTTCCAAGTGGTAGGGGTCTTGACTCAATGACATCAGTGAGAAACATTATGGCCTGTGGAACCCCATTGGGTGAGAGTTAAACTTCTATCCATAAACCAAGTTAGGGTTGGGTTTGGTAGGGGATTTGGAAAATTAGGGGATCCTTGTAGGAGAGTTCCTGAAGAGTTTCCAAGCATGAGTGAGTGAGCAGTTCACTGGAAGGGAGGTAGGAAGCTGGATTGAGAGGAAGGCAGGAATCAAGGGTGAGCAAGGTGTTTTCAAGAAATGTGACATGGAGGAGTTGTAGTTTAGAGGGAGCTAGGTTGGCAAGAGATGTGTGGGTTAGTTAAGTCCTTAAGCTGGTGGAGGGAAAGGACAGAGATGGGCTGACCTAAAGTGAGCTTGAGTCGATCTTGGGCCAGGAGAGCCATAGTGGCCAGAGCACAGAGACAAGGTTGCCAGTTCTGAATGGTGGTATTAAGCTGTTTAGAGATAACCTACTGGAGCAAAAGTGGGACCCCTCATCTGTCCAAAACCCCTAATGCTTGGTCCTTATTTTCAGCTGTGTAGAGAAGAAATGGACATTCCAGGTTGGGGAGAGCCAAAGCCAGTGCCTTTAAGAGTGCTTCCTGGATAGTGTGGAATGCTGTTGTAACAGGCCCTAAGGGATCAATAGACTCAGGGTAGTTCCCTTTGGAAGCTTCATGGAGTGGCTTTGTAAAGAGGGTAAAGTTAGGAATCCAGGTGCACAGGTACCCTGCAATGTCTAAGAAAGATAGAGTTTTCTCCTTGGTTGTGGTGGTGGGGCTTTAAAGACCTTAGGTAATTAGTCCTATCTATAGTTAAACAGTGGGATGTAGGTTTAAGAAGGAACGCCAAGTACTTGACTTGAGGGAGAGAAAGGTGAGCCTTAGCTGAAGATATCCTATATCCCTTGTACCCCAGAAAATTAAGGAGTTTGATTGTGTGGGCCTTGGAGACTGAGAGAGATGGGAAGCAAAGAAGTAGGTTATCTACATATTGTGGGATGGTGGAGGGTTTAAGGTCTGAGGGGCTTAAATCCCAGGCTGGGCTTGTCCAAAGTGGTGAGGGCTATCTCAAAATGCATGGGGCAGGACAGTCCAGGTTAGATCATAAGTGTGAGTGATGTATTTAAAATCTTGTATGACCTGTGTAGGATCAGTAGAAAAAGAGCCTATTTTGCATTTGAGGCAAGATAGATCTCCAAAGAGAAAGAGACATGGACCTTGACCATCCCATCCATGTGTGCCACTTCCCAGAGGGGAAAGATACCATGGGCAGGGGGTTGAGACTGGGTGTGGGAACAAGTATGGCTTGACATAGGAGAGGGGTTGGGAGAAGGGGAGTCTTGGGAAGAGGCCAAAGTGGAGAGATGGGAGGGGTGTCCTGTCCATGAAGGGATGCAGGGGTAAGGGTATCAGAGTCAGGATCTGGAATTGACATAGAAGTAGATATAGGAGGGATAAATGGGTTATTTGAGCTAGAAGCTGGAATAGGGGAGACTAGGGAATATTTAGCAAGGAGGTGTCTAAGGTTTTGGATTTCTTCTAGTAGAGTCAGTGGAAGGAGAGCAGGTGACAGACTTAGAGCTTCCCCGGAGAGGGGAGGGGGAAGATCATGGAGTGGAGAGGGAGTTCAAGTTGGAGAAAGGAGGGGGGTCAGGTTGGGACCTGGAATGGAAGGCAATGGAGAGTATAGCAAGGGGATAGCATGGGGAGGACTTGGCTGTGCCTCAGGCTGGGGAGCAGGAGGAGGTTAGGGATGGGTTCTAATTGGAGGCAGTTCATCAGCTAGGGTAGTATCAAAAACTGAAGTGGAGGGGTAGGGAGAAGGAGGGGTGAAGGCCCCTGGTGGGTTGGAATCCCATGAAACTGTCTTAGCTAGAAGAACCTGATAGGAAGAACATGGACGCAGAGGGAGGGATTAGCATGGAGATCAAAAAAAGCTTGGATGTATGGTAATTCGGATTGTTTGCCTTTATGATGCCAGAAATTTTTTTAAATCTCTCAATATATTGAAGTTTAAGGTTCTGGTGTCTGGCCAAACAGGGTTATTATGTAACTCGTACTGAGGCCAGGCAGTGGTGCACAGGAACTTCAGGGATTTTGGCTTGATTGTATCCAAAAGTCCTAGTTGTTTTAAGGATTTAAGAAGACAAGCAAGAGGTGTGAGACCCTGAGACTTTGAGTGGGTGGGTCCCATAGCAACAGAATAAGTACAGAGTGAGGAGGAGATAGAGAAAAAAACAAGCAAGCAGGTAGGAGGTAGAGACAGAACGAAGCAGACGGGAGACAAAGAAAATCCTCTCTCCATAGGGAGTGGAGGCAGGATCACAAGTCTAGGCAGGAAAGTGCAGCAGACAGGGGAAAGACAGGGAGGGAGTAGGAGCAGAAGGAGTTTGGCATTGGTCACACAAAATGAGAGCAAGGAGAACCATGCACCAAAAAAATATGTCCTTTCTTGTTGCATGGGTTCCAGTTATTTTGAGTTATTTCCAAGTCCCAGAAAGCAGCATCCTGCAATTAGATCATCAGGGAGCGGAAAGGTGAGATCCTGTCCTAGACAGGAAGTAATACATGTTCCTATCTCTGGAAATAGTGTCCTATATCTAGAGAAAGGAAAGGGTTTTCCAACACATGTGATTTCGAGGCAAGCAAGAGAAGCAGAAAACCCTGCAATGAGAGCGTGATGCAACCAGCCAGAAGATGGAGACAAAGTACAAGGAATGGGATGGGAGCAAAGCAGAAAAACTGCAGTGAGCCAGAAGGGAGGGAAGTTTGTGGAGCAAGTTGATCTTGAGGTTTAGTAGAGGCTGAGGGAAGATGAGCCCCAGAAGGGCAGTGGTGTAGTAGAGGTTTAGTAGAGGTTTAGTAGAGCCCAGAGGGCATGGTGAGAGAGAGAGAAGGAGAGAGAGATAGGAAAAGAGGTACTTAAAATTGATTTATATATTTTAATACCAGGAAGCATGTTGTAGATTAAAAAGAGAATATTTTGGTCTAAAAAATATTTTTGTTAATTTAACATTTTTAGTTTGCATGAGATTTTAGTTAAAAAATTAATATGATACCAAGCAAATTAATTTTAAGAAACATAAATTTATGTTGACTGTGTATACATATTTAATTATATAGTCTTTGTTGAGAATATGGTTGATCATTTTTAAACTAAAACACCTTTGAAGTAGACAAACAAAATGAATATACCTTAGAACACCTTGAAAGTAAACTAAAAATAAAAGTGGTATTTAACAAATAGGATTTTACCCAACCAGCTTAGATGTCATTTTGTGTAGGTAATTAATGGTCTAAAGAAAGAGTTAAGTTTCCATATAGATTTGAAGTAGCATCTTTTTCCTTTTTAAGAGCTAAATAACTGAAGGAAGTTAATAAAACTTTGTCAATCTAAGAACACAAATCAGTTAGTTAGTTTCATTATAAACAGTAATACCCTCTGTTGAAATTAATTTACACCTTAGCGGTTCCCAACTGCATAGTGCCTTTACTCTTAGGCTGTTTTATTGTTCTCCTCCTTGTCACAGGGTCAGGGGGCCAGCCTGAACCTGGAAAAGTCTTGGAGAACACATCTTGAGATAATAGGCTTGAGTCTGAAGTGGGAGGGCCAATTTTATCTCCAGAGTCAGCAGCATCTCAGTGAGCTCAAACAGCATGTGACAGCTTAACAATATAATTAATATTACCCTGACATTATAACTAGAAAGCACTCAGGGAATGATGTTTTTTTTAAGCATAGAGCATCTGAGTATCAGAGAGGGGAATAACTCTATTTCAGAGAAAAAGAGGCTTAGAATCACAATGTAGAAAAGGGAGGAGTTAAGACCAGTAGAGATGGCATCTCAAGCCTCCCATTCAAGTAGACTATTACTTTTTACCTCTCATTGTTGTAACTATGTGTTGGTAGTATCTTGTCTCTTGTAAGATTTTGGCCCTGGAGTACAGCAAATTTCCATGTGCTTCATAGGTCTAGTCATCACAAAGTGTCAGCTCCCTTTGCACACTGAAGGCAAATGGCTAGAAAAACTTTAAGTTCCCTTTAGAAACTAACAAATACACTATGTAAAACAGTTAGAATTTAGAATAGTCATTTTTAGAAATTAGCAAATACCATAAAAAAGATGTTAAAATCCAAATAATTTCTTTAAAATTACCAGATAAAGATGTCATTCAAACAGTGCCAAAAATCTAAAAATAATTCTTTTTTAAAAATCCAAAAATATGTTAACCAATGTAAAAACTTAAAACAATCATCTTTAAAAAACAGTAAATATACCATATAAGAAGTTAAAACTCAAAGTAATCCCCTTTAGAAACAGGCCCTAAACAATGTAAAATTTTAAACTCCCATTGTGTCGATCTGGCATTATTCCCTTAGTCTGAAGTAAAAATGCATTGTTTATTCTGTGACATCATCAAGAAATGAAAACAAACATAAATTACAAGAGAATCCTAGACACCCCTGGTACTGGTATATTAGGCTTGATATAAGAAAAAAGTACCCTCAGATACATTATATGTGTGTGTGTGTGTGAGAGAGAGAGAGAGAGAGAGAGAGAGAGAGTATGTATATGTGACCCAAATAGAAAAGCAAATCAAAGAAATCCATGTTTCTCACCAACCATTGTAACTGTGAATGGGAAGCCAAGTTCTCAGGAGCTCTTAATTTCTAGACACAAGCTATGCTGGGAAGGGCACTCATGAGGGCAGCAGAAGGAACAGGGCATATAAATCAGTGTGTTGTTGGTCTGAAAGTATATGACTTGCCTGAGCAATACCTATGACTTTTTATGTATAGTGAAATTTAAAATGGTTAGGTCTAGTTAGAAAAGTAAGCACCTGAGCACCAGATGTTTGATGTCCAAGAAGGCTTAAGATCAAAATTTCAAGGCCCTTTGAGAAAAAGTTTAGGAGAAAAAAAGCCTTTTAAAATGTTTTCCGTTTGTCCATGGGGCAAGCCACCTGAAATTCTTTAAATGTTCCAGCAAAGTTGCCCAGCTGGTTTAGGCTAGTTGGGTCAAAACAGGGAGAAACGGTCCCCTAAAAGCACTTAGCCACAATTATAAGAGAATTTTTAAGAATGGGCCCAGCTGGAAACTTTTATTGTTGTATTAGAATGTTAAAGAAAAAAATCCCCTAGAGCATGCAATCTTGGCAGCTGCCTGGAGGGGATGAACAGCAGGAAGGGGAAAAAAAGCCTTGGGGTCATGCAGGTTTAGAGCCTGCATGGGAGGTCAGACACTTGGCAGACTGACAGGCACATGGCAGGGAGTAGAAAGCTTTAGCATGGGAAGGGGAGAGAGAGGAGAATGATCCAGAGCATTTGCATGTGTAGGGAATCCATAAGTAGTTAAAGGAAAGAGGAAAGATAGCCGAAAGGACAGAAGCAAAGGAGAGGAGACCTAAAATTGGATTAAACGGTATCAGAAATCATCCTGAGTAAAGTGAGGAAGAAAGGCAGTGGAAGAGGACAAAGACAGGAAAAACTGATGGAAGACAGCAGACCTGCCAGGCTCATGGCAAGGGGAGGTAGATGCAGGGCAAGGGGGTGGTGAAATGTCAGGGGTGAGGGGGTGGGGAGATGCCAGGGATGGGGGGGGCAAGATGCCAGGGTTGAGGGAACCAAGGTAGCGAATGGATGAAGCAGCTCCACCCCAGAAGCAGCTGTCTGGGAGTGATGGAATTAAATAGAAAAGGAGAACAAAAGAAGACATAGGGAAGGCAGAGTATGTCCACAGGGAGGAAAGTGAAGAGAAAGCAGAGAGCCAGGGAGAGAAGGAGAGAGAAAGGAAGGGTGGGAGTGTACCTAAAAACCAAATTAGTGCCATTGGAGACATCCAGTTGGGTCCCTTGAGGTAAGAACTGGGTTTTTGCACCATCTGGTAGATAAAGTAGCCTGTGGATGAATCCGATTGATTGGGAGAAAGCACCAGTACACAGATAAAACTCCATCAGAATATAATTTATTAGCAAAGGAACACATGGAACAGATTCCCTTCCCGGCAAGGAAAATGTCTACCCGGGTTGTGAGCTGGGGTCTTTTAAATGCAGAGGCTTCTGCTTCCCACAGAAGGTGGGAAGACATATTTTTTTAAAAGTTGGGCAGGAGGAAGTGGGAGAGCAGGACTGTTAAAACCTGCCCTCTTTGGAGATCAAAGGGGAAGCCTGCTGTGTTGGCCAAACACTGGAGAAAAGTCTGCTTCTCTTGACTTCAAAGACCTGGGTGCTTATCAACTCGGTTCCCTTTTCTCAGGGCCTTGTGAGGTCCGTGAGGCCCCGTTGGTGAGGGGGCAGGGCTATCTGAACCTTAACATGATGGATTTATAAGTCACACACACATCCATTTCAGGAGCAGTTATCTCAAGAGGAGAAAAACCTTAAGTCTATAGTCATTCCCATGAGAGAAGAATTCCAGCTACTAGCAATCAGTCCCTTGGCACAGTTTACATATTAGGGTTTCTACTTCATATTTTGGAAGAATATCTGATTTTAGTTACAGGATTGGAACTATTCTTAAGGAATTTGCCAAGTAGATCCATCAGTTGAATACAAGCAGTAATTTGCTTCCTTAATCAGATTGTTCAAATAAATGATCAAAAGGATAAAGCTACCTGTACTCCTGAGAAATGGAAGGCCTTAGAATCATACATCAGGTGAGCCTTCTTCCTGGATTTTCCCTGAGTCTTGCTTTCTGATGGCTTGTTCACTCTGCACCCATCTTTTCCTCAAAATAGTCTATGTGAGCTTCACTTTCCTTATTACAAGAGAAATAATTTGAAGTAAGTTCTCTCCTAAATGATTTTCTGAACACTTGGATGTCAAGTTCAAAAGCTTGCTTGAGGTCATGTTGAGAAAAGACTTTCCTGCTTTTGAACTAAGATGTTTGGTCTTTATACAGGACATAAGCACAGTATACATTGTTTGAAAGAAGAATTTTGTGCTCCAAATCCATTCCAGCCCTTTCATTCACTAAAAGTATGATTCAAGCTGGTATTTAAGCTTTTAATATAATACATCATTTCTTAAGTAAAAGAATTAAAAGCATTTTCATATAAATGTGGGTTTTGGGAGGCAGGGTTGTTTTGTTTTTTGAGACAGGGTCTCCCTGTAGCCCCAGCTGTCTTGGAACTCACTATGTAGACCAGACTGGCCTTGAGCTCACAGAGATCCTCCTGCTTCAGCCTCCCAAGTGCTGAGACTAAAGGTGTGCACCACCATGCCTGGCTCACGTAAATGTTTAATAGTATTAAAATATTATGGTAAGAGTCACTGAATTTGTTTTGAAGAGAGAGGAACCAGTGCTAAAGCACACAACTGGGTAGTGAACCTGGCAGTGCTCTGTTTGACATGTAGCTGACACAGCCATCTTGTGACCTTACCAAGGTATCACCAGCAAACGATAAAAAAAGAAACTCTACAAACATTAACAATGAAGTTGAGAAAAATCAGGATGGCAAATACAATGAGAGATATTTATTTTAATAAATACTGTAAACTTCTGCATTTTAGCTGGCTTTAAAATGTTAAACTGTAAGGACTGATTATGCATTGAAGTCATAGAAATTTACACATATATTTATGTAAATATATATCTGTAATATGGCTGAATGGGTGTGTATATTATATTTACATATATTACATCATTTGTTCATGTGTTTTATATATATACCAAGTAGGATCATTCATAGTTTCTAGGCCATATTAGCTATAAAAATATATAGCCTTGCCAGCTTTAAAAACAAATATTTACCTTTTCACATATAACAAGAAACCTTAGTCACGTAGCTGATCACATTGCTTTTAACTGCCTAATAAAGCCATCAGAGACTCAGCTCTAACTCTACATCCATAATGCAGTATCTATGGCATTGTGGGCATTTCCTGTGCCTATCACTTCACAGTATGAGTACAGCTTCTGTATTTCAGATATCATGTCAAGCTAGAAGACTAAAGAACTTTCTCATTTTGTGTTATCTCAGTGGCCAGAACATAGCCACTAGACGTGGCAAGGGCTGCTAGGAAAGTGAGAACTAGACCGAACAAGTTTTATATCTGTGATGTCTGTCCTGTGACTGAGCATGTTTAGATCCAAAACTAAATCAGATTTCTTTTCATATGAAATAATAAGAGAAAGAAAATTGGGTAGGAAACAAAGTGTGCCATAATATAAATAGTTGGCAAATAAAATTGTTTTAACTCAAAACTGATCTGATACACTGTGAAGGATTACCAAGTATGTAGAAAACATGGAATGAGAAAAATATTTCAAAATAGAATCATCTGTAGGATTTCATTGTAATTTGAAACAAGTCATTTTAATTAGTGAATGGAATTTCACACTTCTTTTTGAAATCTTCCTCAAGTCCTTCCATGGAGGAAAGATACAGCCAGTCACTGAAAGGAGTTGATCATTTTGTGGTTGTCTTGTAATGGCCCCTTCTTAGGAGCACAAACTTCCTAGAGGGTAAATGGTGTATACGTGTAGAAGAAGAAATTATGTAAACTGATAATGTACTTCAGGGAAAAAATGATTCTGGGCTAGAAGTACTAATTTACCCATATTACATTATGGGACTGATTCTGGCTTATCCTGAGAGACAAACTGAAGCTGTTATTCTGTGGTTGGCATTTTCTTGGGCTGCCAGAAAGCATCTCATCACTTGTCATGTCCCACAAATAATGCAGAAAGACCAAGAGAAGGAATAGGGGTGCAGTGCAGAAAGAGCCATAGACCAAGAGCCTGTCAGAAAGAGTAGCTGAGAGCAACGACTACCATGATGCTTGCTCAGTAGCCACAACTGCTCTCAAAGGGAATGCGTCTTCTGCTGATGGAGTGCAGCAGACACTAGGCTTGAATTCTACCATTCCTAAACTACTCACCAGTTCAGTGTCTGCAGCGAGTGCAAGAAGCATGGACACACGGAGCATTTGAAGATGTGACTAGTAGACCATAGTTGTTATTTTCCGATGGTAATTTCAAATGATTTTTATTTGACTTGCTCTGTTTCTTTGGCTGGAAAAATGGTTTTAAATTTAGGAAATTATATGTGTAAGCAGAGCATTCTGAATGGCATAATTATGTGCATCCAATAAACATTGTTTGCTTTTGATTTTTGTTTGTTGTCCATTACCATATTGTATTGCTTAGAAAAGCAGATTAAGAGACCATTTCCTCAAATACATGTAAGAAATATTATTTGGGGAGTATGAATCTTGATAGCTGATTCAATTAAAATTTATATTTTGTGGCCTTTTATCATGACTGTACCTACAGATTTGGAGGCAATTGAAATCATTCATTTCAAAAACTTCAAATGTTGTGAAAATGCAAATAAGTACACTAAAAATGTTGTGTAAAAATGTATTCATGTTACATACCTGAATACTCGCATCATGCTATTTACATGACGGCGTTGGTGCAAGTAGATTTATCAATGCTGAGACTAAAAATATTTGAAGAGCATGTGCTTTCGTGACTATTGCAGGGTTTGAATTTCCTTTAACTCTCATTCTTGTCTTGCCTCAATTATCTTAATATGATTGCTTGAAAAAATGAGTTTAGGGAATTCTTGTTTATATTTTATAAATTTGATTTCTAATTCAATCTTTCCAACTTGGAAATAGGAAGGGTCTTAAAATAACTATTCATAATTTATTTTAGTTGTCTGTAATTTAAACTTAATTTTTAATATATCTACATTATTAGCTCTTCCATCCATAGCATTATTTCTCACTGGATTATGATAGTAAAGATTTTTAGGGTTTTTTTGGTTTTTGCTTTTGGCAAAAGAAGAAAAGCCTAAATATTTTCAGACTTTATTTCTAGCTAAAAATTCTGCACCTATATTACAGGACAGATAAATTACCTTGATTTATGGTACAGAGAAAAGAAAATCATGAATATTTATGTACCTGCTTTTCTTTTAACTTTTTATATCACACAACCTATCTGAATCCATACTAATCTTAAATAACTCAAAAATTCTTTTTCAACTTAAATGAATAAGTCAATCACACAGAGTAAACATTATATTACCTCACTTGCATGTGCTATCTAAGGCAAAATAATTCATAGAGATACAAGTTAGAACAGTAATTTCTAGAGCCTGAGGAAGGAATAAGTAAATGAATGAATTGTCTTTTAGCCCTGAAAGATGATATACTATGATATTTCAGTGTTAGCTCAGTAGTAACAAATATCTTAGCATAAATTTTCAATCCAAATGAAAGTAAACCAAAGATATGTGCAAACTACTAAGCATAAACATGGAAGGCATGTATTTGTCTCTGTGAACGTTTTCTGTTTATCATAGCAATAAATGCTTTATAAGTCACTGAAATAATCTATTTAAATGGATTCATGAATGTATTCATGACAGAATCAAATTGTATCCTTAACATATTTTCCAATATCCTTTACTAAGAAACTTTATTATTTTAGGAGGAATTGTTGATAAGGATCTTCGTCACTACCTCAACTTACGATTTCAGAAGGGTTCTGTTGACCACGAACTTCAGCAGATCATCCGAGACAACCTCTACCTCCGCACAGTGCCATGTGAGTACCATGGCTAAACTTGCTTTTCTTCTATGGTAGGAGAGAGATGTTCAGCTACATACTCGAAAGAAAAGTTCAATCATATGGGTTTTCTATGGTTGACATTTGGAACTGGAATTAGATTTGAGATATGGAATTATAAATGCAAACACTTATAGTTGTGTGGTTTATCATACAGTCATAGAGAGATTTGGGAATTTTCAAGCTACAAAATCAAACAGACACTCCTCCAGTTATTACCAAGAATATTGATTCTAGTCCAGACTTCTAGAGATTCATGAATCATGATTAAGGCAAAAACACCACACCAGGAAACAAAAGAATACAAATTAATTAGTTGAAATAGTTATTTTACAAATGGAATCTGCGTAGATTTTGCCACAGGGAATCTCACAAGTATAAAGAAAACTCTACATTGAAAAGTAAATGCAGTATTCCATAACATTTGGGAAGTCGTGATGGTACACACTAGGACAAATTTTTATAGCCAACTGATAGAAATGCCTTTAAAAGAGAGGAATTGGAACCATGAAAAAATTTAAAAAATCAATCTATTCCTGCTTTTTTTTTTGACAATCTCCTATTAACTTTAGGAAAAAGAATCTTCAACTCAAGTCCTTGATCCTGTATGGATAGTAAAATATACTTTCTACAAAGAGGTATTTTGACCTTCCAAAGACTATTGACTCTCTTCAGAAATTCTAATATGTAGAAATTGTGTGTATTGTTTTTTTAAGTTCTATCCTACACTTTTTCTCAAAGCTATGGGCTTTGGAAGCTTAAAATGTTTGAAAACTTGATTAGAATAAATTAAACAAATAAGCAAGACAACAAATGATCTATAGGCCTGGACCACCAGTATTATGATAGTGATACAGAGGAATGATTATATTAAAAACACACAAAGATGTGAAGGCAGAGAGGAAATCATCCAGCCTTTTCATCCACACCCATTTTAAAATGGGTGGGCTCTTACTGTTGTTAGCACTGAAGATTCAGCAAAACAAAATCTCAGAGCAAATCTATCATCCATTCCTAAATGAAATCATTTGCTAATTGACATCTTGTTGACCAAAACATTTCCTGTTTAATGTGTATTTGTAAGTGTTCAGACTGAACTCTTGCTTTGAAATTGAATGTTGGAAAGAGTGTGTTCTTAAACTTATGAGTTTGACATAAGAGTGATGAGCAGAGATGGATTAAAGTAAGTGACTCAACTGTTTATAAGGTGGACAAAGTTTCAAAGCCATGATGTCTGTGCAGCTGTGTGAATTTATCTTTTGTGACATGAAAGAAAGGAGACCTACAATACTAAATAAAGAATCCAGGCACTTTATTATGTTTAAAAGCTGAAGGAAATAGATAAGAGGCTAACATTCAGGGGATACTTGTAGTCCTTGCTAAGAAGATGACATAAATAAGAAAGTCTTAATTAAATGTGATAATAATGTGGGAAATTTTGCATTAGCTAATTAACTTTTTAAAGCATCTTTCTTTAGAGTACCAAAGAAAGACTATGAGGGAAAAATAACTATAAGAATAAAATAACTAGCATTATATGAGTAAACATAAAGAGTTTCAAGATGTGATTCTGGTTCAAGGTCATAAATTCAATTAGAAATCCTTGAATAACTCCTGGAAAGGAGATAATTAGAAAGTCAATGAATCTGAATATTAAGATGAAATAATTATTCTTTGATTTTGCAGCCACCACTCCTAATGGCTAATTTCAATGATACCATTCACTGACCGTGCTTTTAACAGCATAAAAGTGAAAAAAGTATCTGAGATAAAGATGATGCCGATTTATACTGTTAAAAAGTGCTTTTGTATTGGACCTGGAAAATCTTCCACCTTCACTCATTAATTTTTCAATGAAGCATTTAGAATTCTTCAGTGAGTATGCAATTAAAATGTACCAATAATGTGAAAAACCATACCATTGCTTAGAAACTTACATGAGTATCCAGTCCATCTATTGGCATTGAGTAGAGGATCACATTTCTTTTGCTTTCTCCTGGGTCAATGTGCTCTCGTTATTTGAATGAACCCAGAACAATAAAATAAATTGCATTTCCAAAGATGATATTACTCCTGTACATACACATATTAATGTGAGCATACTTGCCTCTCAATTAATCTAGCAATGCACCTTAATAATAGGTCCTCGATAACTGTATTGGAACAAAAGTGCAATCAATTTATAATCCTATGAGGGTGGGTTAGAAGGTTTCTTCACAAAGAGAGACCTAACTCAGTAATTCTGCTTCCACCATGGAATTAACTCCACCATCAGTTACAACTAGAAAGAAAGGATTAAAGTTCTTCCTAGTGCCTAGGTATGTAAGAGTTATAGAGTCAGGGGTCCAAATGTGCTCCATCTCACATACATGTACTTAGTCAAACACAATTGTAAACAAGGTGACTTCTGTATATACCTCTTAAGGAAGCCTGTGCTTGGCAGCTGGATGTTTTCTGAGCTAATCAAGGGAAGAGTTAAATCTGAGTCTCCACTTAGGCTTTAACTACAAATAATACAAAATCCCACTAATCAGTTCTCATAATTAAAGGTTGATTATATTTTGCCTTTTAATTTTATTTTCCAGAACCTTACCTCAGAAAGTAATTCTTCAAACAATTGTTTTTAAAAACTGTATATCTAGACATTGAAGAAAGATCCAGTCATGGAGACAAGATTATTGTAAGGTTGAACATATACATGTGTATGTTAATTCATTATTCTTTCAAGTCAGATCACAGAGGAAAGATCCTTGTTTGGTGACTTGGTGTTTTCTATGGAACCTCAGGGAATCTCATCATTCTTATCCACTGAATACCCAAACCTGCTCCTAATTATATGAATTTTAGATACTAATTGTACAACTCACAAAAGGGGAGTGAAGGTTCCCAAAACACTTGATTACTGAAAAGTGAAAGTTAATTGTTTTTAGATTGACTATAAACAAACCTTTCAAATATTAGATTTCAGGCTGTGTAAGATTTTATGTAACTGAACTTCAGGAGAAATGAGTAAGTGATGATGACACAACCTGTTGTAGAATGTGATGAAGAGGAACCAGGAGCACTCACACAGATAAGGGATTTAAAGGAATTCAGAACATCCAACGCATGGAATTGCAATTACCTAGGTGTATATAAAATGCAACTTGAGAAGAATAGCTACCAGCATTTATTTAGAGATTAGATAGGAATTCTTCATCACAGCATGTTAAAAGTAAAAAGTAAAGGCAAAATTCATTATCCTTCATGCAGTGTAGATACAAAAGTATATAGGGATGTTAGTGAATTAGATTATGAAAATTATTGAATTAATCTCCAAATATTTAAAGAAAAAAATAGAGTTTATTTTGGCTCTAATATTCTACTGAGCATAATGGTGTGTTTATTTAACTCGAGACTGATCGACCACAGTTTATTGCAATTTATTAATAGTTCTGGACCTTTCTCCCTTTGGTATTTATTAGAGGAACAAATTAATTTTTGAGGCAGATAAGAGCACAGACATATTTCACCTCCTTTTCCCTGCCATACTGGAAGACATGAAGAGGGACTTTCAGGACCAATTTTTAAAGCTTCAAAATAAAATGGAAGATATTTGAAACTATACCTCACTCTTAAGATAATACTTTGTCATTTGGTGAGATAGTTTTAATGGAAAATACTTTAAATCTCTTTGAAGAAGAAATATTAGTGTATGTCAAGTAAAATACAAAAACTAATAAAATTAAAGTCAATACTATTCCATAAAAACTGAATAAAATTAAAAATATAGATTTAAGAAATTACTGTGCGGCATAACTCACAATAATATTTCTACATATTTAAGTGGCTTAAGTTTATAAAACTAAACCATGTTGAAAAGAATTGTCAAGGTTAAAATTGTAAGACTTCCAACGTATGGTTACCATTTTGTTTCTGTGACAAATTGTCTTTCACAGAGGAGCTAGAAATGTGCATCTTAAACGTTACTGAGTTCTAGCTAAACAAACAAACATAGGAGTAGAAAGAGTCAATGCAATTAAAATTTAAGTCAGTGATATTGCATCTATTCCAACATTATTCTTATTGCCTTAAATAAGAATCATCAATTTAGAAATTTTTCTGAAGTTGCCTTGAGAGTGTGACTCATATTCTTTCACAATTATTTCAGAATTAACTTTCTAGCTTTTTGTTCTTTGAAAATGAATTTGATTTCTTAAAAGTAGACTAATTGTATTTGGCATACGTATTGAAAAATGAGAATTATTAGAGAATAAATATGGCCATTAGCATTTAGGGCCCAAAGGGAAGGAAATCTATAAACAAATGCAACTAAATTTCTTTGAGAAATTTATACACTGTCCCCAAAGTCCTAATCATAAGGAAAAACTCAAAAGCATCTGAGCAATGGCAGATAATTCTCTGTTTTTTTAATTATCATTATTATTCTTTTCATTCATTGATATATGTACCTGTCTGGTGTGCTTATTAACCATATGTTACAATTTTATAGAAAGCTGTATTAGCTTCAACCTCTCTTCTAACTAAGAAAATAAAGATCTAGTCATACATCATATACATGAAAGTATATTTGTATGACTTTTCCTGCAGACATGTGAACAATTCAAAAAGAGATCTTTTCACTCCAGAGAGGAATTGACAAGCAGGCCAAAGACACGATTTAACCTCCTCTGTCTTAGTAAGCTGGTGAGTTTTGGGGGGTTACCTACAGGAGTAAGGGGTTACTTAAAAGAGCAGAGATGATTCAAAGGCAGCTGCATCACTGAAAAACCCATTGCAGTTAAATGACTCACTAACTCATCAGTAGAGCAGCTTGCTTAACTTCTAGGCAGCTACTCAACCAGAAAATCTCCTCTTCCTAGCAATTTCCGTAGCTTATATAACTATGGGGGGGGTGGCCTTGGGAATCTTGCAGGTTTCAGGAGCTTCCTCAGCCTTGTAAGTTTCATTTACTCTCTGAGTCTGATGATCCTCCCTCCTCCTCCTTCCCTGGGGGAGGGGACTTCAATTAATTGGAAATAGCCGCTTGGATATAGCCACACAACAGTCCCCCCCACTTCTTTTTTTTTTTTTCTTCTTCTTCTTCTATTCATTGAAAAATGAATGTGTCTTTCTTGGTCAAATAATAGCATTATGTGGTTGGTTTGGTTGGGGATACAAAGGAGAGTATAAATTATTCACCGATGTAGGAAATCAAGGATAGCAGTGATTACATTAATTTATGCATTTGACATTACAGGGCTGTTAGAATAAAGGAACATATCTAGCACAAAAGAAAATCAGTATCTTACTGTTCATCCCAAACACATAAAATTCCCCTTGCCCTGACAACATTGACTTTTTCTTTTCTTTTGACCTGACTTTCCCATTTGGTTTGCATTTATCTCTTTACTCTTCATAAGAAAGACTCCTCCATGGAACTTTGGGCTTGTGGGCCATGGATGTAGTTTGGAGGTGGAATATACCCCCCATGAACATCAAATATTCCCAGGCACTGTTCTATGAGTGGGTGAGAGGTGAAGAGGGGTGCTTAGAGCCATGATTACTCTTGCAGTAAAGCCAGTCAACAGTTTAAGTGGTGACTCCCCACCTTCTGGAGAGCCCATACATACATAAGCCTTGCGTGTTTCAACCTCACAGCCCTGTGTATAGAATACAAGGTCAGTATTCTTTACTGTTTGAATAAAAAGCATTAAGACTCTATGAGTTTCAGACATACCCAAACATCTAGGGTCAGTGATTAGCGCCTAGGCTGCGGAAGGATTACAAAAGGAGATGACAGAAAATAGTACACAAATGAGACTCAGACACTGGGTTGTAATAGGATAGTCATTCCTCTTTCAAATACACCCACACAAGTAAAACATGTAAAAGTTACTCCTATTCTACTAGCTAGTACGACAGTCA
This sequence comes from Nannospalax galili, assembly GCF_000622305.1. Classification (NCBI taxonomy): domain Eukaryota; kingdom Metazoa; phylum Chordata; class Mammalia; order Rodentia; family Spalacidae; genus Nannospalax; species Nannospalax galili. The sequence goes on along the minus strand of NW_008335967.1, from coordinate 8,986,795 downwards.
ATGTTATTTATACACCACAATTTAATGTTGCTAGAGCATTGGCAAGGTGCAACAACCCTTGGCTTTATTTAGAGCTGTGAAACAAGCACTTATCTCAGTACTTAGGCCACTGATGCTGGAAATTCTGCTGCTACTCACTACCTATAGGACATTGACAAAAGCCTTGACCTTTATGCCAAGGGAAAGTAGGGATGATCTTAAAATGAAGTAAGATGGCTCTACTATTCTGTAGTTTTCTGATTCTGATTCTGCTGGCTTTATCTGTTGGGACTCAGGTTTGCTTTGCTCAGTGGGGTACCTACTGGCTTCGGGGCAGAGGGTTTGATTGGCAACAGAGTCATAAACTCTGGGACCTGTGTCTTCCCAACAGGACAATTTATTTTAAAATTCAGATGGCTTTTATACATTCCAAGGAACTAGCAGTCACATGGAATATGGCAGTCACATACAAAGATTTGGGACTCAGGTTTGCTGAGCTCAGTGGGGTACCTACTGGCTTCGGGGCAGAGGGTTTGATTGGCAACAGAGTCATAAACTCTGGGACCTGTGTCTTCCCAACAGGACAATTTATTTTAAAATTCAGATGGCTTTTATACATTCCAAGGAACTAGCAGTCACGTGGGATATGGCAGTCACATACAAAGATTTAGGGTACAAAGAAAAAGGACATTTAGTCTGTTAGTTGGCACCAGAAGGATTCTTAAACTTTTACTCAAGGTTATCAGTGCCCACCCAGTAATTTATTGGCCACAGTGTTTTCTTTCTTAAAGCTAAAAGCCTAGTGAACTTTTAGCTTTTAGCTCAGGAGTAAACCTTTAACCTGGCCCAATCTCTTAGCCAGGGATAGCTCAGTTATTTGTTTAGGACAAGGAGATGAGCTAAGGGTTGTTGACCAAGACACTTTCCCACAGAGCAGGGAGCCTGCACTTATGACCAGACCGCTTTCTCCTGCCAGTCTGACAGAGTTCTGCAAAACAGGGATTATCAGACCCACTATTTTCAGTGCCCCTCCCTTTAGCAGAGGATGAAGCCTGGACTTAAAGGTTTGAGGCTCATCTCGCCCTAGGGCCTGGCATCCTGGTTTCCTACAAGGGGCAGAATTTGTGCCCAGCTCCCCTTACCATTCTGCGATTAAAGGTGTGGGCCACCACATGAGGCTTCTTCTTTGGTTTTTTGATGCTTGCTATGGTGAGTGGGTTAATAAATCTCAAAATGGGTTTTTTTAATCTTTTTTTTTTAATTTATTATTTTTATTTTATGTGTATGAGCGTATTACCTGCATGTAGGTAAGTGCACCTGTGTCGTGCAGTGCCTGCAGAGGACAGAAGAGGCTATTGGATCCCCTGGAAATGGAGTTAT
>NW_008335967.1:8972106-8982586 GCF_000622305.1 Nannospalax galili | reverse complement strand
CTAAAATCAAAGTGATATTTTTTGTTTGATTTGCTGTTTTTTCTCTAAGATGGAACACATGTGCTCTTGTGGTAAAGATTAGTGCTGTCAACCATTCTATATGGAAAGATAATAAAGCAAAACATTCTCCATGATCTCTGCTTTTTCCAGAGTTGTGCGTGACAGACTGTGATATCCTCCTTCACGCACTGGCATCGTTCACATATAGTTGCATTGTGCTTAGATTTATAAAACTTACAAAATATTTTTTATTTCTTAGAAATTTGTTGACAACTCTATATGTCTGCATTACAAAATTATTCCACAATATTTACAAATCGTGGAGAGTTAAAACTGATTCCTAAAAGGTTTAACTCCTGGTCCTTTTTATTGCGGGGATTCTGCACTTTGCTTCTGTGACGGCGATACCAGTGGTGCAGGGGCATGGCCCTGGGGCCTGAAATCTTTTGTAACTAGCCAAATTTATGAAAAAATCAGTGGTTTTTCTCAGTACAAGGAACTGGCAGTCACATGGGATTTGGCAGTTACATACAAAGATTTAGGGCACAATTAGACAAGAAACAGGGCATATAACTTTTTAACCGGCACCAGCAAGAGGCTGTTTGTAAAGCAGGGTGCTTGAACTTTTACTCAGGGTTACCAGTGCCTATCTGGTTAGTTATTGGCCATAATGTTTTCTTTCTTAGAGTTAAAAATATGGTAAACTTTTAGCTTTTAGCTCAAGAGTAAACCTTTAACTTGGTCTAATCTCTTAGCTAAGGATAGCTGAGTTATTTGTTCAGGACAAAGAGATGAGCTAAGGATTGTTGACCAAGATGCTTTCTCACAGAGCAAGGCACCTGCACGTATGACCAGGTTGCTTTCTTCCACTAGTCTTGCAGTGTTCTGTAAGACAGGGATTATCAGAGCCACTGTTTTCAGTGTCCCTCCCTTTAGCAGAGAATGCAGCCTGGACCTATAAGTTTTAGGCTCACCTCACCCTAGGGCCTGGCATCTTGGTTTCCTATATTTATCATTATTCCAAATCAGTTCTTCAAATTGGCTAAATTATTGAGTATGGAATGCCCTTGATTTGAGCAGGTGTAAACAGCTTATGAAAATTGAAGATATATCAAATACATCAGAAATTCAGCGAAAAATAAAGAGCCGGATTTAAATTAAGTGCAGTTCCAGATAAAACTAGTGATGCATGTAGTTTCACATTTTTCTATGAATGTCAAGTTAAAGATATCATCATAACGGAAGTTTCTTGAAATTTACCTTCACTGTTCATGAAATGCTGAAACGTGGTCCAGTCTTAGTAAGTGGATAAGAATATAAACATAATGAGAAACACAAAGAATTTAAAAATGCACTTCTCCTTTGGAATGTGTAATGAGTTGAGATAAAGATTTCTTAAGCATGAGGAATACTGTTGTGAAAATGGGATCGCTATCCTCATGATAAGATGTTTAACATGAGACACTGTGTTTTCTACTGTTGAACTTTAATAATCTAATGTTACTTATGGGAGGGAATGGCCCTGCTTGGAGAGCTAAATGGATTGAGCTAACAAGAGTCTAAATCAATGCTTAGTGCAGTCAAGGATTTTACTGCACAGATGAAAAACTAAGGAGAGTTTGTAGGGTTTCTCATGCAGGGTAATTAAAAGGTAAGTCTGATGTAGGATTGACAGTTGATTCAATTAAAAAAATGCACATGAATCCTATCTTTTCAGGCAAGTCAGAAGTGTAGGACTTGCAGCAGTTTCCAATTTCTGTTCCTGATCATGCTGTTACTTCTACATGAGAACTAGCTTGAGGGGAAGTTGATTTTTGCATGAATGAAATCAGCTCCACAGGAATGAGGGCAGTTTTGCTCGCTGCTGAATACTACTCAGCATATTCATCTGATAACTTGTTCTCCAAAGACAAGACTAAAGTAGAGCACTAGGTCAACCTGGTGCTTTTGTCCTTTCCCCTTTTAGGTGGAATTCTGATTCTCCTGCTCTAATGGCCTGACATTGGTGACGAACTATGAAGATCATTAAGAGACTTGCATATTTGTGGAAATCTGAGACTTCATGTCCTGAATCCAATACAAATCAGTTTTTCATCTTGACATGAGCCTCCTGACTGAACATTTTAACTCATCAGGTTCTAAATGATCTTTTCTTCAGCATATTGTTGCCACAAATATTACCATAAAAATATCTATGGGGAAGAAAGATTTTAATTAATATGTAAGTTATTCTAATAATTAAAACAGCTTTATTAATATAAGAAGTGTTAGATTTAGGAGAAAAGAAAAAGGAAGGAGTATAAAGTTTAGAAATGAGAGTCAGAGCCAGACCTGAAACAGGCAAGGAATGAGTTCCCTGGATTCAGGAAACCCAACAAAGGCTGATAAGCTCTTCCACACCGAACGATCATTTGCAAACAAAAGGGGGAGCAGGCTGGTCTTATATAGGAACTCTGCTGCACACAGCTGCAAGAGTTAACTCTGTGCCAGGGTCTGGTGTCTTTGATGATCTTGTCTCCCAAGATTATTTTCCCAGGCAGGTGGGTGAGTTATCTATAACACCAAAAGACTCCACAAACAGTCTCTCTCAGTCCAGGGAGTGACCAGTTGATAAGGCTTGAGCAAGGCCAGGGTTGTGCAAGGCCAGGGTGCCAATTTAAGGCAAGTTAGCCACTTTAAGGCATTTATGGCTTTCTCTAATGAGGCTTGTGGCTCTTCTGCAATTCACATATTCTATCAGGAAGGAAATAAACGTGTAAAGGAGTCTATAATACCTAAAAGCTTTCTTAATTTTCTTAACTGTGCTGTTTGTTTTCCTAGTCTCGATCTTTCTTAGTGCTACTAGACTTCTACCTGCATTCATATTCTGAATTCTTACATAAAATTGTAATAATGTAATACTTAAACAAGTATTTATGAAAGTTCCTAGTTTCTCACCTTGGAATTTCATAAAAGCATTTCTTCTACAAATTGCGCTAGGTGGGATAAGAGTGTGAAGAAGAAAGAAATGGGTTAACCTCCAACACCTATGCACAAGCATAGCTTCATTTTGCAATTCTTTGAGAAATGCATTGTGCCCATTTTTCACACTAGCAAACTTATACTTGGACAAGTGCTGAATCCTTTCTGATATCACGTAGCTAGTAAGTAAATGAGAAGCAATTCTTTATCTTATATCAAGACCCGTCTGTTTTGTGTATCATGCTATCTTTTTAATCGGTGTAGCTCTGATAGTTGTTTGAAAGGCATCAAAACATAGAAAACTGGTGGAATATTCATCTATACTGATTAATATTTCCATAAAAGTAGTGGGAAAATCATGTGAATGACAAGTGAGCTATTCAAGTCTTCTGAGTGAACACATTTCTGTAACTGCTCTCCAATGACCTCAGCTGATATCTTTCCTCCAAAGGCAACAAAAAGGCTAAGATCAAGGCTGATTGATAGTAATTGAATAATGAATGACTTGCTGTTTCCCATTCTCATCTGAAGGAAAACAAAACAGAGGCAAAGAGGTGTTTGCTGAGAGTTCACCAGTGTCTTTTCTTTTGAAGGAAAGCATCATTCTCCCATCTGACTGTGGCTACCTTTGCACTGATTCAGCTTTACATTTGTGCCTCAGTATAACAGGATGTTATCTTAACTCAGAAACTCCCGCTAGCTAGCTCTCTTTGGTCACAATTCCACAGTGATACAAGCTGAGTGAAATCGCTTAGTCCCTTCACCAGACACACGTGGAAATGTGATCCATATATGCTTCGTCCTAGCTCATTGGTCTCCCTGGTTTCTGGGTTAATATCCCAATTCTAGCTTAAAGGATTTGGGTTTATATGCACAGTGACATACAGTGTCCAATGAGCAACTTAAACCACTGAGTGGACAGCCAAGTTTACTCTACCAAGCTTCAATTTTCTTTTAATTGCTTCCAATGTCAAAGAATATTTTTGTCTTTTATTCCATAAAGCAAAACAATATCAATAGTATGTCATTCAAGTTTCAGTCTAGGAAATAAAGCCATGCAAGGCATTTTAATGAAAGGAGATTTAAGGAACTAGTTATTTGGAACATTTTTGGAAGTCCAAAGAAAGGTTGAGACTAGGAATTATTATTCCTAAGGAATGCTAACAAACAATATATAACTACATAAAAAGGTTATGACCCTAGCAATAAAACTGTTATCTCTGAGGCCTGAAGCTAAGACCTGGGTTTCCTGAAGCTTGAATTGAGATATTACCACTGTGTTTGCATTTATCACCAGTGCCTCTTTGACACCTAAGGAGCTGGGGAATGAACATTGAGCCATCCTGCTGAAAGCATCACATCTCTGAAATCTTTTGTTATGAACAAAAGTATCACCTTTAAATGTATTTCCTTTTAATGATAACTAATGAGTATATAGTATTGCTAATGTACCTTAAATTTATTATTTATTTAAAGACTAATTTTTAATTTGTTTTGATTAATCCATATTCAAATCCTTGCAATATAAATAATCATCAGACTTACTGAGTATTTGTTAAGGCTTTTACTTTCCTACTTCTGCTAAGTCTTCTAATGATTATATTATGCTAACTGGTTATAGGCTACCAAAGAAATGAATTTGTTCCTTATAAAATGAGGATGCTTATGCAATGTCAGTGGATTCTAGAATTGTCATACTCTGCTTATAGACTAAGACATTTTAAATGTGTGTAGGAGTCTTTGTTCATTTATTCACAACTTTATTATTTAAAAGTATGAATGTGACACTAACAAAATTTAGTTCATAATTATATTTCTCACATGAAAAAGCAATTGACAAAAATGCTTTCAGAACATAATTTAAATTTGGAGTAAGAAAAGGAATCTTAATTAAAAGTGAGGAGTTGAATATATTATTTGAAGCACTACAGAAAATTAATTATGCTTTGAAAGACATAAGATGCTTTTAGCACCAAGTGGCACAATGTCTGTGATCAGAGGTCAACGTCGACAGCATTTTGTAGGTCCCAAAATCATTTCCATGCCTCAATGTTTATTAATGACTTATGAGTCTTTGGGAAGAATGGTATACATTTAAATACATATAAAAGTAATGCATGACTACGTACAATTTGAAAACCTCATCTTTAAGTTAGCATGTTAACATCATATTTGTGTGGAATACAGACACCTGCTTCTCTGGCACAAACCTAACAATATAATCTCAGCTATCTCCAAGGCTTGCTGTTAATCTCTTTATGAATATAGTTATATTCATAAAAAATGATCTTCCAGTTTCATCAGGTTTAAAAATATGGCTGCTATTTCAAAGTGTCATTAATGTACTTAATAACCTGTTAAATTTATAAAGATTAAAATGTATAGACTTTCATATATCATAATTATTTTAATTTAGTTCTACTAACATTCAAAGCTACCAAGAACACATGACTGGCTGGGTGCAGGGAATGTGCATGAATGAGACAAATTCTCCAGAGATTCATCCTAATCGCAAATTCCAATCTTCAAAAAGTATATTTCATTATTTTCACTTCAGAGATGAATAAATAGAATATGTACCACAAACAAAGATGAAGTAACTGCCCTATATCATAGTTAAGGCTTATAACTATCCTCACAAAAACTTTGTGAAATGATTGTTATGACAATCTGAGTTAATCCATGTTTTCTTAACAATAATTGCTAGAGTTCTATACTTGGTAAAGATGCAAACCAACAAAGACTGACTACATCATGTTTCTCTGAACCATATGAATCCAGTTTTATAAATTTTGCTCTCATATATTCACCCTCCAGACTTCTTATGATTAGGAAATGAAGAAGAAACAAAATAGCACAGCAGTTCTTGAAAGACTGATACCTCTGAGAGGCCTCCAGCATCTTTGAACAAAACCCTCAGAGTTCGAACAATGGCTCCACAACTTCCTCAGTGGGAACTTGATACAAAATAGAGCCTAAGGTGATTAATAATACCTGTGTTTCCCGATTCCTATGTGTTTGCAACGAAGCTGACAGCTCTATCAAGCATGCAGCCTGTTAGCCCAGGAGTGTTCTCATGATTTAGAAGGGCAAGAAGTTTGTAGCCCAAGATCATATGGCTTATAACTGACAAAACCAGAGCAGAAACAATGTTATTCTTGATTGTAAGATATATAATCATATATTTTATATTTTTGTTTATGTATATGTCTATGTGTACACTGATATAGATATGCACACATATTTTTTGTAAATCTTTATTGAATTTTTGTGTATGCAAAAAATCTTAATCATCTTTATACACTCTTCCCCACTGGCACTCTCCCATGAACCCCCTCACTGGAATTCATATATTCTTTAATTTGTGTTAAGACCTATCCTGTCAAGTTAGTGTCCCCAGACATTCCTCAGTGCAAGTTCATTCACTGGGGCCTAGTCAGCCTATCTGGAGTCCCCACCTTTTAGAAGATGAGCTCCTCCTTACCCATCAGTAATCAGCTGCCAATAATCCTTCGATTAAGATTGGAGCTTGTTGTCCATTTCCACAGTTCTGTGTTGGGGTTTTGTCTTCGTGAGTTTGTATAGGTCTTGTGCATGCTGACAACATTGCTATATTGCAATGTCCCAGGAGCTTGTAGGACTCTGTTTTCATATGGTTATGCACCTTCTCCCTGGCTCTTAGAATCTTTCCACCCTCCTCTTCTGCAAAAGTCCCTAAACCTTGGGTGGGTGGAGTTTAATATAGGAGCCCTGTCCAAGGACCAACACTCTGCAGACTCTTCTTCTCTGTGTTTTGGCCATGTGTGACCTTTTGTGTTCCTGGGTCTCTGTTGCATGAAGGAGCTTCATTGATGAGAATTGAAAGATACATTCGTGTTCTCTTCATCCCTTGTTCTATGTTCCCTGAGTCTTAGGTGTAGAGGTTACATCCTAGATGTGCCACTTAGACTTGGGCAATTCACAGAGAATCTCTGTGTGTGACCAGTTGTGGAACTCTGTAATAGTCTCTGTTTACTGCAAAAGAGCTTCTTTGATGAGTGGTAACTGGGATACTTGTCTGTAAATATAAGTCTCCATATTTTTCTCATAGTAAGAAATTATATTTGTCTAGAGATGTGACAACCTTGGAGTTTTCTCTAAGATCTGTGACCTCTCCAGCCATGTGTATTTGGCTATGTTTATAGTACAAGACATGAGTTTCCTCCCATTGAGTGGGCTTTTAGTCCAATTAGGTAGCTGTTGATTACCCCAAGAAAAATGTACCACCACTGCACCAATTTTATTTTCTGTGCCAGTCATTGATTTGGTTATTAGGGGCCTTGAAGCTGGACCATTGATTGATGCTCTTCCTTAGCAGCTTTCAAAGTGCTCTCCAAAGCTATGAGAGCTAGACTTCAGGGTAAGTACCTTCCAGGTCAGTTCCAGTTTCATTGTTCCAAATCCTGTGTCTGAAGTACATCCTGTCTTCAGGAATAGGGTCTTACCTTCAAATTCTGGGAGGCAATCAAGGGCTATGGCAATAGCTATGTAATTTGGGGAGTTTCTTGGACTACCCTGGCCAACAACTCAAAGGAAGATTTATCCTTTTTGGCAGTGTTTCTTGTTATGTAGCCTTCAGCTATACACATGGACTCACGTAGTGATACTGTATGCATAATTTGTCCGTAGGTTTTTGAACTAATATTCCTTCTGGTTTTTCACGTTGGCTATGCATTATTTATCTCTCCTCACTCTATCTCTGTCTAACCCTACCTCCATACCTTCCCCATTTAAAGTATTTCAACAAGTATTTAAACCATGAACAATGTGTAAGTACATGTGTATTACATGTGTGTCTATCTGTATAAAAATATAAGATAATAGAACATACACAACTGTGAAAATAGATGATGTACATATTATAGACTCAACACATACTCAGCTGAAGATCATATATAGGAAGTAAAAACATAAGACATAGATTACTTTAACCCATTTTGGTTATTTCTAAGCACATTTTTATGCTTTTATTTTTATTCTACCTGTCTCCTATCATTTAAATTTCTGTGCATTCCTACTTATTGCATCCATAACTCATAAAACAGAAGTTTACATTTAGTTCAATTTTTTTTCACCATCTTGGGCCCTGCAAAAGCTGTACCACCATGTGGAACAACCTCAGGTGAAAGGCAAGCTAGAAGGTGGCTCAGTTGACCAAGCACAGCTGAACAGGACCCTGGAGGAGATGTCAGCTGAGACCAGTTGAGCAAATCCTCAGAGCTAGCACCCACAAGAGAAAAGAGAGTTCCTGTGTTTCAAGGAATTTAGTGGTAAGTGAAAAAGAGTAGAAATGGTGACGATTATACAAGGAGGGCCTTGAACATGATTAGAAGAATTTGTCTGGCTTCATACTTTTATAATTTGTAGTATATTAAATAGCACTTGGAACAAGAGTGACCATATAACATAATAGAGTAAGTGACTTGGATTTAAATCAGATATTCCGTTTTGCTGACCAAGGAACATTTGGGGAAAAAAATGTTCCTTCTAACTAGCTATAAGAGAAATGCAAGTCAAAACTACACTGAAACTCCATCTAATCCAAGTCAGAATATCAACCACTAAAAGAACAAATAACAACAAGTGCTGTCAAGAAAGTATACAGAATGGAGGGATGGAGGGTACCTGTGATAATGTAAACTAGTCCAGCCATTATAGAGATCAATATGGAAATTTACCCAAAAGACAAAAATAGATCCACAAGACAACTGAGATATACCACTCTTGGGTATTTATTTGAAAGATGTAATGTCAACATAGCACAGTGATACTTGTCTAACAGTGTTTGTTATAGAACCACTCACAATTGCTACATTATGGAACCAACATATGTCTGGTAACATAGGAATGGAATAAGAAAGCTTGTAACATATACACTGTGTAAATTTTTCAACCATAAACAAGAATGAAGTTATTTCATTTGCAAGAAATTAAATCAACTGGACATAATCATATTAAGTGAATTAAGCCACTCTCTAGAACACAAATATGTTCTTTCTCATCAGTGGCTCCTAGGTTTTCTATATTTATGTAACATTGTGTATACACATATAATGAAAAGGAGAAATGAAACTTTTAGGGGAAAAGAGGGGACAAATAGGAGATGGAGGAGGAAGGAAAGGGGAGGTGTAGAGGCATGGGGAAAATAAGCTCAGTGTACTATATATCCTATGAAAGTTTCTTTTTAATTTAAAAATGAAAGTTAAATAATAAATCCTGCTGACCTATAAGCATTCAGAAAAAAAAGCTCCTCCTCACTAGCTATCAGAGAAATGAAAGTCAAAACTACACTAAAGCTCCAAACTTCATTTGCCAGTGAGGGAGACAGAAAGCAGCCCCAGTCATCATTTGAGGGTAAAATAGTACCTGCTTACAGAACTCATAGTGAGAGACTTAAAATGCACTAAAAAGTGGCTTGCATGAAATTAATGAATTTTACCATCATTATAGAAGTGCTTATGTGGAATGCCAAGGAACAAGCTTGTATTTAAAGGAGATGGCTCACCACTTAAAAATTGTACAGTTCTTCCAGAAAGCCTGGGTTCAATTCCCAGCAACCATATCAAGCTCCTGAGGGATTCTATGCTCCCAGCTTCTGCAGGCACTGGCACTATGTGCACATATGCACACAGAGACACAGAGAGAGACAGACATACACACACACACACACACACACACACACACACACACACATAAAATGAAGATAAATCTTTAAATTTTAATTTAAAAGAGAAGAATTGAATAGAAGCTGGTTTCTATACTTGAGAATACATTGAAAAGCCTCCAAGTATTTGGGACTTGGAAAAGAACTCTGCCTTATTAACTTTACTAGTTAAACTCAATATCTACACTTAGATGGTGAAAATAAAGTAGGTAGAGACACTTCTGGCATTTAGAATACCCACAGGCAAATAACTCCTGTGGAACATTGCTTCCAACCTCGGCACTACCACAAGTCTTTGTGTTGGACACTACCCTGCACATTGGGCCCTATCCAATAGATGCCTATCTCACTCTGTGAGTTGTGACATGCAAAAATTCTTTTCATGTATCACCAAATATATTCAAAAGCTGAGAACCAAAGCTGTAGAGAAAAATATTTCAGAAGCACTAGTACTAGTTTAAAAGACAAATAGGTAAGGTATTGTCTATGAACTCCCCAGCCTCAAAATCAGAAAAATCTTAACAACTGAGTTTTAATCTTCCTGGTTACAGTGATAAGGATGCCCACCCATGATAATAATACAAGAATGAGAAATGACAGCCCGTGAGCAACACCAGTGCAGCAAAAGTGTCATGGACCATCTGATGCCATTAACTCTGTCTATGTAGCTTCTTGGGTTTTAACTTAATTCCATCAAAAATTCATCCAGAAATCCATCTGCATAGGACACCTTTCACACGGATTTCTGTGTACCTAGTTATACACATGTCACATATATTTATGGGATGACAGTAATGCTATTTTAGAATATATATA
>NW_008335967.1:8961146-8972059 GCF_000622305.1 Nannospalax galili | reverse complement strand
TATATGAATCTGCAAGAGCAGCAATTCATTTATACATTTTGGTTATCATATGTATAATTAGTGCTTGATATTCTATCCTCTTTCAAATTTTCTGAATCAAGAGAATTAACTAAGTGCCATCAGCTACAATCTTAACCATTGGCTACAATCTTACCCATTCTTGGCATCCTTAAGTTTTAGATAGTATTGCACCAAATCCCTCACCCCCCAACAGACCTGCATGCACTTTCTGGGATCCCAGGGCCACACAGTCTTAACAGGGATGAATTCTATTTGGGTTTTTGTCTAGTTTATAATGTCCAGGAAAGGGTTGCTTACAAAGGCATGATCGCCCGTGGACCCTGTTTTTACATCTCAGCTAAGCTTTGAGATCTGCCGCCCACCAGTGTCCTCCTCATTTTTCCAGTGTCCTCAGCGCTTCCCAATCCTTAGCACTTCCAAGCACCCTCAGTGTCCCTAGACCCTCAGCGTCCTTAGACCCTTCCACTCATGACTGATTGGGTGGGAGGAGTGACTGTCTTGGAGTACACACTTACTCAACAGGTAGACATTTACTACTGCATGGACAGATAATAAGAGATAAAGATGTGTGTGTGTGTGTGTGTGTGTGTGTGTGTGTGTGTGTGTGTATTTGGTGGTGGAGAGAATAAGTGATGTCTATTTAACTGTGTGTATGAATAGATGAGACTTGAAAGTAGAACATGAGAGTCAGCATCAGGTTACACATTCTGTGGCTACTATTTAGATTACTGCAACCTATAGTAAGGACAGAGTATAGTGAAATAGTGGTATGCAACAAGCATCTTGTGAGACCTCAGCCAATTACATCACCTGCCCCATCTGTTCTTAAATGATTATTAAAGGCAGAAGGGAGGATTTGAGATGTAGGCAAAGCAACTTGTAGTGATATAGGTTAGGACTTCAGGATACAGTAGAAGAGATCCTACTGTGGAAAGTGTGTGGCATTGGGTGGTGAGTAAAGCACATATTCTGAATCAATTATTTCTCTTTTTCTCAATCTGTGGCACTGAAAATAATCTCCATAATCTGCACCATCTTTGTGAAGCTTGCCTCTAGGATTTACCTTTTGTTCCCAGAACCTATTGCTAATCATGTCTTCCTTCAACGCTGCAGAGTAAAATTTCGTGGACTTCATTCAGCATGAGCCAAGTAAATCAGAGCTGTTCCCTTGAGAATCTTGCATGTCTACTCCTACTTTATGCGACATCACAGATAATTACAATTCAAAATATTCCTGTAATAAAAGTATGACAGGTGGTTAATCCTTGACTCACATAAGGCAATTCATCTAACAACCAGTTCTTTGGGGTAAGCATAGATTTTATTTACAGGCGAGATGAGAGCAACAGCAGGACAGCTACTATTAAACAATGTAATTAGTACTGATCTAATTAATCTGGACATTTAGTCAATGTAATAAAATGTGTCTGGCTGCATTTTCCACTAGAAGAGTCTCCATTCAAATGTCCAAGTATGCTTATTCTGGACATAGCTTCAAAGGAACACACAAGAAGCCCTTAGCACATATATCACTACAATTATGGAACATCAGTTTTTTTAGTCATTCACTATCAGCTGTGAAATAAGCTGCTGATCCCCTTCAGTCTGTTTTTCTGTCATCATCTCTCATCTGTTATTATTTTTACTCTTTTTTGTCCTCCTGGTTCTAATTCAGCCTTCCCCATATCTTAGCTTAAAGTATCTGTCTTAAAACAGATTTAAAATAGCCATCTGAGTGAAATCCTTTGTCTTCCACTGAGGTGGGGGGATGTACAGAGCAGTCACTTCTTGACTGCTTGGAGCAGTCAAGCCCATGGGGAATAGAAAGCACCCTCCATTTAAAATATCACCAAAGTGTAAAGCTTGTGCAAGTCTATTGACCTTCCTCTTTCAACCCTTACAGCTAAGGTTACAGAAAATCAATTAAATATTGGAAAAATGCAAAATGACTCACAACTTTAATTAATGGGTTTAATTGCAAGATTAAGAGGGTGAGCATGTTTCCATACGTTTTCTGCTTTTGCTCAGAACGAGCCTTCCATCTTTCCTTAGCTGCCTTTTCTTAGACTTTTTTTACATTTACACCCATGTTTTTAATTTTGTGCAAATGATTAAAATTCATCCCACCTAACATAAAATTATCCAGATTTCATTAGACCAGATTTTTTGTTTGTTTGTTTCAGTTTAGTTTCTTAGAAGTGTTCAGTCTTGGGGGATGGAGAGATGCCTCAGCAGTTAAGAATACTAGCTGTTCTTACAGAAGCCCTGGGATCGAATTCCAGCACCAACATGGCAGCTAACAACTGTCCGTAACTCCAGTCCCAGTGGATCCGACAGCCTCTTCTGATCTCTGCGGGCATTGCACGACATGGGTGCACTTACCTACACGCAGGCAATACACACATAGACATAAAATAAAAATAAAATAAAATATTTTGAAAAAAAAAGAAGTGTTTAGTCTTTTTAAAAAATATTTTTACTTATTTTTATTTTATGTGTATGAGTCTATTTCCTGCATGTCTGTAAAGTGCACCTATATCCTGCAATGTCTGCGGAGTCAGAAGAGGGCATCGGATTGCCTTGGAACTGGAGTTACAGATGGCTGTTAGCTGCCATGTGGGTGCTGGTATTTGAACCATGGTCCTCTGCAAGAGCAGTCAATGCTCTTAACTGCTGAGCCATCTCTCCAGTCCCAAAATGTCAGTCTTAATTGTGGCAAAATTCAATCTAGTGCCTACAATCATAGTTTCTATGTATTTGTTGTTTTTCTTAGTTTGCTAAGATTATAAAATACATTCTAGATAATAGGCGTGATGTGTCTATCTGGTCTGTGTTTCAGAAATTCATGTACTAGAAGTCTGGTTTCAGTTTAGTGGTGTTGAGGCAGTGGAACCTTTAAAGACTGCGGCCTAGTGGAAGGTAAATACATGGAGTCCTCAGCCATATGAATGGACCAGCGCTACCCTACAGGAGTAAGTAAGGTTCCATGTGACTAGATTAGTTCTTTCCAGAGTGGGTTGATCCAAAGCTAGGCCATTGGATACATTCCATTCTTCTACATATGGCTATTTGCCTTTCCATTTGCTCCTTCATCATAATGCAGTGTGTTGGGGGGAGGTTGGGGGGTGCTCAGCCAGCAGAACCAAAAACCTTTTTCTTTATAAAATATTCAGCCTCAGATCTTTTGGTATAGCAATACAAAATGAATTGAGATTGAGACAGTTGATGGGCTTCCTCCATTTCTCTTAACCTCTTGCAGCCACACTTAGCAGGCACAGCTATACTAACCACAAAAATGGAAGCCACCCGGGACTTAAGTCAAACTAAAACTTTGTAATGTGATGAATTACATTTTAAAAATTTTAAGTATTATATTCCTTCTGGAATAATCTTATTCTTCATAATACAAAATCAAAGCACATTTTATATGAAGGTGAATCCTAGAACAAAATGTGCTAACCCTTATTTGGTTCTTGAAGATACATAAGATAGGTGATTATAACTTCTTTTTCACTGCTGTATGTGTACTGTCATTGTAAAAGAATAGAGGCCACACAGGGAACATTATGTTGTTCACCAGTGCAAAACAAAGGCTCTGACTTCACAGGGTAGCCGTTAATTTTATTTAAAATGATAAAGAAACCAAATTGCTTTTAATAAAATTCAGATTGCCACTTGTGGGAGACAGGCTTGAGCCTGTTGTAGGGAGATCCTGAAAGACCTGTAACATGGCTGAGAGCTCTCCGAGCTGTACAGATCCCTGGAAAGGGAAAACTTATGTGAGGAGAGTAGTCTTTCCTGGTAAATTACATAACCAAATTTGCATTTACTAGAATCAGTAAAGATTAGAGGAGCCTTAGGAAGAGGGTTATACTTTGGGAATGCCTGGGGAAATAGGGACAAGGGAAGCTGTCTTATTCCTTGAAGGAGTTTATGTTTAGGATAGTGATTGTCATATTTCCCCTGATAGACTAGTAGGAGAGTTTGGAAGCCAGGGTTGTCAAGGAACAATGGCTGGAGCATGTGAAGTGGAAGGGGAAGAACCAATGATTCGGGTTCATGGCCATACAGAAGGCAGGAGGTGTGGACAAGTTTAAGGGCTAACATAGCCCATGCCTCAATAGCTGGGGTGACCTTGTGAAGTTGACTCTATGAAGAGTGGACCCATATCAGGGGGCCCTGAGTCTTCCAGAGTGCTCCCAAAGGGGTGTTTTTAGTAGGAATAACTAGTGCTTGGATGGGCAACTTTGGCTGTATATTATTTACAAATGCTTAGGACAGGTGAGAATTGATCATTGTGACAACACGTTATTTGTAGGGAATGGAGACCATATCAATACCCTGCAAGAGGTCAAAGAGTGGTGTAAGCTCTTCTGTGGACATGGGTAAGAAGCCTCATATCCAATTGATGTTGCCACAGATGGTCTTTGCCTCTGAAAGTGTAATCTCATCTGGTAAGGTAAGAACAGGAACTATGGGCCGGATGACATCTTGAATAGAATGTCCCAAAAAGGTATAAGGGGCATGTAACTGTGTTTTATCTGCTGCAATAGTAAGACCTAATGCCTGGAGGTGTTTTGAGTTTTTGAAAAGCTGCTTGTAAGATCTTAGGATCCTTATGGACGATAAGACCATATAATATATAATGTAAAATATAAACCTCAGTCAGCAAAGGTCTGCAGGCATGGGCCACATAATATTGGCAGATAGTAGGACTGTTTTTCATGCCCTGAGGCTAAACCTTCCATTCATAGAGTTGAACTGGAAGGTTATGGTTAGTATAGGAAACTTTCAAATATCCATGGGGAAAAAAGGGTAAGAAATAAATATTCCCTTGTACTTGTCTGTGAAGCATTTATCTTGCATGTACCTTGAACCAGAAGACTGTCATCACCCAGGTGAACCTGCAGCTGCAAATGTTAGTTTATTGAGGAATGAAAGAAAAGTAGCCCACTATTTTTTTTTTATTCTGGAGTTGCTAATAAACCTTGCAAGCAAGAAAGACAATCATTTTTCAATTAGACTCCATGCAGGGATGGAAAGCATTGTTATCAACACATACAGACCCTAATCAGCATTAAGCTTTCATTTGGGGGCTGCAGCAATGTTGTTAAATTGTAGTAACAACCATTATAAGTGGATACTCTTTCCTAAAATCAGTTACTGCCTGAAAGATGTTAGCAATTAGAATTGCACTCAGTAGCACACCTACCTTCTATATTTTTCCCAACTCATTAATATTATTCTCACTTTCCAAAGCCTGAAGTCTCCAAGCCAAGTAATATTAAAAAATAAAGTTTCACCTTCTTGTCTTGTTGGGAGAAGTATCACGTTATTCATCTACAGCACAGATTATGCTTACTTTCCTTGTGAAGATGAACACTCTCCCAGGTTCCACTAAGAAAGCTTGCTCTGAGTTTCAGAGCATTTTATGTCATGTTGGAGGCCAATCCTTTCCCCTTCTTTGGCACTGGCTCATACAATCTCCTGAGCCTGCCAGGGAGGGCCTAACAATGATCATTTGCCCTTTCTTGGGTTCCTAACTACTCATGGGTCAGTATGTTGTCAATGGTGTTTTTTGTTGGTTTGCTTTGTTTTTCTAAACAAAGAAGGAAAAAATGAAATGGTAAGGTTCATAGGAAAGAAAGTGAAATACTTGGCTAGTGTGACAACCAGCTTCGTGACAGATGACTGATCCATTGGTTATGTGTACACTAGCTCACATGCTTACTCTACGACTTTGGCAAAGTCATCGCAATAGGCTGTATGCCTTTAAACCCAGCACTTGAGAGTCAGAGGCAGGCAAATCTCTGTGAGTTCTAGGCCAGTCTGGACTACTTAGAAAGTTCCAGGTCAGCTGGGGTACAGGGAGACCCTGTCTCAAAAGACCAAAAAGAGAAATGGACCAACTTCCCATGAACTGTTGGACCAAATCTGAGCTCATAGAAACTTTTATTTTACTTTGAACAATGATCATTTATTTAAAGAAGCCATTTTTTTTTATTTAATTTTATACATATGAGTGTTTGTCTGCATGCCTATAAGTACACCTGTGTCATGCAGTGCCCTCAGAGGACAAAAGAGGATGTCACTCTCATGGAACTGGGCTTACAGATGGTTCTTAGTTACCATGTGGGTGCTGGTATTTGAACTGTTATGCCCAGATCTCATGACCCCCAATGACCACTAAGGAATCCAGAGTGCATGCAACAGCAAAGAGCCTTTATTTGGGCTTAAGCTCGGGCCCTCAGATTTCACCTACGCAGCAGATCCATACTGAGAGCCCCAAACCAGGGTGGGGCAAGCTTTTCATAGGGAGTTTTGCTGAAGCCCAGTGCACCAGATGCACTTTAAAATGATTGGATGGTCTTATGTTCTGAGTATGGGGAGGATTCTTATTGGTAGGGACTGTCTTTAGGGCATTGGAATATGCTGACTGTTATCCGTAGAGCCAGAAGTTTCTGTTTCTATCTTATAAGGCTTTTACATTCCTGGGCTTGCTTAATCTATGGCTTTGGGGGACGGGGGTTAGCAACTGGAGATTTACAACATGCCTGGGCTTGTCTGGGTTTTCTGACTCTTACATTTTGACTCTTCATTCCCCCCCCTAGAGTTATGGCAGGGGTTAAATCTTTAAGCCAAGCAAATTACAGAAGCAGAAAGAAGCTGTTAGACGAGTCAGTCCCACATTCCCACAAACCCAGGTCTTCTGTAAGAACAGCCAGTGCTCTTAACCACTGAGTCTTCTCTCCAGCCCCTAGAAACTGATTTTTAAATAGCTATATATGTGGAGTGTTGAACAATAAATAGAAACAACCTAGCTTTTTTTTTTTACTTTATTTTTTATGTATCTAGAATAAGATCAGAATTTTATTTATCTTCTTTAAGGAAATGTTAAGATTAATTAATAGTCAGGCAAAAATAATTCGTAAATGAAAAATGTTCTATAATTTGTTAAACAGTGTTGTTCCGGCTTTGGCTTCTTAAAGTGTCCAACTCTTCCTTAGTCTTTTAAGTGTCCTCTGATGTGAGTCACAGAGTATATAAACACACAGAGAGGTAATTGGTGGTATCTGACAAAATACAGTTTGGATAAAGTGCCAATGCCATTATTAAAGACCAACTGGGTTGCATGGAAAGATATCATCTGGAATTTCTATATGGATATTTTCATGACATTATACAACTGAATTAATGAAGACAGTCTTCCTATTTCTAATGATTAAGTGTTCTACAAATCAAAATTAAATTAAAAGTAGATATAAACACTGCAAGTTGTCATAGCTTCTCATAATTAATCTCCCAGGACTTAAAAGTATAGGATTGTCTAGGGCTATCTTTAATGCTACGGGGAGGAAAAAGTTTCGATTTCATTTTAACAAAATTGATTTACCAGCGAGCCATAATAAAGAAACGAATGTAAAAGAAACAAGGCCTATTGAGTGAAGAGGGGCAGTTGTACTGTCTCAGGTATGATGATGATCTTCCCCCAAATGGTGAAAGCCTGCATTATCCATGATTGGATATTATTTTATTCATGTATTTGTCCTTCTTTTTTATTGTTCATAGCGTGTCAACAAAGCAGTCCAAACATGAAAACTGGATATTATAAATATTTTCTTCTAAAATTACCAGTAGATCAAAAAAGCTTTTTTTCCAAGTAAAAAGGTTCTGATGAACAATGTTATTGAGTCTATTACACTAAAAGCAATTGATACTTCTATCTGCTAGGCAAATTAATACATGTGGAGAAATAAAATAAAGCAGTAATAAAATCATGAATATGGAATTAAAATTTCAAAGGTAATTGCGAGTAATGATTGAGGTCATTGTTAGCTTTAAAATTAATTTCTCAGAGTAGTGATGCTTATTTTCCTAAAGAATAAATATGTGGGGTTACAGAGAAGGCTCAGCAGTTAAGAGCTTTCTTTGGCTGCTCTTGAAGAGTTTGGGTCCCAGAACTGACATTGTGGCTAACAATAGTTTTTAACTCCATTTCAAGGGGAATTCAAGTCCCTCTTCTGACCTCTGTGGACACTTACATACGTGCAGGCAACATACTCATATACATAAAATAAAAATAATAAATGATTTTTTAAAATAATAGATATATTCCAGAGGATAAATATATTGTTTAAAAATGATTATAGAAAGGAAGCAGTACCTTTGTCTCTCCATGAAAGTCTTATATTGAAAATTTGAAGTATACACTATTTGCTTACATAGAAATACCATTTTATGAGTTAACACTCTAAATGGTAGAGTTATTTCCTACTTCATATGTGTGCTTGTGTTTGTGTCTGTGTAAATTAAGAGCCCTATTAGCCAAAATTATGTGAGCATATTCATTTATTCCTTAGCAAATTTATAAATCTCATCAAAATATATCATTTAATGGGTTTTAAACCGAAAACAATAAATAAATGTAAATTCTTGATTTATATATGCAAATTTTTAATTTGGGGAAAATGTTTAAAATCATCTATATAAATGCATGCAAAATATGGGGATAACGAACAGTGTTAATAATCTCTAACTAGTAATGACACATTTAGCAACTCTTAGTACTAAATGAAGCAGTCTCAGCCATAAGGATTTATCATCCTTGTATTTGATACAATTTGGACAGTAATGTTTGTTTAAACATGTAAAATGTAATATATTCCCTAGACAATGTCTGTCAGAGAATTTACATTTCTAAGTAACATGTTTGAGTTTCAGCCTGAGGAAAGGGGAAATTTGAAATGGGTAAAAGTGAGACCCACACTTGGAAAGAAGAAAAACCTATGGAGATGGAATGGAGTGGGGATGGGAACTATCAGAATGATTTTCTGGATTAAGTAGGAATCAAACTGAACTGCAATGGCAACAAGACTCTACAGAGTACTCTAAAATTTATGAGTATACAATATTACTGCTGTAAAAGATTACTACAAAGTTACTGGCTTAAGCAACAAAAACCTATATTTTTTACATATCATGCTTTATTTGTAAATTGCAGAGGTGATGCTGCATTTCGAGAGGTTAACAGTCCAAACAGCTTCCCAGGCTGATACTACCACTGCCACATTGGCCCAACTGGTGCCTAACAACCACCAGTAACTCCAGTTCCAGGGTATCCTGATGCCCTCTTCTGATCTCCACCAACACTTCACCTACCTACATGCAGGGAATACACTCACACACATAAAAAAAAATTTTTTTTAATGACAAAACAATTACCTCTTCACATCTTTCAGTGTAAGACTCATGTAATTAGATTTGGACCTATCCAAATAATCCAGACTAGCATCTCTTCCTCAGTCTTATCTTCAAGTACCTTTTGACAAAGTGGCATAATAACACATTGTGGAAACTGGGATGTGAACATCTCTGAGCAAGCAGATGGGGCAATATTAAACTTGCTAAAGTAAGTTGGAGCTCTCACACAAAAAAATAGACATCAAGATAATAAACAGAACCTTATAGAATATACTCAGGGGGTCAGAATGTCTGACTTTTCATTGGTTTTGGATTTGTGAGTTGCTGTATCAACTGCACCACTCAGCTGAACTCACATTACTCATCCACTTCCCTCAACAATCATTTGGTCCCATATGAAAGAACTTACCTGGGAAGATGGCTGGCTTTGCTGACTCTTTTCCTATATTTTACTTAGTCTACCTTTTCTGCATCACTGTTTTATCACTGTTGATTTCATATAAGTTTATTTGCCATTCCTACAATGTCAATATCAAACAGAAGCAGCCACTGAAAACATTTATGTAAGAGTTAGGAAAACTCAGTGGAAGATTCACTGATCTACTCACCTGACACTATTCATTTACTGTTCACTATGTGCCACACACAATGCCAGGCACTGAGAGTGAAACACTTAGCAAAGCAAATGAAAGTCCTGCCCTCATGAAAGCTTTATTTGAATAAAGCAGGGAAGATACTAAACACACAAGGACTAGATGATATGGCAACTGGGGACCAGTGCTATAAAGAAAAATAAATTAAATTGAGGGATGATCAGTGCTATTAAATATAAATACACACAAGAGCAAGTTATTTTTGTTTTTTTATTATTTATTTATTTATTTATTTAATTTTTAAGCAGAAATTTGTAAATTATACCTGGGTACAAATTATCTCCGAGAATGTCAGAACAAGTAAAGGAAGGAACAATGGTCCCTAAAATTTCAGATTAATAGAATAATGTGAAACGTATTGTAAAATAGCTGTCTGTAATAAAAATCCTAATGAATAAATAGAACACTGTGGTAAGAGGATGAGTGGAATCAGAGCCAAGTTAAGATTTCTGAAAATAAAAAAAATCATCATGGAAATGAAATTTTCAGTGAAAGGGTTTTAAATGCTGTCAGAACAAGAAAGCAACAGGCTGAAAGATTTATTTGAGAAAATCATCCAGAATGAAGCACAGAGAGATATAAATAAAAAGTGTGAAAAAGAGGTTAAGGTATGGAGCAGAGAAGGGGCAAATTCCATCACAGTCAATTAGGAATTCTAGGAGACACTAAAGGACAAAATGGAAGGTAATGGCAACTCTAGGAGATAAGACACCTAAGAAAAATGAAACAGATACAATTCTCATATCTTGTTCCTGATTGGAATGCATAAAAATAAGTCTGTACTAGAATGCATAATAGAAAAAATTCTGAGCAAAACTTCCAAGCAAAATATTTTTCAAGGAAACATGACTAAAATTTGCTTACAGGCACTGCTATCCTCAGGCCTCGTGGGGTAAGTCTATAGCGCAGCTCTCCCCACCAGGACTCCCTAAGCCACATTCACCCTTCCATCCCTCCCACCGTTCTATACTCCTAGTTTGGGCCCTGCACCATTCCTAGTCTTGGGGCCCCAGACACCTGGGGAGCCAATACTGCTTC
>NW_008335967.1:8960313-8960908 GCF_000622305.1 Nannospalax galili | reverse complement strand
CCCCAGACACCTGGGGAACCAATACTGCTTCCTGACACTTCTCACCCAGACCAAATCAGTGCCTTTCTTGGGCCCCAGGAGCACCACTTCTGGTCCTGATCCCGCCCTCACCTCCCTCTACTTCCCTGGTCCTGCAACACCCGCCAGCCTCTGAGGCTGACAGCCTCTTTCTGGGGCTCCGAGACTTACCTTTACTCTCCCTGATCCTTTGCATCCAGTACAACCCAGCTACTCAATCCACTCCCTGGGAGATCATGGGGCTTCTTCCCTTCCCATCTGCCTTTGCATCCCTGTGTGGCATGGCCACGGACAGGGTCTCAGGTCAGTCCAACACCCAAGTTCCTGAGGCCAAAAGCATTCTTAGAAGATTCCAGACCTAAGGAGAAAGTCTGAAAACTTATGATCCACATTGAAATTGTGCCACCGCGGAACTCTCAGGATTATTCCTACAATCTACTGACAAATTATACATAATAGATCAAGAAAAATATCTCTAGATAAGGTTTATTTGAGACCAACTGGTCATTACCGAATATTTATCTGCAGGACACACAGTAATTAAAAATGCCAGAATGGAGGAACTAACATTATTGAA
>NW_008335967.1:8955451-8959581 GCF_000622305.1 Nannospalax galili | reverse complement strand
TGGCTGACTAGATTTACCAGAAGGGCAGACAGGGGGGAATGGATGAGGGTGCTGACAACACAGTGGACAGTGACAGGGATGGCAGAGTATGGCGCCTCTAGTGGGAGAGGAAGGCTGTCTATCTGACAAGTTTGTATTCATGCTCAGATGCCGAGGAGCCCAGAAGGTGGGTGACTGTGACCAGTGATAGTCATGTATATAGAGATTAGAAATGCATGTGAAAATGTCTCAATGTCAATTGCCTTGGAATGAATTCTTCTGTATGAAAAAAAAAAAAAAAAACAAGTAAAAAAATATTTTACTTATTTATAAAAACAAAAACAAAAACAAAACAAAAACAAATAAAAAAAAATTGCTTACAAAGAACTAAATATTAAACTAACAGCAAACATTTCAATAACCAAAAAAAAAACCCAACAAAATATAATTATCAAAGCACTGAAAGAAAATAATTGTCTTCTTCAAATTCCATCCACAATCCACTTAGACCTGGAGAATCAGGGCAAACAAAAAGCGTTTAGACCACCAAAGCCTAAAAGTATTTACATTTAACAGATAAACCCCCTGGGGCTGGGGATGGGGGGATCTTGTCTAAAATTGCAATCTATTTCATGTGAAAAATTGAACCCAAAAGGAAATTGAACTCAGGAATAAAGTGGTGTTTTTAAGATGTATGGAGAAGCAAGATCTAATGACAGACAAAGAAACATGCATAAAAATATACTGTAAAATAAAAATGCACCAGGGTGATTTGGAGATGTTTCAAATCCACCAAAAAATCAGAAGACCTCATCAGCGTTGACATGTGCCTTAGGTCTGAGTTTAGTTTCCTTCTTGCTTCAGTCCACTGTATTTAATAGAGCCTCTGACTTGAACAAGCTTCTGCACTGTTGATTCTGATGGACAAGTGTTTGGTCTGTTCTACAAGGTAATCACTTAGATATAGTTTAAAATTGCCACTTGGATTGCAGAGCTACTTACTTGGATGTGTAAATTTCTGCTGCGTTTTTTTCTTGTTCACTATATGCTTTTTGTATAAAAATACTTACAAGCAATACTTATTGCTTATTTTGTGGCAAGTAATGTACAAGTATTTTATCTGATTCAGTTGATTTAACCATGGTTTGTAAGTTTAATTATTCCATTTTACTGACAAAGAAACTAAGGAACAGGGAGATTTCCTAGCCTGTCTGGAATAGTGTAGCATCGAATTGAAGGTGCCCATATTACACCAGGTAGCCCAACTCCAAAATGTGTCCTCCACATTACTATCTAAAATGCCTCTCATGAGTGTAAATCCAGACACTTCAACATATGAGCTGTATGACCCCAGGAAATTTAAGAAACACAAGCACAAAATACTGATAAAAAATGGCTGAAATATTTTTATTTTTAAAATTTATTTTGTGTGTGGCTATGTGTCTGCATGTAAATGTGAGGATGTCAGAGGATAACTCAAAGAAGTCAGTTCTCTCCTAGTATGTGGGTCTTAGGAATTGAACTCGGTTCATCATTCCTAACAGCAAGCACCTTTACTGCCTGAATCATCTCACTAGCCATGCTTTGATTTGTAAGATGATTTTTTAAAGTTTAAGAACAGTTTTATTTACATTTATAGAAAAGTTACAGATATTAAAGGGTTCCCACATATCCCTACTCTGTTTATCCAGCATTTATATGACACCATGTTAACCATCTCTTATGTTTCACTATTTAACGTTTTCATACTCTCTTCCTGAATCTCTGCAAAGTACAGATCTGTTTCTAGTCTCTGGAGATTTATTTTTTCCAAAATTCTATATAGATATAATTGTATGCAGTATGTAGCTTTCAGATCAAATATTTTCACTTAGAAAAATGGATTAGATTCATCCATGTCTTTTTACCCACTGAAGGGTATCAGACATTCCAGCTTTGGGTGGTTGCAGATAGGACTGTGATAAACATTGTATGCAAATATTTCTTTTGGTAAACCTTTTAAATTTGTTGGGTAATTGCCTAGAATTGCAGTGGCCAATGGTAAGACTGTTTAGATTTGTAAGAAACTGACAAACTGACTAGGTTATTTTGTATCTGATTGTTATGGAAAAATCAGAGACCAGAGGCTGGAAGTCAGGTGAGGAGAGGAAGTTTAATTTGA
This sequence comes from Nannospalax galili, assembly GCF_000622305.1. Classification (NCBI taxonomy): domain Eukaryota; kingdom Metazoa; phylum Chordata; class Mammalia; order Rodentia; family Spalacidae; genus Nannospalax; species Nannospalax galili. The sequence continues at coordinate 8,957,441 of NW_008335967.1, read as the reverse complement.
TGCTAGTGGGACTGACACCACAAATAAAAGTCAGATCTCCTGTTCAAGTTTTGGGGGTCTTTTATACTCATATGTGGGGAAATGCAAACAAAAGGCAAAACAGCACATAAGTGACAATTAAGTAAAAGGTACATGTGATAATTAAGCAAGGTAACATATGACCACAAAGGTAACAGGAATGAGAAAACTTTGGAAAACAAAGAGTTTCATTCTGGGGAACCACAGGGGTTAGGATGGGAGACTCCTGCTCACCTCCCCATATTTGTCTCTAAAGACTATTCCCTGTTGTAAGGTTCTTAATTAGCATCACATTGCAAGAGCTTTCCACCTCCACAATATACCCTCCTCTTCATTAACATAATCCCTTATGTTGTTTAAGAGGAACTTTTAAGATATTTTTGACTATTACCTGGTATTTGAGGGCCTCTACTTGTTTGTGATAAATTTGGTGAGTTTATTATCCAAAATTTTAACAGGAAAGCTAATAGAACCATCACTACTGGTTCTGTTAAATGAAAATCCCAGGGATTTTCATTTAACAACCTTTTGGCTTCTGGAAGGGCCTTTTTCCACCCCTGTAGGGTTCCTTCTGGGCTTAAGGCTTTCAACTGCTCCTTTTAGCAACCCATTTTTTTCTTTCAATTAATCCTGCTCCTGTAGAATTGTATGGAAGGGGGAAATACCTGATTATCCTCAGGTGAAGCTTGCACATCTGTACCTGTGAAATGAGTGCCTCTGTCGCTATCAATTTGCCTCGGGCACCCATACATGACACTGAGTTCATTAAGTCCCTTAATAGTAGCCTTGCCCATTGCTCTCTTACAAGGAAAGGCCTCTGTAAGACCTGTGGCAGTGTCCACACAAGTGAGAGCATATTTATACCCCTCACTGACTGGCAGGTGCCCTATATATTCTACTTGCTAGTCTCTCACAGGGGAAGCTGCCTTGTACAAGTATCCCTTCATGGCATCCACCCTCCAGGGCCATAACCGGGAACAGGCCTCATAGGCCTGAACAGCCTTTTGGATGTCAGCATACAGTACCAGAATGCCAGCTGCTTTGACTATTCTCCATCCCATGTATGTTCCTCTATGGCCCAACTTGATATTGATAGGTAAAAAGTTGGTGAAGAACGAGCGAATGGATGATGAGGCACCGAGGCACAGCTAAAACTCCATCAAAATGGAGTTTATTAGCAAAGGAACACATGGGACAGATTCCCTTCTGGGCAGGGAAAATGTCTGCCTGGGTCTTGAGCTGGGGTCTTTTAAAAAGGGAGGCTTCTGCTTCCTGCAGAAGGTGGGAAGATATATTTTTTTTTTAAAGTTGTGGGGGGGAAGTGGGAGAGCAGGACTGTTAAAACCTGTCCTCTTTAGAGATCAAAGGGGAAGCCTGATGTGTTGGCCAAACAGTGGAGAAAAGTCTGCTTCTCTTGACTTCAAAGACCAAGGTGCTTATCAGCTAGGTTCCCTTTTCTCAGGAGCATGAGAAGTCCTTGGGATCCTGTTGGTGAGGGGGCAGGACTATCTGAATCTTAACATTTCAGCCTTTTATGTTATAGGATGGGCGCACTGTTGTCGTCTTGCTACTTCCTTTTGGACAGGGTTGATGTGGGGGGGCTGGATTAGGGGTTGGTCAGACAGCAGGGGTTCCCTCTTCATGCATCTCAACAGGGTCCTTGATGGTTGACAGGCACTTGTGTACATGTGGAGGGAAGGAAAGTAACTACTGAACAACTGATTAAAATTAGTAAGAGTTAGTTTTTGGATTTGGTCCTGAAAATATCTGAAGAGGCAAAAGAAGCAATGGTTAGCACCAAGGTAATAGCTCTTTTTTCATTTTTTTCTTCTGCCAGAGCTGAACTGGAGAGTGATGGACTCAAGATTTGTTTTCAGGTATTTTGATAGCTGTTGGAGTGGCTAGAATCAGTATCAGTTCACTCGCAAAGGCTTCTAGATAAGGAGAGAAAACAAATTTATCCACCATTTTA
>NW_008335967.1:8941422-8955183 GCF_000622305.1 Nannospalax galili | reverse complement strand
CTTTTACCAGTTCCATCTTCGTGAAGATAAGTCAAGAGGTCCTGCTTGACCTGGGCTTCACTTGGAAGCGTGGAGAAATGTTTCCTCTATGTTCACCCTCCTCTTCTCAGACTGGACACTGGTTCAAGTCCCTCTTCTGGGGTCTCCATGGCCTCCCTGAACAAGAGGACAGGTGACTCTCCAAAGTTACAGGACATTTCAAGAGATACACCATAGCCCCTGGAACTTGTTTGACCTTGGAGGGCCAGGAACAAAAATTTATCCCTTTAAGTCCCTCTGATCAGATTAATATAGGCCTTAGAGTCTGGCTATTAAACATCCAACAAGGTTAGTTACACCAGCCTGGTACATTAATTACTATGTGCTATGTAGATAGAGCTTGGGCAACAGCCTTAAATAAACCTTGAGTAGACATCCTTAGACTAGTTGACTAAACTGTGACCTTAGAAATTTCAAGATTGTCTGCACATTGTCCTTGTCTCATTCTTGTTATATTATAACAACCCTACACAGACCTTCATTACCTGCCGAGCTTTCTCATTTCTCTGTCACTTCTGGAAATATCCAGCCATCATAATTTTCATACATAAATCCTTCTTTAAAAATGTCTCCATTCTCATATCCTTCCAACATCCTCCAATTTTCCATTTTCCTTTTTTAATAACCATGAGACACAATAACATTAGCAAACAAATTTTTCATCTGTTGTGAGACTTCTTTTCCTGGGGATACTAAGCAATGTTTTTTCCCCTTTTTTAGGTTGTAGTATCAAACCAATGATTGATTACATTAGAGTTTTTTGGGGGAACCAGTGAATTTACTGAGCTTACTTACAGAGATGACTGAGGGGTTGCTGAGGTATATGAGTGGCCTGAGAGTGTTTATATTGGAAAGCCTTAACCCAGCATGGATCAAACCTTCTCTTCCTAGCCTTTTAGATAATATATTCTAATCTTCCCCAAGTCCAGGAGACCATGTGATCAGGGTCAAATTACATACAGTTGGCTTAGAAGAACAGTTGGATATTCAAGTGAGGGTCCAATGACCCTGTTTATCCCTCCTCTTTTAACTAAAGAATATGATAGTTAAGTTAACAAGTCCAATTGTGATGATTTTTTGTTAGTGGACATAGCTGAAGTCATGAAGATGGTAGTAGTTTGACTCAGAAAAAAAGTAGTGTGTAGTATCATCTTATTAAAAGAACATGGAATCTAAATTATATACATAAGATAATGTAATAAGTTAATATTACCCATGTACATATTCTATTTTATAAGTTTGTAGGTGAATCTTTTACCTTTATGTAGTTTAGAGAGTGGTCTACCAAAACCTTGCTTTAGGTGGAAGAAGCAATTGGTACATAAACACTATCAAATTGATGTTTACAACCTCCAGCATAATCAATTAAGGGAAAATGTGCTATAACCCTGTTTAGACTTTATAACTGTTAGAGTGGGAGAGATGGGAAGGTTGTCGTGTTCATGACGGGACGGAGGGGCAGGGGTATTGGAGGCAGGGTCTGGAATCAAAGTAGAAGTTAAATACAGGAGGGATAAATGGGTTATTTGAGCTAGAAGCCAGAATAGGGGAGACTAGGGAATATTTGGCAAGGAGATATTTAAGGTTTTGGATATCCTCAAGTAGAGGAGAGTTAGTGGAAGGAGAGCGAGTGATGGACTTAGAGCGAAGGGGAGTCCTTGGAGAAGGCCAGAGTTGGAGAGTTAGGAGGGGTGTCTGGTCCATGAAGGGGAGCAGGGGCAGGGGTACCAGAGGCAGGGTCTGGAATAAAAATAGAAGTAGAAGTAGATACAGGAGGGATAAACAAGTTATTTGAGTTAGAAGCCAGAATAGGGAAAAGTAGGGAATATTTGGCAAGGAGATGTTTAAAGTTTTGGATTTCCTCTAGCAGAGGAGAGTCAGTGGAAGGAGAGCAGGTGACAGACTTAGAGTGGCAGAGAGGGGAGGGGGAAGATCATGGAGAGGGAGTTTGAGTCAGAGAAGAGAAGGAAGCTGGGTTGGGCTCTGGAATGGAATGGACGGTATAGTGATAGGAGAGCAGGAGGAAGTTGGGGCTGAGTCCTAATCAGAGGCAGTTCATTGTCTATGGTAGCAACAAAAGGTGAGATAGAGAGGTAGTGAGGAGGGGCAGGGGTGTAAGCCCCTGGAGATTTGAGATCCTGTGAAACTGTCTTAGCCAGAACCTGATGGGAAGAACAAGGGACACAGAGGGAGGGATTAGCACAGAGATCAAAGGAAGCTTGGATGTATGGTAATTCAGACCATTTGCCTTTACAATGGCAGAAATTTTTTAAATCTCTCAAAATATTGAAGTTTAAGGTTTTAGTGTTTAGAAAAATAGAGTTATTATCTAACTCATACTGAGGCCAGGCAGTGGTGCACAGGAACTTCAGACGTTTTGGCCTGATTGTATCCAAAAGTACTAGTTGTTTTAAAGATTTAAGAAGACAAGCAAGAGGTATGAGATCCCAAGACTTTGAGTGGGTGTTTCCCATAGTGACAGATTAAGTACAGAGTGAAGAGGAGATAGAGAAAGAACCCAGCAAGTGGGTAGGAGGTAGAGACAGAACCGAGCAAATGGGAGACAAAAAAAAATCCTCTGTCCATAGGGAGTGGAAGCAGGATCTTGAGTCCAGGCAGGAAAATGCAGCAGATGAGGAAGAGAGAGAGAGACGGGGAGGGAGTAGGAGGAAAAGGGGTTTGGCATCGGTCATGCAAAACGAGAGCGTGGAGAACCAGGCATCAAAACAAAGCGTCCGTTGATTTGTTGCTCAGGTTCGAGTTATTATTTTTGAGTTATTTCCAAGTCCCAGAAGGCGGCGTCCCACAATTAGATCATCAGAGAGTGGAAAGGCAAGACCCTGTCCTGGACAGGAAGTAGTGCATGTTCCTATCTCTGGAAATAGCATCCTATGTCCAGAGAAAGGAAAGGGATTTCTGACACACATGTGATTTTGAGGCAAATGAGAGGAGCGGAAATCCCTGCAATGAGATTGTGGTGTGACCAGCCAGTAGATGAAGACAAAGTACAAGGAATGGGATGGGAGAAAAGCGGAAAAAAACACAGTGGGCCAGGAGGGAGGGAAGATTGTGGAACAAGTTGATCCTGAAGTTTATTTAGTAGAGGCTGAGGGAAGATGAGCCCCAGAAGGGTGGTGGTTTAGTAGAGGTTTGGTAGAGCCCCAGAAGGGCAGTGGTGAGAGAGAGGGAGGGAGAGAGAGAGAGAGGGAGAGAGAGAGAGAGATAGGGAGAGAAGTACTTAAAATTAACTTACATATTTTAGTATCAGGAACCATGTTCTGGATTAAAGAGAGAATATTTTGGCTGAAAAAATATTTTGGTGTTAATTTAGTATTTTTAGTTTGTATCAGAATTTACTTAAAAATTAGTATGATACCAAGTAAATTAATTTTAAGAAGCATAAATTTATGTTGACTGTATATACATATATGTAGCAGCATAAAAACAAAAATGGTATTCAACAAATAGTATTTTACCTAACCATCTTAGATGACATTTTATATAGGTAATTAGTGGTCTAAAGAAAGAGTTAACTTTGCCATGCAGATTTGAGTCTAAAGAAAGAGTTTGCCATACAGATTTGCCGTCTTTTCCTTTTTTTGGAGCTAAATAACTGAAGGATGTTAATAAAACCATGTCAATAGTTAATAAAACCTTGGAGGAGACAGGAAAGACAAAAAGAAACATTAACAGATTAGGTTAAGAATAAATAAAATGTAAATAGTACTGAAAATAATTCCATTAGCTAGTGTTATTATAATCAGTAATACACTCTGTTGAAATTAATTTATACCTTATTAGTTCTTAACTGCATAGTGCCTTTACTCTTAGGCTGTTTTTTTGTTCTCCTCCTTGTCACAGGGTCAAGGGGCCAACTTGAACCTAGAAAAGTCTTGGAGAACACATTTTCAGATAATAGGCTTGTCTTAGTTTGTTCTTCATTGCTGTGACAAAACACTCTGACCAGTACCAACTTGGGGAGGAAAGGGTTTATTTGTCTTACAACTCCCAGGTCGCATGCAGTTCATCAGGGAGCCCAAGGTGGGAACTCAGGGCAGGAACCTGGAGGCAGGAGCTGGAGCACAGGCCATGGAGGAATGCTGCTTACAGGCTTGCTCCCTCGGCTCCTGCTCAGCCTGCTTTCTTATGCAACACAGGCCCACCTGCCCAGGGATGGCACCACCCACAGTGGGCTGGGCCCTCCCACATCACTCATCAAGAAGATGGCCCTCAGACATGGCCACAGGCCAGTCCAATAGAGGCAATTCCCCGATTGAGGCTCCCTCAACCCAGGTGTGTCAAGTTGACACTAAAGCTATCCAGCACAATGCTTAAGTTTGAAGTGGGAAGGCCAATACCATCTTCAGAGTCAGCATCTCAGTGAGCTCAAACAGCATGTGACAATTTACCAATATAATTAATATTACCCTGACATTATAACTAGAAAGCACTCATGGAATGATGGGGCAGGAACAGAAGCAAACATAGAGCATCTGAGTATCAGAGAGCGAAATAACTCTATTTTAGAGAAAAACGGGCTTAGAATCACAATGTAGAAAGGGGAGGAGTTAATACCAGTAGAAATGGCTTCTCAAGCCTCTCATTCAAGTAGAATATTACTTTTTACCTCTCCTTGTTGTAACTATGTGTTGGTAGTAGCTTGTCTCTTGTAAGGTTTTGGCCCTGGAGTACAGCAAATTTTTATCTGCTTCATAGATCTAGTCATCACAAAGTGTCAGCTCCCTTTGCACCTTGAAGGCAAATGGCTAGAAAAACTTTAAGTTCCCTTTAGAAACTAGCAAATATACTATGTAAAACATTAAGTATTTAAAATAGTCATTTTTAGAAATTAGCAAATACCATATAATAGATGTTAAAATCCAAATAATTCATTTAAAATTACCAGATAAAGATGTCATTTAAGCAATGTCAAAAGATAAAATTAATTCCTTTTAAAATATCCATAATTATGTCAAGCAATGTAAAAACTTAAAACAATAATCTTTAAAAACAGTAAATATACCATAGAAGAAGTTAAAACTCAAAGTAATCTCCTTTAGAAACAGGCCCTAAATGATGTTAAAATTTAAATTGCCATTGTGTAAATTTGGCATTATTATCTTAGTTTGAACTAGAAATGCATTGTTTATTATATAACATCACCAAGAAACAAAAACAAAAAATAAATTGCAAGAGAATCCTAGGCACCCCTGGTACCAGTAGATTAGGCTTGATATTAAAGAAGAAAGTACCCTCAGCTATATATGTACATGTGACCCAAATAGAAAAGCAAATTAAACAAATCCATGTTTCTCACCAACGACTGTAGCTGTGAATATAAAGCCAAGTTCCCAGGAGCTCTTAGTTTGTAGACAGAAGCTATGCTGGAAAGAAAACTCATGAGGGCAGCAGAAGGAACAGGGCATATAAGTCAGTGTTTGTTGGTCTGAAAGCATGTGGCTCGCCTGAGCAGTGCCTGTGACCTTTTATGTATAGTGAAATTTAAAATGGTTAGGTCTAGTTAGAAAAGTAGAGTACCAGTTGCTTGATGCTGAAGAGGGCCTAAGATAAAAGTTTGAGCCCCTTTGCCTGAGAAAAAGTTTAGGAGAAAAAAAGGCTTTTAAAACATTTTTTCTTTGCCAATGGGGGAAGCCATCTGAAATTCTTTAAATGTTTAGCAAGGTTGTCCAGCTGGTTTAGGTTAGTTGGGTCAAAATGTGTAGCAAGAGTTCCCTAAAGCGTTTTTAGCCAAATTTATAAGAGAATTTAAGAGTGGGCCCAGCTGGAAACATCATTTTATTAGAATGTTAAAAAAATCCACAGGGCAGGTGAGTTGGCAATCTTGGCAGCTGCCTGGAGGGGGTGAATAGCAGGAAGGAAAAAAAAAAAGCCTTAGGGTCATGCAGGTTTAAAGCATGCATGGAAGGTCAGACACATGGCGGGCTGGCAGGCAGGCACACAGCAGGGAGCAGAAAGCTTTAGTATGGGAGGGGGAGAGAGAGGAGAAGGATACAGAGCATTTGTATGTGTTGGACTGAACGATCTCAGAAATCATCCCGAGTAAAGTGAGGAGGAAAGGCAGTGGAAGGGGATAAAGATAGGAAAAAGAATGGAAGACAGCAGAGCTTGCAGGCTCATGGCAAAGGGGGGGATGAGATGCTGGTGGTGAGTGGCAGGTGGTGGAACCGAGATAGGGAATGGATGAAGTAGGTCCATCATGGAGACCACAGTGCTGTCCAGGAGTGGTGAAAATCAACAGGAAAGGAGATCAAAAGAAGTCGCAGGCAAGGCAGAGTGTTTACAGTGAGGAGAGCCAGAAAGAGGTGAAAGCAAAGCAGAGGGCTGGGGAGAGGAGGAGAGAGAAAAGAAGTGTACCTGAAAGCCAAGTTAGTGGCATTGGAGAAGTCCAGGCGGGTCCCTTGAAGTAAGAACCAGGTTTTGGCACCATCTGATAGGAGGAGGAAGAGTGAATGGATGATGAGACACGGAGGCACAGCTAAAACTCCATCAAAATAGGGTTTATTAGCAAAGGAACACATGGGACAGATTCCCTTCTGGGCAGGGAAAATGTCTGCTTGGGTCTTGAGCTGGGGTCTTTTAAAAAGGGAGGCTTCTGCTTCCTGCAGAAGGTGGGAAGATTTTTTTTTTTTTTAAAGTTGTGGGTGGGAGAGCAGGACTGTTAAAACCTGTCCTTTTTAGAGATCAAAGGGGAAGCCTGCTGTGTTGGCCAAACAGTGGAGAAAAGTCTGCTTCTCTTGACTTCAAAGACCAAGGTGCTTATCAGCTAGGTTCCCTTTTCTCAGGAGCATAAGAAGTCCTTGGGATCCTGTTGGTGAGGGGGCAGGGCTATCTGAACCTTAACAGAATATGAATCCAGTGAGCTTCTACTAGGGGAACCTGAGGGCAGACAGCCCTCACCTTGCTGAAGGCATCAGCTTCCTGATTCCTGGGGGACTCAGCAGGTTGTGGGCAGCCACAAGGTAAACAATCAGGGGCACTAGCTCCTCTTGCATTTTCTTATAGATGTCCTTCCACATATGTTGTCCCCATAGTGGCCATCCCATCATCTGACAGTTTTCTTTCTCCCACTGAGCCATCCATAAGATTAAGCCTTTGGACACAGTCCAATTGTCAGTACAAATTTGTAACTGGCCAAGGCTCCCTCATTATTACTATCCATACAGCTTTCAATTCAGCCCATTGACTGCTTTCTCCTTCTCCCCTCTCTAACCACATAGTGTCAGTGTTCTTCTGTATTGCCACTGCTACCCATTCTTGCCTGGCTCCCCTGCTAGTGCCATCAGTATACCAGGCATCAGCAGGAATAGGGAGAGCCCCTTCTAGCACTCAGTCAGGTCCTGCTGGAGTGCCAACTATAGGAGGTGGAGGGAGAGGCTCTGTGCCTTGAAATGACACTGGTCCTAGTACTGCTTGCCTGGCATTGGTGATTGGGCTTGCTGACACCATCCCTTGCTGTTGCAAATATGCATGCCATCTTTGCAGCGTTTGGTATTGGGCCACCCCTGACAGTGGCTTGGCTAATAGGCCCTCTACTCATCCTTTTATGGGATGGGTCATTTCTACATTAGTAGGGGTGGGGCCCATAATGGATTCCACCTGTTACAATGCTTTGTACACAGCCAGCTGTTACTGTTCCAGAACTGTGTACCAGGACTCTGCCCCTTTCCATGATTGGGACCAGAATCCAATTGGGACTGTCTGTTCAGGTTGTTGTTGCCACAAGCCCAACCCATAACCTTCAGGGCACCTGGTGAGTTCCAAGAGGAAGGGACACCGAGGCATTGGGGCACACAGCTGCTTAGCTTGCCCAACCACTACCTTGGCCTGCTCAAAAGCCTCTTGGGCCTTTATATCCCAATCCCATATAGCACCACTTTTTATTAGATTATACAGGGGACCGGTAACCTGAACAAGGTGAGGTTTAAGAATTCGCCAATACCTGAGAAGTCCCAAAAATACCTGTAACTGCTTAGCATTTATTGGTATAGGTTGTTGTAAGATTTTCTCAACCACTGCACTGGGTATCATGTGAGTTCTGCTTGACCATAAAATTCCTGAGAACTTTACTGCTGTACTGGGCCCTTGTACCTTCTGTGGTTGATTTCCCATCCTCTCTCCTTCAGGTGCACTTGCATGTTCCCCAAATGACTTTCCAAATCTGTAAGGCACTCAGAAGTGAGCATTATGTCATCTATGTAGTGAAACCTCCTTACTAAAGGAGGGCAGGGTAGCAGGGCCAGGTCCTGGGCCATCATCCTGTGACAAACCATGGGGCTGTGGAAGTAACCTTGGGGAAGTACTCTGAAAGTCCATTGTCATCCATTCCATGTGAATGCAAATTGACCTTGGGATTCACCAGCTAGTGGAATACTAAAGAATGCATTAGCAAGGTCTACCACAGCCTGGAAAGACCCCATTTCCTCCATCAACAGATCAGTTAGCAGTTCAATGTGGGGCACTGCTGCATGAATGGGAGGCACCACCTTATTTCACTCCTGGTAATCTACAGTCATTCTCCAGGAGACATCTGGCTTCCTGATAGGCCAAATGGGGCTATAGATAGGGATCTGGGCTGGTCAGAAAACCTCTACCTGCTCTAGTTCCTGGATGGTTTCAGTAATTTCATCTCACCCCCCAGGAGCAGGTACTGTTGGATATTCACCACTCTCCGTGGGGTGGGCAATTTGACTGGCTCCCATCTTGTTCTCACGCTCTGCCAAAACTCTCCCACAGTAGTATGTAGGGTGTGACCCAGCAGGGCATCTACCCCTAAAATGTTCTCTTGAAGGGGAGAGATGCACACCTTGTACTCCTGGGGGTTAATTGCCAACTCCCAGAATGAGTTTAGTTTGCTTTGCTTGTATGGTTTCATCCCCATACCCATCCACTGCTATCCACTGGCCCTGATGTTTGGGGGATTGCCATGAATTAATGTATACTCTGCACCAGTATCCACTAGGGCCCATATGTTTTGTATATTAGTGGGGGACCAATAAATCCTCAATTTGACACATGGCCTCCAGTCATCCAGTATGGCCCTCACCTGTGGGCAAACTTGGCCACCCCTTCAAGGCAGCAGAGGGGGGCCATCCAATGAGGCTTCCTTCCTTTAGAGCAGGGGGTGCAGTTGGAATTACCCATACCCCCTGGTCCCCAGTTTCTGTTACTTCTGTGGTGAATTGCTGGTCAGGTCTTAAAGTCCCCCACAGACTGACCAGCACAGCGTTTGGCTGACAGTCTATCTTGGCCTTAGCAACTCCTGTTCTGAGCAGACCCATCCGCATCTGTGCTCGGGCGACACTGAGGGGCTCTTTTGCTGAGTTCCAGCTCTTTTCCCTTGTGTCTACTCACTTTATCACCTTTCAAACCCTGTTTACACATTGGTCTAAATCATTTAAATCTGCCAGAGCCTTGCCAGCCTCATACAGGTCATGCCTGACCATGGGGCTTAGCACTGCCACCAAAGCTCCCTACCAGTCTCCTGGGCCTTGCTGGATCAGTTTGTTTTCTAAGTCTCCTGTAAACACAGTCCTGTCTGAGCCAGTGAACTGGGCATCAAATACAGCTTCCCTCATGCCCAGTTCCCTCAACAGAGCTTGTCCTTCCTCAATGGTTTTCCAGTCTCTAGTATTCATGGGAATCTGAGCTGGAGATACCCATGTGTCTTGAATGGCTTACATGAGCCAGTCCATCATGGACTGGTTTTCCTCATGTTGTCTTAAATTGTGAAGTCTTTGTCTCACAGAGGGATGAGTGGTTACGTTGCTTAACTTCTCTGCTTCTGTAGAACTTAAAATGATTACATCTGCCACCATATCCCACAGTCTCACAAGCCAGGTGGCTAAAGGCTCTTTCATAGCTTTTAAAAATGTCTTTCCCAGTTCTAATAGATCTTGAGCTGAGTATTCTCTGATTACCATGGTCTCCTGCATAGGGCTATTGGTAAGACCTCCATCGGCATGTTGGACCATGGATTTTCCCTTTCTTTGAATTAAAGGTTGGACCTGAGGAGCATCTCCCACTATCTCTAGGTCACTTCCTTCTTCCTCACTGCCTGACTCTTCCCAGGGGTTCCAGGTTTTAGGATCCCAGGATGGGCCCTTTATTATCATTCTGATCTGCTTTTTCCCCCCTTTTGCCCTCCTAGACGTAAAAAATGGCATGCCAACATTTCTATCTCCTTTTCTCTCTTATTTAATTTACTGGCAAGGTCAGATGCCAGTACCAAAGAGGCCAGCCACATAGCCCTCTTCCATTCTAATTCTTCCCTAACACCTTCAGTTTCCCTTCTGGCTAAAGCCTCTGCCTGAGACAGATTTCTTATTATCAATAGTAGCTGCCAAGCGGCCTCTGCAGCAGCTTTTTGACATTTCTGTCCCTGGTGTGCTATTCCCAGAGCTTGCAGAATTTGTTCCAGACCTTCTGCTATTTTCAGGGCATCTCCATACTCATGTGGTGGCCCCCACTGGTCAAGCAGGCATGCCACCCCATACCATCTTCAAGATGGCTGCCATCCTGGGATCTCTCCCATCGACATCGACTGTTTAGAAGGCCTCACCCTAGTTACATATCTCACTGTCCACTGCATTAACCATTCCAGTGCAGCCACCCTCACCAAACCTATGGGAATGGCCCACCAGGTTAACATTTCCTCAGCCCACACTCTCCCTTCACCCCACTTTATACTTCAGTTGTTGATCTCTTTCCCCATATTAGGGACATCATCAATGCTCTTCCAAAACTCATTCTAAGTTTCCTTGTATCCAGCTGGCTACACCAACTGTAAGTCAAATTCACTGCTGGGAGGTGTACTTGGCATCCAATCCCCTCCTCCCTACAGAAAAAAAATGCTCCAAATCCGGTTTGAAGAATCTTAACGAGTTTATTGCACTTGCTAACTGAGCTTGGGGTGTGGGTTTACAGGAGCCCTGCCCCCACCCCATTCATGACTGTGTTTGAAAGTCCACATCCAGACATAAAGATTGTGGATCTGGGCAGCCTTACAAAATGGTGAGAGACCAGCCTTGTGGTTTTCCCAGCTTTTATGCCCTTAGCCCCTCCCCTACAAGCAGCTATGGTCAACCAACTGGCTGGAAGAGGGAAGAAGAGTGGCTTCTTTGCAGAGCATGGTAAGGAGGTGAGTCCATGGCTTGTTATCACAGGGTCAGAGGAACATCCATGTCACACACCACACCTGGCTTCAGGTACTGTTTTGCATAAACAAGTAGCACTTAAAAAGTTTTGTGAAACATGTAATAGACCTAGAGACATTGTATAATAAATTTAAAGATGTTTAGGGTATCCAAATTTATAAGGCCTTTGAATGTATTATCAAAATATCCTTAGCTATAAATCTGCATGTGTATTTTAATGAGGCATGCCAAAATAAAGCAAAAATAAAACCAATAATTTTGTGCACAATAAACAAATGAAAATAACTGAAATAAATGGCCAGTTTGTTTTGACAGAAGCATATGAAGACAATAATCACAGACACATATGACAGAATTGCTTGAGATCTCAACACATTAGACATAACATGACATAATTACATGAAATACCAAACAACACATGGAAAACGATTATCACAGACACACATGACATAATTCGACTAAAACTAGGTGCACTTAAAACATAAAATTCAAGGAGTTTGATTAGGATGGTCCTTTGCATGTAGGCACTCATCTTTTAAGATCTGGATCAGAGGAGATTGTGTCCTCCATAATCTCATAGCTATGGGGCAGTTCTCCCTCCTCTTCTGGTAAGTATGAGGCTGTGTTTTAGGGTTCAGGTAGCCTCCACCCAGACTCAGGGATTCTTACCCAGTATGACCCAATATCAATTCACTCAACTTCACATTAAGTTTTAACTTGGAGGATTTTATCTTACTGCCATAATTTCCTGCATAGCCTAGTTTAAGGTTGTCCAGTATCACCTGGAGGAGAGTCTGAGTCTGACACTTGGACTGGGAGGAACCCATCTGAAATTTTATATGTGCCTGGTGTAATGTATGCATAGGAGGGGGTGGAGAATGTTAGTCTCCCTCATTCAGATGCCGTCCTGGCCAGCCACCTCTCCGTGACTTAAGAGGTCTAGGGCCACACGTTTACTCAAAGGTGAGTGCCCGTTTAGGTTACATGACCTCAGTGGAATAACAGGGTGAGGCCCTGTCGGATTCCTTAGCCTAGCAGAGCTGTGGAATCATTACTTTCACTCTCACATTCATGCACAATCATTCAGAGTTTAAGAGAGTTGTTCCCTAGTTATTCCCACTAAATTACTATTCTGCCTAAAACAGGGCCAAGACCTTGGGTTTAGTTGTAAACTAAAGGTTTAGTTGTGACCCAGTTTGCTACCTGATTCCTGATTCCTGTTTAACCTTAAATGGGGCCAAAATCTCAGAATCACGATGAGGTTTAATTGTAGTCCCCTTCATTTCTGACTGAAGGCCAGTGCCATCTTGGAATCATATCAAGACTTTGTATGCAACCTCCTGTGGGGGAATCAGCTGGCACCAGCTTCTACCTGTCTAACCTGGGGCCCGTTACCTGGTCTGGACATCCATTCTGGGGCTCCATCCTGCTTCACCTGATGAGAGGCTCCAGTCCGGACCTCTGCAGCTCTCTCTGGCCTCCTGAAGGGAGATCCCCAAGAGAATATTCTTCAGGGGTGCACACTTCTCTGTTCCAGGGGCCAAGGGGGACCTGCAGGGTCCAGGAGGGGCAGCCTCTATACCAACGAGGGAACAATGATTTGTCCTCACTGGGGACCTCCAGAAATGTTATGGAAAAATCAGAGACCAACAGCAGAAGTCAGGTGAGGAGAGGAAATCTGACACCATGAATAAAGAAGTTAAAACCCTTGTTCAAGTTTTGTGGGGCTTTTATACTCATGTGTGGGGAAATGCAAACAAAAGGCAAAACAGCACATAGGTGATAATTAAGTAAAAGGTACATGTGATAATTAAGCAAGTAACATATGACCCCAAAGGTTACAGGAATGCAAAAATTTTGAAAAACAGATTTCCATCCTGGGCAACCACAAAGGGCAGGATGGGAGGCTTCTGTTCACCTCCCCCATCCCTGTTGTAAAGTTTTTAATTACTATCGCATTGCAGAAGCTTTCCACCTCCACAATATGATCAATAATAAATGAAGATTCTAGTTGCCTCACATTTTGCCAGCAGTTGCTAGTTGCTTGATTTGGAGGGGATTAGCCATTTTAACAGCTGTGTCTTTGTTTTAATTTACATTTCCCTAAAGATAAATGATTTTTAAGTACTTTTTCCTATGCTTATGTGTACTTCCTGTAAGAGTGAGACCACTGAGGACAAGTCAGCCTTTGGGTTGCAACAGCATGAGGTTTATTTGATACACAGGTACCTGTGGGCACAAAGTCTCCTCGGAGGACTTGCGCGCCTACAGGCTGGGGTTTGGCACTTTTATAGAGCAGAAGCAGGGTACAGAAGCAGAAGCGCGGTTATTGGTTAATTCAAAAACACACAGAGTAATTTCAAAAGCACACAGAAATATGGGGTAAGGGTCGGGGCTAAGGGGAAGTGGGATTGCTAAATGGGAGGTGACCTCAGGGACACAGAGGTTTTTCTCCTGATTTCCTGGTATCGAGCCCCGGGGATTGCCAGATGCAGATGGCTTGACCACTACGTCCTGTTTTTCTGATAAGCTAGTTTCTCAATGCCTG
>NW_008335967.1:8929234-8940360 GCF_000622305.1 Nannospalax galili | reverse complement strand
GGTCCGTTATCTGACCCTATTACCTGAGGCATCCCGAATCGAGGAAAGATGTCTTCTAGTCAATGCTCCTGCTCCTCCAGTTTGGTGTGATAGTGGGTGGTCATCCAGTGCTCCCATTAACTCAGAGCAGGCAGGGCTGAGGCTGCTATCAGGCAGGGTAGGCACCAGCTCAGGCTCCAGGAAGTCGCTTAGTTGGCTGGCGTCATACCAATTGAGGGAGAGGCCACCTGGGCTGCTAGGCCCCTTGTCACTGCACGGGGCTTCTGACATCAGCTCTAGGGGCCCAGCTATCCCTTTGGGCCTCCGCAGCAGACCTCGGAGCTCCATCAGGCTGGGCAGGGTCAGCAGCTCCTGTGCAAAGTCCTTAGCAGCATCCAGAAAGCGGGCCAGGGGGTCCTGGGCTTGCCCCATTGCAGACACCAGGGAAGCCCTCTTCAGAAGCGTCTCTAGGATCTCTGTGGTCAGCATGGGCTCTTCATTTGGCTGGTCATTCCGTTGTAGCCAAGCTTCACTTTTGGCAGCTCTGAGCAATGGCAACAGTTTCCCGAGGGCAGCCAGTGTGTCTCGGGCACTGCGGCCTCCCAGCACTGAGTGGGCATCAGCCAAGAGCCGGGAGACCAGGGAGTTTTTAAAGTTTCTCAGGACCCCTGGCTTCTCTCCTGGCGTTGGATGTTGGAAGCAAGAGTTGTTTAAGTTGCAGATCAGTCCTTGGAGACAGGGCACCGTGCCTGCAGATGGCAGTGGCTAGTTGGGGAAGTGGCATTCGTGGTGCTCTACTGGGGGGTGCGAGTGATGAACAGCCACCAGGATGAAGAACAGGAACAGGGGCCACAGCAGTTCCTCGAGTAGCTGGATCGGCTGTCTCCTGCGATAAATGTAGTTTTTCCAAAGTAAAAGCGCCAACTGAGGGCAAAAGGCCATGATGACTCTGGACAGGGGACAGAGCGGAGGGGTGGAGACGAAGGTCAGGCCGGGGGTGTGCTGTGCGATGTCAGGGAACGTGCTGTTGGTCTCTGATCCTCATCATCCCATCCCTGGGCGGGGTGGGGGTTCCTGGCCCCGACCTCCCTAATCAAGGTTAAGGATTTCAGCTCTGTCTTTCCTTTGTTTCTTCTTTCTCTTGGTACAGTCCTTTGCCCAGTGTCCTTTTTCCTTGCAGTAGGCACACTGGTCTGACCCTAGTTGGACACGCCCTCAATCTCCCTTCCTCTCTACTCTGCCCTCATCTTCCTTTCTTACTACTGTGGCCAGGATTCTGCTTAATTCCTTATTTCGCTTTCAATCTCTCATTGCCTCTCTATCTTCTGCCTCTCTTTTTTGTCTTTCTTCTCTTTCTTCTGGTGTCTCTCTTTTGTTAAAAATTCTCTCTGCCTCCCTCAAGAGGTCTCTAAGACCTTGCCCCTGCAAATTTTCCATTCTCTGGAGCTTACTCCTAATATCAGGAGCTGATTGCCATATGAAAGACATGGAAACACTTACTTCCTGTTCGGGGCTGTCTGGATCAAAGGGAGTGTACCTCCGATATGCCTCTTTAAGTCTTTCTAGAAACACAGTGGGCGGCTCGTCGGTTTTGAAGTCCCAATCTGGTCTGGTCAAGGGAAAGGCAGCTTCTATCTCGTTGGGCAGCTGGGTAGGTCTCCCATCCGCCCCAGGAACCTGCTTGCGGGCTTCCAGAATAACCCTCTGTTTTTCTTCTGTCGTGAGGAGAACTTGGAGAAGCTGCTGGCAATCATCCCAGGTGGGCTGGTGGGTTAGAAGAATAGACTCTAGGAGGTTAGTTAGGGCCACAGGGTCTTGGGAGAAGGACGGGTTATGAGTTTTCCAGTTATACAGGTCTGAAGCGGAGAAGGGCCAATACTGAAACTGGTTTCCTTCCCCTCTTGCGAGTCAGAGGGGCAGGATGTGTGAGGAAACTCCCTGTCCTCTCCTGTCTCTGAGTCGACCCGCAATGGGAGAGGGAGCGACCTCCGGTCCCTCTGCTTGGACGTCATCTGGAACCGCTGCAGCAGCCTGCGGAGGGGGGGGATAGGGAGGGAGAGAAGATCTTAGCTTTAACCTGCAAAATAACATCAGAATCAAAAGTCCCATCCCGAGGCCAACCGACATTAAACGTGGGCCACTCGGAGGAACAAAAGGTTATCCATTGGTGCTTCTTGATTTCCACAGATTGATTGTGAGCTCGGCTCTTAACTTCTCTCCAGTGATCTAGAGTTAAACTCAGGGGGGTGGTTAGTTGTTGTCCCATTTTGGGGTATTCTAAAATCACAATGAGGCAGACAAACAACAGAAACAACAAAAATAGACAGCCGGCGACAAGGTACCGCTTAGCGCGACTCTGGAGAAAAACTGAAAATATAAAATCAGACGGCGAGGTTGACACTTCGCTCCTCAGGGACACGTATCCTTCAGATGTGTGCTGAGCTCCAAAATATCGGGCTCCCCAGACCATTGGAGTTCGGTCACGACCAACACAAATACACAGTAATACAGAAACACAGACACTGACTCAGATGTGCAGCTCGGTGTAACAGATGACAAGGAGGTTCCTTGTCCAGACGAGATCCACAAAAAATCCTACGGATGAACAAAAAGTTCTACAGACGTGGATCTCACAGGCCCTGGAGCGTCCCCCAGGCTGACAGGCAAGGCTCACAGACTCGTCAGTCCCGCTCTTGCACTGTCCAGAAATACAGACGGGATCCCCAGATTCTACAAATGCTGCACTACCAACAAAACCAGACAATACAGACAACACAGAGGCCGGCCAACTCACCTCCCAGCCATTTTAGGCAAGCTCTAGGTTTGATTGAGAGACCCTGCCTCAATGAATAAGGAAGAACAGTTGGAGATGCTTCCCAACATCAATCTCTGATCTCATCATAAATATGCACTGGCACCCACGTGTTCCCACATACATGCAAACACACATGTACAACCCATACACACACACCCCCCCCACACACACAGAAATGGCAAAAGAACAATAATAAAGAGTTGGCAGGAAACTTGCAAAATAAATAACATATCCCCTTCCCCCAAAATCTGCTTGCTTTATCCCAAGCTATAGGGAAAAATGGGAGATACATTCTTCCACCTGGGCATATGAGTGGCCTCAACAAAAGCAGGTTGTTATAAGCCAGAGGAAAATGGATATAAGTTTGTAAGAGTGAAACCACTGAGGACAAGTCAGCCTTCGGGTTGCAACAGCAAGAGGTTTATTTAGTACACAGGTACCTGTGGGCACAAAGTCTCCTCGGAGGACTTGCGCGCCCCCATGCTGGGTTTTGGCACTTTTATAGAGCAGAAGTGGGGTACAGAAGCAGAAGCATGGTTATTGGCCCATTCAAACGAGTATAAAGCATGAGGAAGTTAAGTTGCTAAATTCTGGGTGGGTGACTTATGGTACAGATCTGATTTCCTGGTATCGAGCCCCGGGGATTGCCAGATGCAGATGGCTTGACCACTACGTCCTGTTTTTCTGATAAGCTAGTTTCTCAATGCTTGACTTCTTGTCAGGCATTCCTATCAGGTGGCCTCATGGCACCTAGGTTTTTTCATTCCTAAAACTTCTTTGATGAAATATCTGTTTAAATCTTTTGCCTATTTCTTAATTGGTTTAGAGGTTTTCTTCCTGCTGAGTTTTAAGAGACTTTTATATACTTTGAATACATGTCTTTTATACTGTATCAATTTTGCAAATATATTCTCCTAATCTCCTGAGGTTTCCATATTTATTTTCCTATCAGTGTCTCATACAGACTAGAAATTTTAAATTTTAGTAAATAATTTTTGGTTTTTCAAGATATAACCTTTAGAGTTATATCTAAAATCTCATCTGTTACCAAACAAAAGTTTCTATGTATATATCATTTTTCCCATACACTGTAGTTTGCTTTTTATGTGTAGACAGGCCTATGGAACATTTCAACTTTTTTTTACAAAATGTATGGTGTCTTGTTTACATTTGCAACACTGATTATTATGCCAACATCATACTCACTTGTTAGTAGACTGACTCTTATTAAGATTGTGAGAGTGGGCCAAGCTGGGCGTGGTGGTACACGCCTTTAATCCCAGCATTCAGGAGGCAGAGGCAGGCAAATCTCTTGTGAGTTCAAGGCCAGCCTGGTCTACATAGTGAGTTCCAGGACAGCTAGGGCTACAGAGAGACCCTGTCTCAAAAAGACAAAAAAAGAAAAAAAAAAAGAGTGGGCCAAAACTCAGAGGACACTAGTTCCCCTAGCTATCTATTAGAACCTTCTTTCTCCCAGAACTGTGCTTCTGGATCTCTCTTGCTGCTTTGTGTGGCTGGAGTTGTCTGTGTCCTCACCCTGTGCCCATGGAACTGTCTCTGAAACCCTCTTTCTCTCACTGTGTCTACCAATCAGGCCACACCCCTAATTTATTGAAAATAGTTTTTCCTGCTTCATTGGGGAAGTACAAATTCAACTCCAACCATGAGGCTTTTCATCCCTAGTTCACCTTCACTTAAAGATCAAGTCCTTCCACCTCCACTGTAGCCAGCAGGTGGGTCCCTTCCTGCAGTGCTTTGATATGTTAATTCTGAGGCATAGTCACATTCATTCATTATCTTGTTGGTTGGAATACCAAATTGAGGTTGCCAAGGAGATATCCAAGTCATCAGAACCAAAAGTATGGTTTTGCTGAGGTTAATTATGTCCCGATTATGTCCATTAATTCATTCCTACATGTATTCTTTTATTGCGTATACTCACATTGCTGTTACTATACTATTTACTGAAAAGGTGTTTCTTTCTCCAATGAATTGCCTCTTTTCGTCCTGTCAAAGACAAACTATATTCTTGAGCTCTCCTGTTTCATTGATCTACAGACCACACTGTGTAATCTCTATAGCTTTATACAAAGTCTTGGCATTGGCTGGGTTCTACATCCTTTTTGGTAGTAGAATGATATAAGTCTCGCTTCAGGGAAAATGTTATTTGAGATATTTCATTTTCATTTTTAGAAAGTTGTTATTTAATTTCTTATCAGACATGAATCCATTTAAGTTTCTCCTCTCTGAGTTTTCATAGTTTATGTTTTTCAAGGGATTGTTACATTTTTATCTATGTTGTCAGATGTATTAGCACTGAGTCATTTGGATTTTTCATTTATTAATCTTGTTAATTTATCATTATTATTTTAGTTTATATATCAGTTTCTTATAAAAAGGAAGCATGAAAATAATTTAATCGGTGACTATTTTAGAGCTTCAGGGGAATGGGCAGCTTCATTGGCTACCAAGTCAACAATGATTTCTGTCTACACAGTTTCTGACAGTGTCACCATCTCTCAATAGGAAATACCCCTTGTAGTTTGAAACTGCTTGGTGCACCCATACTGGGAGAGGATCTTTGTTTGTAACTTTTACACACCTCATTGAATCACTCCCCCCTTTTCTTTAGAGCCTGATCCTACAGCTAGTGCTGTTGCTTGTGCTATTTTCCTTCAGATTTTTCTGGAAGTGTAATGCCATCTTTGGTTACAGTTTCAGCTGCACTCCTTTCAAACAGTACTCAAATAGGAAGAAACTTTCTAAATGCTTGTGCTGATGGTGGCTGTCATCCCATCTTGAACTCTTTATATGTATATATACGTGTGTGTGTGTGTGTGTGTGTGTGTGTGTGTGTGTGTTCACTGAGTTCATTTACATTTAGTATTACTCATGTGTACCTGCATTTAGTACTGTCCATTAGGGATTAGATAAACTCTTATTAGGGTGCTAGTTCCTGGAGAAAACTGTTTCTCCCTCCCTATTCATTGATTGCCTGTAGCTCTTCATTTTAACATGGGACCTGTGACATTCCCCTCATCCACCTTGGCATGATAACTGGTTTAGTCATTATGCAGAACTCATTAGACAGCCACACTGTGATTTTACTGGTGCAGCTTCCCTACCATGTCTAGAATGCATTTACTAGCCATTGTGGTTAATAGGCTTTGGACCATTGATTGATGTTTTCCCTTAGTTACTTGCATAGCATCCTCTAGAACTATGAGAGCTAGTTTTCAGGAGATGGCTTCCACATTAGTTCCCGCTCCATTGTTCCAAGTCTTACATCTGAAGTTGCCCTGTCTTCAGGAATACATTCTTACCTTCATGTTTTGGAAGGTAATCTAGGGCTGTGGCTGTAGCCTGTGGTATTTTGGGAGTCTCTTGGACCACCCTGACCAAAAGTCAAAAGGAGGCTCTCTTGTCTGGCACTGCGTTCCACACTCATACACTCATGTTCAGATATTATATATGTATTTTTTAGTGGGCTTTTGAGTTAATACATTCCCCTCTGACTTTCTAGGTTACCTAAGCTTTATTTACTTTCTCTCTCTCTCTCTCTCTCTCCCCCCCCCCCCCCCCCCCCAGTTTATGTGTCCCCATTTGCCCCTAGTTAGTGCCTGCCTCCTATTATCCCCGCTGTTTTGAGTTCCTTCTTCCCCTTTACCCCTTCACTCCTCCCTTACCAGTTGAATACCCCCATTTTCCAGTTTCCCCTTGGTAACATCTGTTTCCTACTCTCCCCCCATTTCACCCTTTTTCTTCCTTTACCTCTGTGGTTCCTTTCCATCTTCCTGACTCCTGCTATTATATCAGGATATATACTCACATATAAGGCATTGGTGCTAAGATCCATATATGAGAGAGAACATATGTTGCTTGCTTTTCTGAGTCTGAGTCTGTGTTACATCATGGTTTAGTTTGTTTCTCTCCATTGCTGTGACAAAATAGTCTGACCAATACCAACTTGGGGAGGAAAGGGTTTATTCAGCTTACATCTCCCAGGTGGCAGTTCATCAGGGAGCCCAAGTTAGGAACTCAGGGCAGGAACCTGGAGGCAGGAGCTGGAGCACAGGCCATGGAGGAATGCTGCTTACTGGCTTGCTCCCCTGGTTCCTGCTCAGCCTGCTTTCTTATACAAAACAGGCCCACCTGCCCGGGGGTGGCACCATCCACAGTGGGCTGGGCCCTCCCATATCCCTCCTCAAGAAGATGACCCTCAGACATGGCCACAGGCCAGTACAATAGAGGAAATTCCCCAACTGAGGCTCCCTCAACCCAGGTGTGTCAAGTTGACACTAAAGCTGTCCAGTACATGTCACTTGGTATAACAGTTTCTAGTTACATCCATTTGCCTACAAATTTCATAATTTTGTCTTTCCCTACTGTGAGCAAATGCCATTATGTAAATGTACTACATTTTCATTATCCATTAGTCAGTTGAGGGGCATTTAGGTTTTTTTCCATTTCTTAGCTATTGTGAAAAGAACAAAAAAAACCATGGATGTACAAGTATCTCTGCAGTAGAATGTGTCCTTTGGGTCTATGCCAAGGAGGGATATAACTGGATCATATGGTAGATTCATTTTTAGCTTTTTTTTTTTGGTGTTTTTTGTCTTTTTGAAGCAGGGTCTCCATGTAGCCCCAGATGTCCTGGAACTCATTTTGTAGACAAGGCTGGCCTTGAACTCACAGGGATCAGCCTGCCTCTGCCTCCCAAGGGCTGGGACTACAGGCCTGTGCCAACATGCCTGGCTTCGTTTTTAGCTTTTAAACAGTGTTCCACATTGCTTTCCATAGAGAATTGACCCAGTCTGGGTGCAAGGGATCAGGATGCAATGGGAAGGTATGGACTTGGTGGGGGGGGGGGGGCGGAGTCCAGAGATCTGAGATTTGAGAGCAGGACCAGGCCTGGGTCCAAGGCTAGAAGGGAGACAGAGTGTGGGGGAGAGTGGAGTTGCTCTGACTCAGGGGAATGAAGACTCAGGTGGGATTGACTTACCAATCTACTAGGCCAGTCTGTGGTGGGCATAACAGGAGGTCAGGGCAAGAAGGGAGTGGAAACAGCTTGTGGAGTATCTAATAAACTACACTAGATGATTAAGCTAGTCTGGATTAGGAGGCTAGTCCAGACATCTGAGGAGGAAGGCAGGGGCAGACCTGGGCCCAAGGCTAGATGGAGATCAGAATGCAAGGAGAGAGTTGAGCTGCCCAGGCTGCCTTTTCTGTCTTATTGATCTCTCAAATATTGCCAAAGGAATTTTGCAGTCTCCCACTTTAACAGTGGGTTTTCTGTTCTATTTTCAGTCACATTTGTTTAGTTTTATATATTTTGTTGTTTTTTAGTTACATAATGTTTTCCTGAAGAATTGATACCATTATCATTAGATAATGTATTATTTATCACTGATATTTTCCTTAGCTTGAATTTGGTTTTTGTCTGAGATCAATAAGCTATTCCAGCTTTCAATAAAAGTTAACTATTATTATTAGACTGTTAGTACTCTATGAAAGTGGACTGTGTTCCTTCTTACCTTAAAATACTTTTAAATCACACAGTGCCTAGTTCACAGCTGAACACAGAAATTTATAATAATAATAACGTTTGACCATGTGCATATTATACACTTTCTAAATGAGGAGAAGCAAAAGATTACAATAAAAACTTCTAGGGCTAAGGAGATGACTCAGTGAATAAATCACCTGCTGGACAAGCATGAAGACCTGAGCTCAGATCCCTGGAGCCCCAGTAAAAAGCAGGAATGAGGGAGGTCTATAACCCTAGCATGAAGGTGAGGGACTGAAAAAGCTGGAACGCTGGGGTTTGCTGTTCAGCCAGTCTAGCAAGTCCCTAAGCTTTAGGTCAATAGAGATCCTGTCTCAAAAATGAGGTCAAGACATGATAGAGGAAAACACCTGACATTGACCTTTGGCCTCCACAGGCACACCTACACAATGTGCACTCATGTATATATTACACACATACACTCACAAACTCACAAAGTTAAAAGAAAAACCACTTCTGAATTCCCAGAAGATATAATTTATTTTCCAATGTGCAGGAAATGAGGAGTTAATATTTGAAAATGCAAATTTAGGAGGGATTACTTTAAAGAGTAGCATGTGCTCTTTATAGATGACATGGGATTTTTAACTGTTGCATGGTTATTAAAGTTAATGGAACTAAAAATAATGGCACTTTTCATTTTGTTAATTGGGACTAGATTGCATATGTTATGCAGTGAACACTCTGTGAATGATATTTTACTTCTTTTCATTGGCTAATGGGTGTTGATCTTTTAAAGTATCTCTAAGGTTCAAAAAGTCAGCTGTGAAGAGTCAAAAAAGAAAAATCTACAGTAGAGGGAAAATTATTCCAACTTCTCTTTCTTAGTCTGGTTTTAAATTATTCAAAGTCTTTACTATTGTTGCCAAGCATGGTGCCTCATTTCTGTAATCCAGGTATTCAGGAGGCTGAGGCAGAGGATTACCACACAAATGTTAATCCGGCCAGTCTAGAAAACACAGTGAGTTCAAAACCAAACAATACTCACAAAGCAACCACCTTTACTGTTTAAACCTTCCTAGGTCAAAGTAGGATGAAAGATCCAACAATTTTTTCTCATTACACACAGCAAAGTTCACTCTCTCTTATTACAATCAAACTGCAGTGAAATAAAGGAAAGAAACTCAAATGAACATGTAAGTTTAATAAGTTTAGAAATAGGTGTAAGCTGACCTAAAGACATAGAGTAAGTCAAAGAGTCTTATTCTTTGAGAGAGACAGTGTCTCAAAGTGAAAGAGAAGACCCTGGTCCAAACTTGAGGCTCACAAGATTCCAAAGTTGTTTCGTATTTCTGATCACTGCAAGCTAAATGCAGCAACATAATCCATATGCACAACTTAGGTATCCAAAGATAGAGAGGGAAAAGATCCAATCTGAAAGAATGATGAGCAGTCAGAGGTGACAGCTGTAATGGGAGAAACTGAGCATACCTTGTACTCTGTGATTTCAAGGTGCAAGCACACAGCAGGGGCAGTACAAAGCTCCATTATTCAGGAGTTGAGTATCCCTCTCATTATGCCATTATTTTCTGGAACTTTTCTCCACTGGCTTCATTTGCAAAGAAAAGGTAAAAGGGACTGAGGAAAAAAGGAGGAAATAAAGCTTAATGAGTTCAGAAAATTTACTTTTATCATAGGTTTTATGTTCAAGAGAACAACAAAAAAAAAGTCTCTAAACTTTAAATTCTCTAGAATCCATTACGGCTAATCTTAATTAAAATTTAAGATTAAAGTTCAGGCACCTTCCAGAGAAAACCAGAAAGGTTATCCATCAACCTTTTCATCAGTTGACGTAATGACATAAAGAGACACCTCTCTGACCTGCACCACCGGCTAACTCTCCTAGCCTGCACTCCTATCTTCAGGCCTCTTGGGGTAAGTCTATAGTGCAGCCCTCTGCGCCTTGACTCCCCAAGCCACATTCACCCTTCCATCTCCCCTGCTGTTTGCTACTCCCAGTTTGGGGCCTGCGCCATTCCTAGTCTTGGGGCCCCAGACACCTGGGGAACCAATACTGCTTCCTGACCCTTCTCACCCAGACCAACTGAGTGCCTTTCTTGGGCCCCAGAAGCACCGCTTCTGGTCCTGGCCCCGCCCTCACCTCTCTGCGACTCGTGACCTGCACAATCGGCTAACTCTCCTAGCCTGCACTCCTATCATCAGGCCTCTTGGGGTAAGTCTATAACGCAGCCCTCCGCGCCGTGATGCCCCAAGCCACATTTACCCTTCCATCTCCCCCGCTGTTCACTACTCCCAGCTTGGGACCTGTGCCATTCCTAGTCTTGGGGCCCCAGACACCTGGGGAACCAATACTGCTTCCTGACCCTTCTCACCCAGACCAACTTACTGTCTTTCTTGGGCTCCAGGGGCCGTGATGCCCCAAGCCACATTTACCCTTCCATCTCCCCCGCTGTTCACTACTCCCAGCTTGGGACCTGTGCCATTCCTAGTCTTGGGGCCCCAGACACCTGGGGAACCAATACTGCTTCCTGACCCTTCTCACCCAGACCAACTTACTGTCTTTCTTGGGCTCCAGGGGCCCACCCTCACCTCCCTCTACTTCCCTGGTCCTGCAACACCTGCCAGCCTCTTGCTGGGGCTCCGAGGCTTACCTTTCCTCTCCCTGATCCTTTGCATCCAGTACAACCCAGCTACTCAATCCACTCCCTGGGAAATCTTGGGCCTTCTTCCCTCCCCATCTGCCTTTGCATCCCTGCTTGGCCTGGCCATGGCCAGGGTCTCAGGTCAGTCTAATACCCAAGTTCC
>NW_008335967.1:8926948-8928006 GCF_000622305.1 Nannospalax galili | reverse complement strand
ACTATATGAATGGATTAAGAAACAAAACCCATCTTTTTGTTGTCTGCAAGAAACTCATCTCACTTTCAAGGACAGACACTATCTCAAAGTGAAAGGATGGAACAAAATATACCAAGCAAATGGCACTAAGAAAAAAGCAGGCATAGCAATCCTAATATCGGACAAAATAGACTTTAAACTGAAACTAACCAGAAAAGACAAAGAGGGCTATTTCATTTTGATCAAAGGAACAATCAATCAAGAAGATATTACAATCATGAACATATATTCACCAAACTCTGGTGCACCCAACTTCATAAAAAAATACTACAGGACTTCAAAACCCAAATTAAGCCCAACTCATTAATAGTAGGGACTTCAATACCCCATTATCTCCATTAGATAGGTCAACAGGCCAGAGACTTAACAGAGAGACATCTGAATTAAACAAAACCATGTATCAAATGGACTTAACAGATATCTGCCGAGTGTTCCACCCAAACACCAAAGGACATACTTTGTACTCAGCACCCCATGGAACTGTCTCCAAAATCGACCATATACTGGGGCACAAAACAAAGCTCAGCAAATACAAAAAGATTGAAATAATTCCATGTGTTCTATCAGACCACAATGCAATAAAACTTACAATCAACACCCGAAGAAGCCAAAATCACCACACGAACACATGGAGATTAAACAACACACTACTGAATGATGAATGGGTCAAAAGAGAAATTAAGAAAGAAATAAAAGTATTCCTGGAATTAAATGAAAAAGACAATACAACACAACGAAACATCTGGGACACGCTGAATGCGGTTCTTAGAGGGAAGTTTATAGCTCTAAGTGCCTACATCAAAAAATCGGAAAGAACACAAATAAATGACTTAACACTGCAACTGAACACACTTGAAAAGCAACAGCAAACAAAACCCAAACCCTGCAGACAAGAAGAAATAACAAAAATCAGGGTAGAAATCAATGAAATTTAATCAAAGAAAACAATACAAAGAATCAACAATACCAAGAGCTGGTTCTTTGAAAAGATAAACAAGATTGACAGACCGCTAGCCCAA
>NW_008335967.1:8926632-8926867 GCF_000622305.1 Nannospalax galili | reverse complement strand
TACAGAACATTATAAGGGAATACTTTAAAAACCTATATGCTACCAAATTCGAAAACCTAAAAGAAATGGATGCATATCTAAAGGCATGGGAACCACCAAAACTAAACCAAGAAGAGATTAACAGCTTAAACAGAACCATATCGCAAAAAGAAATTGGAACAGTAATACAAAACCTCCCAACTAAAAAATGCCCAGAACCAGATGGCTTTACAGCAGAATTCTACCAGACACTCAA
>NW_008335967.1:8921368-8923796 GCF_000622305.1 Nannospalax galili | reverse complement strand
AAAACCTCCCTTGCTTATACTAGTAGAGCAAAGAGATTTGTGAAAAAAGTACAGACTTTGACATACAAAACAGACATCATCCTCACCCTGACTCGTACTTGTGGTCATCTCTTTGTCCTGTTTGCTTTTCTTTGTGTGTGAGCTGGAGACAACACTATCTGCCCTATGAGATTTTTAAGATAGTTTAGACAGCAAAGTGAGACAACGTATAGTATAGGGAGGTTCTGATTCTTTTTCTAATGACTGGGCATTTTATTATTAATTACAAGGTACCGTTTTTCTCCATGTGGATGATCTTGTTTCTCAAGGGTCATTTGGCAGTGTCTTGATCAAGTTCGGGTCTCACAACTGGAAGAATATTCTTGGAATCCACTAAGCAGTGTCCAGGGATCCTGCCAAACACTTTGTTGCACAGAACAGCCCACCACAAGGGGTTATTTGGTTCAAAATCATGTTGATCATGCTAAGGTTGTGAAGCCCTGATTTAAAATGATAAACTTTAATAAAAATCTTATTACCTTCCCGTTTCAAAAAAAAAAGAGACACCTCTCTGATATTTGTTTATTTCATGTCAGCAGGAATAGACACACATGTGACTACAGAAGGAGCAACACCTAATCAGGGCAAAGAAGTACATTTCAGTAAAACAATTACTACACCAAAAAAAGCACATGAAATTATCTCTTACTTCTCTGAAATAGGAGATATCGAATTGTGTGCTTTGAAACTGGAATGGGAAGTCTGCTTCTGCTGGTTGGTTTACATGTCAATGGCACAGAATCAAAATGCTACTGAACACATTGTATCCTGGAGAAGACTTCTAACCATGAGAACAGCTGGCAAATCCTGGATTAATTAGAATTATAAAGAGCAACAGTGACTACTCAACAATTCATTTCCTATTCCTGAGACTACTCTGGAGAAAATTTCAGTATACAGGTCAAACTTTTTTAAAAAGAACATCGTATAAATATATATGCAGAATCACAGCCTACAAGATCCTTACTTCAGCTGATTTTAGCAAAGACTGTTAGGGTCCATGACTCGGTGAGTCTCTTCTGGAGAACAAATGCACGAGTATGGAGATGCAAAAATCAAGCAGAGTTTTACTAAACCAGCTAGCTGGGGCCGATCGTCCTTTCAGGACATGCAGGTCTGGTTAGAGCCATCGACCCTGAGACAATTTTAGGTAAAGATTATATAGGCTTCTACAACCGTTACACAAAAGCCCGCATTTATACAGCCAATAGTTTCAAAGCAAGCATTTCATAAACCAATAACTTTAAAACAAAAAGTTACAGCTCCCTTCAGGTGTCTCAATTGGGGAGAGATTATTGGTATGTGCTTGGTATGACTCTTTCTTGTTATCTTGTGTAAACAGACATGTCTACATGACATGACACAGAACAGGTCAGGCTCTGGGGGCTGTAGCACTTTGCCTCTATCTCCGGATGCCTGTGTCTCCAGTTGAGTTAATTGGTTACAAGCAGTAAATTTAAACAAGTAAATTCAAGCAGTAAATTCAGACAAGCAGTATGTTCAAACAAGCAGTAAATTCCTCTTTCCCTAACAAAACAATTCCCCAAATAAATACCTGCCCCTACTCTGTCAACATTGAAGAGAAAATTTTGTGAATTTATTAGGAAAAATGACCAAATGCCATATGTTCCACATGACTGCTGGAGGCATTCAACTCTACCTTTTGAATAATCCGCTAGAACTCTAGAACTCAGTTTTATGAGTAATAAAATGCATAGATATAGTCAATTATATAATATTCAAATAACTGAATATTGAATGTTACATGTATAGATATATAATATATAACATATCCAATTTGTATTGTTTAATCCATTTACCCAAAATTCTACTTAGAGAGTAATACTATGATATCTACCTCAATTCTATAATGCTATTCAGAAATTCTGACCATTGCAGCAAACCATAAGAGAAGTTAGCTTGGATGGGACAATTTAAGCTGTATATAAAAAATATGTTTCATTTTCAAAATTAGAATATTTAACAAATGTGCTTGCTATCTTTTTTCTGAAAACGAATTCATTTTTTTCTTTTTTTTTAGGAAAAAAATCAATTTTAATTCATTATAATCACTATTTAAATGCATATTTAAATAATGTTAAATAAGATTATAATCAAATTTTCCATAATAGGAAAACAAAATTTCCTTTAAAAAGAGCTTTCATTATTTGCTTTGTTTTAAAATTTAGAGAATTATGCATGCCGGGCATGGTGGCGCACACCTTTAATCCCAGCAGTGGGAGGCAGAGGCAGGCAGATCTCCATGAGTTCAAGGCCAGCCTGGTCTACAAAGCGCGTTCCAGGGCACCTGGGGCTACAGGGAAACCTTGTCCCAAAAAGACCAAAAAAAGAAAAAACCATATTGTCCCTAATTTAGGAATTAATATAA
>NW_008335967.1:8905320-8921333 GCF_000622305.1 Nannospalax galili | reverse complement strand
ATAAAATTTAGAGAGTTGCATTTTAGCTAGGGATGGGAATTCAAGTACATTCTTTTTTTTAAATCAGTGATCAGATATATTTTGTCAATTAAGTCTGATTGCTCTTTTTTCATCCCTGGTTACAGCCTGAAAATTATATGCTATTTAGAAGTATAGATTTTTAAATATTATGTTAATGCTAATACATTCAAGTAAATCAAAGCGAATCATTCTGTAGGTTTAGTTCCATGAGGTTTGGGACCTTTTTCATCACTTCTGTTTTAAGAACTGTCTTAGATAAGGTAAATATTTGCAAAACTCAAAATATAGGTCCTTGATATTCATGTGGCTCTAAAATGTATGATGAATATATTTTTGCTTTATAATGACTACATACATAAAAATTTAATAACTATACTTAAGTAAAATTTTCCGTTTTATAATTAGGAATTTAAGAAGTTAAGAAACCAACATATTTTCATGTAAATACTTTTTCTAAGTATCTTTCTGAGAATGTACTCTATGTTTTGAGAGCTTACTGTGTGCTTTGTCATAAGGCTCTTGTGGTGGATAGCTTTAGTGTCAACTTGGCACACCTGGGTTGAGGGAGCCTCAGTTGGGGAATTGCCTTCATTGGACTGGCCTGTGGCCATGTCCATGGGGCAACTTCTTGATTGTTGAGTGATGTGGGAGGGCCCAGCCCGCTGTGGGTGGTACCACCACCGCTGGGCAGGTGGGCCTGTGTTGCATAAGAAAGCAGGCTGAGCAAGGGCCAGGGGAGTAAGCCAGCAAGCAATGATCCTCCATGGCTTGTGCTCCAGCTCCTGCTTCCAGGTTCCTGCCCTGAGTTCCTACCTTGAGCTCCCTAATGAACTGTGACCTGAGAGATGTAAGCTGAATAAAGCCTTTCCTCCCCAAATTGATAGTGGTCAGAGTGTTTTGTCACAGCAATGGAGAAACAAACTAGGATAGCCCTTCATTCTACAGGAGAAAACTATAGATCCAGGAATATTAAATCATGTGGCCAAAGTCACAGCTAATAAATAGCAGTCAAGATTTGATCACAAATAATTTGCCTTCAGAATTGTCATTGTAACTCATCTAATAAACTGTGTCCTCTGTGTAGCTTCAAAGTGGACTTTCCAAACTTATTAAATAGAAATGCAAGATTTCCAGTTAGCATTGCCAGAGAAAATACAAAACTAAAGATTTCATGGGAAATATGCTAAAATAAAATATTGGTTGTTCAACAGAAATTTAAATTTAAGTGGGTGTCTGGAGTTTATTTTGGCAACCTTATTCCAAAGAGACCTTTAGATTTGCACACTGTTTCGAACAGTGTAAAACTGTTAAAGGAGATAGTATTCTACCTACCATAAAATAAGTGCATTTTAGTATTTGAATCATTGTCATTTTTGCATAACATTTCTCAAAATCAAATAATCATTGCTTAGATTTTTTATTCCCAGCACATTTACCTCTATTTTGCAAAGCTGGAGAGGAAAGGAAAGGGTTAATAGTTTATGAAGGAGTAGGTTCCTCCTTCCTCCCTTTAGCTTGAAGCATTTTAACCTTGACCAAGTCTCCTCCTAAACACACTGACAGAATTCACTGGCTGCAAGATAAAAGAGGGTTTTCTAAGGACTCTGAATTCTATTAGCAAGATATATCAAATCTGTCTGGAATGTTTACTTTAAGCAAACTGACATTTTTAGATTTATTAGACACACACTCACCAAACAATATTATTTAAATAGTACTTCCCATCAAGTTATTTGTAAGGTATAGCATGTGAAAGTTCCAAATTAAGGGAGTTCCTTGGGCTAGCTATATGCCACGTAGTCATAAAGTTAGCATTCCTCTCTCTGGGCACAAGAGGCCTCATAGTGTTGGAATGGGATTGAAGCTCTGCCTAATTTGTGCCTCCCAGGCACCGATGTGGCTTAGCTGTGGCTCTCCTATCTCCTGCTAGCCATTAATAAACCTCTGTTTCTCATGAGAGTGATTAACAACTTAACCCTGTGTGATACACAGTCATAGCATTTTCTTACAAAGGAGGTACTAGTTTCTTTTTGCCTTTTCCCGCAGGTTGCCAAAATTATGGACCATTTCTTGAATTTTCTTTTTTCATTAACTAAATGAAAAATATTATAACATACAAGTTAGGGTATATATTTTCTGTAATGGTTGAATATTATATGGCCTGTTCTGGTTAGTAATCACATGTAAATTGATTTCACAGAATTCTCAATGAGATGACAGAGTTTAAAGAGATGGATTCAAGTTTCCATTTGAAATGTAATAAATGACTATAATGCTCAATGGTATGATCATTATAAAAATACAATTGTCAAGCAAAATGAGGCAGGCACATTGCCTAAATTTCATCAAATACATATTGAGTAAGATAAGTTTCACTTAGTAAGCACTCATAATGTAGAAGATAGCCTCATATATGTGTAAGTCACAGTCTTATTATCTAACATTAATGATTCATTGATTTTGAAGCTATTTTTAAAATGTGCAATGACAGGTAATATATAGTAAATATGAAATGAAGATATGAAATGAAGATCTTGATTTTTAGAAGACCATGGTCAACTAATTTGGACAAGGGTTGGGCGGAATGTGAGCTGACCATGAAGAACGGGGTTCACCTGATTCTTATAGCTGCCTCTTTGATGCTACGTGTCTTAAGGCAGGTTGTAGCTCTGTTCATCATTTCCTCATTTGTAAAGTTGGAATGCTGATAGTTATCCACAAGAAAAATTTACACTGAGGATTCATGCGTGCAACCTAGCTAGCACACAGTAAACATAATTCATACTGGTCAATATTTCCATAACTACTGTGATGATTTTCATATGCAGTAATGTTTCTGTTCATCATTATTTTGAAGAGGCTAGGTCATAGTTTCAAATCAATAATTCTGTGTTATCATCTAATAGGTTAAATGAGAAGTTTGCTATAGATGTATAAAGGCTAGCTTCTACTTTCTGGACTCACAAATAATTCTTACACAGTAAGGGTTTCATTATAACAATTTAAGCATGCCTATAAAATGATTATATTTATCCCCCCATTGTTCTCACCTTAAGTCCTTCTCCCACATCTATTTTCCTTCCATATCCTTAGTAGTCCCTCACAAGCCCATAAGCCACTGTTTGTGGCTAACCAATTTTCCATCACTGTCTTAGTTTGTTCTTCATTACTGTGACAAAATACTCTGACCACTACCAACTTGGGTAGGAAAGGGTTTATTTAGCTTACATATCCCAGGTCACAGTTCATCCAGGAGTGCAAGGTAGGAACTCAGGGCAGGAACCTGGAGGCAGGAGCTGGAGCACAGGCCATGGAAGAATGCTGCTTACTGGCTTGCTTCCCTGGCCCCTGCTCAGCCTGCTTTTTTATGCAACACAGGCCTACCTGCCCAGGGGTGGCACCACCCACAGTGGGCTGGGCCCTCCCACATCACTCATCAAGAAGATGCCCCTCAGACATGGCCACAGGCCAGTCCAATAGAGGAAATTCCCCAGTTGAGGCTCCCTTGTGGTTGCCGGCTGTGGCTGCTCTCCTCCGGCTATGGCCGTTCTCCTGCTCTCTTTGTTCCTCCGATCAGTCATCTGGTCTGGACCCCAGGGCTGGTGAGGAATCTGTGCCAGCGTCGCCACATTCAGATGCAGGAGACCAGGTTCAGTGACACAGATCTGCTTTATTGCAGGAAGGCGCATGCTTATATAGGGGTAGTGATCCAATCACAGCACAGCAAGTAGGATACCTTATTAGCATAACAGACTTAACGTCCTATCACAGAATAGCGGGTAGGATGCCTCATTAGCATACCACATGACCCTGACTGTTGCAATATCTAAGTGTTACAATTTTGGATTCCAAGGGTGGTGATTAGGGAGTGGCGAGCTCTAGGCATCAGTCTCATGATCTGCCAATGGGAGCAAATGTCACAAGGCATTCCTTGTGGATCTAGGGGTCGGGCCGTTGCCTCAGGCCTGCTGTATGGCTGTCAGTAAGACTTTCACCCTAGGCTCAAGCATGTCTCCCACACTCCCTCAACCCAGGTGTGTCAAGTTGACACTAAAACTATCCAGCACAATTACTATGACAAATGTCTGAGATAATCTGCAGATAGAGGAAAGGCTTGTTTTGGCTTGCAGTTTTGGAGTCTCCAGGTCATAATTGATTGTGCTTACTGCCTCTGAGGCTATACCATGGCACTACCTCATGAGGGAGCACATGATATTTCATGGCCTGAAAAGAGAATAAAGAATTACTAGTGCCTTTGAAGAGCTCATCTCCAGTTACTTCTTCCAGTAAGCCTCTCACTATGCCCTACCTCCTAAAGATTCCAACACATGCCTCTGTATCATCCTGTTCCTTACATTTTTCCCATGTGAACATTTAGGGTACATGTAACCTCCAAAGGATAGCACTGCTTGTCACAATAAATACATCAAAATAATTAAAAGGCAAAGAAAATACAACCTAATGAGAAGGATACTGGGGAGTGAGCAAAACGAAAACCAATTTCTGAGGCTGAGCACAGGGATCTCACGGTTGATGAATAAAACTGGCCTATTTTTATTTGAATTTTGTCTGATTCTCACTGACAATTAGTAAAGTTTTCTCTCTCTATCCCTCCCTCCCTTCTTCCCTCTCTCCCTCCCTCCTCTCTTTCTATCTCTCTGTCTCTCTCTGTCTGACTCTCTGTCTCTCTCTCCTCTTCCTTCTAGGCTCTCTTCTCTCTATCCTCTTTACCTTCCTCCAACTTTCTCATTATAGTATAAGTACTAAGTAAAATTTTGAAGAACTTCTCAACTCAATCCCATTATTCATTTTGTTGGTGACTTTTCCTGGAAACCACTGTACTCTGATCACTGTAGCATGTCACCCATGTTCCTTAATAATTTTATAGTTTCATTTGTTATCATGCTTACTTAAATGACAACAATTTACAACTCAGGTTAAAAAATGCCATAGTCCATGAATGAAAATTCTTAAAATTAAGGGCACTTTTCATTCTTAGATTTGTAAGTTTTAGTAATCTCCAAGTTAGTAAAATGAAAAAATATTTGGAATAAAAACAGAATCTATATTCTTTAGAAAAACTGACCTACTTTTGAGTATAACATAGTTGATAAATATAAAATATCCACTAGGAATATATATATAATCACTCAACATTGCCATATTATGAAAATCATCCAGAGTTGTCTTGTTAGACACAAACAACCAAAAAGGAAATGGAAAGAATAATCTCATCTGTAACAACAACATACATATTAATAAGCTTAACCATGAAGGTGAATGACTTGTATATTGAAAACTATGAGACACTGATTAAAGAAATCAAAGAAAAGATGAATAAACGAAAAGATGTGTGAACCTGGATTGGGAGACTTAATACTGCTGAAGTGCTCATTCTACTCAAACTCCTTAGTAGTTCCTATCAAAATTCCAATAATATTTTCCACAGAAACAGAAAAAAAATCAATGATAAAACTCATTTGAAGTACAAAAGACCACAAATTGTAAAAAATATCAAACCGGAACCAGTGAGAACCTGAATTCCCTTGGAGCCACACGGTAGAAGGAGAAAACAGCTTCCTGCATGCTTTCCTCTGACCTATGAGTAACAAGCTCTGCTCTATTTATTACAAAACAAATGTCTCATGGTTTTAAATGTGTATCACAATGTAAATGCTGTAATTCAGATCATGAATGGCTAATAATATTTTTGTTTGAAATTTCTGATTTAAGTGCAATTGACATGTAGTAAAATGAGTATGATCTTTTTTTTAAAAAAAAAGTAGCAATTTCAGTTCCTTAATAATGGCTCTGCTTCCCTTTACAAAGATATGATTGATCTTAACTAGTAATGCTCAGCTTTTCATAAAGATGGGGAATCTGCCTCAAAATCTATTGACCATTTGCTTTGTACTCAGATTTATATAGCTGGTTTTATGAATATACTTAAACACTGGGAAAAATTTTCTTCACTGGCTCAGAGCCAAGCAAGAGTCACCTGTGTTTCAATTGCATTCATTAACCTGTTCAAAACAATGGTTAAATGTAAGGGAAGTAATTCTCTATGCTGTTCTTGAGTATGCCAATTAATTAGAATTTTCTGTATGTAAAGATACCACATTTTACTTACTGAAAGGCATTTTACTGTGGTCTACATATAAAATCATATAAAGAATAACGCGTCTAAACAAACAAAAGTAAAAAGAGGAAAATCTTCCCATATGCAATATGAGTAAAACTTGAGGAACTATGCTGTGTCATAGAAAGAAAAATACTGCGTGAGTCCCCTTAAGTGAGACAGATACCCTATCCAGACACACTTATACAAGCAGAGAGTAAAATGGTGCTTGCCAGGACCAGAGGGAAAGGAAAAAAGAAATTGCTGTTCAAGGAGTATAAATTTTCAGTTATGCACAGTCAATACATTTTAGACACCTGAAATGCAGCATTGTACAGTTAGTAATACAGTATTACACAGGTTAAGATGGTAGATGGTCTTACCACAATTTAAAAAAGAAAAAGAAAAAAGAACTTCTACAGCATGCACAAAACCCAGTGGAATCTCAGTCAGCAAAAACCCAGCATAGAACTGGGATATGGGCAGCAGCCTCAGTATTAGCGAAGCAACTATTGGCAGCTGATTACTGCTGGGTGAGGGAGAGTTGATCTTTAAGGGAGTGACTCTAGATAGGCTGACTAGATTCTAGTGGATGAACTTGCACCAAGAAATATCTGAGTACACACACTTGACTCCGTAGGCTTTAACATTATGACAGAATGCATGAAATCCCGTGGGGGGCTGTGGATGGGATCTTAATAAGATTAAGCTGTATTGTATGAAATGTACAAAAATTCAGTAAAAAAAAAAATTGAGAAAAATAAGAATTTCCTACTTTTTGCATTTTCTGCTAAGCATAAAGTAGACAGATTCATAAAAGCCAGAGTGTTTGAGAAAAAGATGAAAGATGGTCAAAGAATTCCACAAGTGTTTTTGAAAACTGTTAATCTGTTTAGATAGAATTTGGAGCCTATAATCTCTCATGGTTTCCTAGACTTAGATTCTTCATCAATGAAACAAGAATGCACAATGAAGCAGTCTTCAAATAGTTCTCTTTGATTCCATGAAGTCCTATCTGAATTAAAATATCACCACCTAGAGGAAACAATGTCCATTAAGTACACCCAAGAAAACATCCTGACTGGAATCATTTCAGAGGCTCAAAACTTTCAGTAAGTCAACAGGCAGGTCAAATTAATACATAAAATTAATAATCTAGATAGGTGACAGTTCTCAACACCCACCCAATAGTTGGTTTTTATTAGTGACAATTAAAAAGATGTCTTCATTGTCTCTGAAAGGCATAGTTTCTAACGTTCTGGTAAATTGAACATCAGGAAAAATGTTTGGTTTATAAATGAAATAATTTGATTTCTTAGAGGAACAGCTAAATTATATATATTTTATACACATATAATACATATGCATATATATGTATATGTATATGTATATGTATATGTATATGTATATGTATATGTATATATGGTGATTATTTCTACTAACTTAAAATGGTCTGATTTCTCTCCTTCAAACCACCGGTCTTCGCTATGCTCTCTGTGTACCAGCAGAGAGTAACTAACTGACTCCAATAAATGTACTCCAACAGTCTTAATAAAGCCACAAAACTGTTCTGGAGTTTGAAAAATATACAAACCTTTCCTGACTCAATTTTTGAGTGAATTAAACCCTTTAATTTTGTGCCATTTTAAGCTACATAGTTTTCAATAATATTTAATTAATTGTATCACCATGGTTTATAACAGTGTAGGTGTGAATCAAATTCACTGCTGGGAGGTGCAAGTGGCATCCAATCCCCTCCTCCCACAATCCTTGCAACAACCTGAGGAAAGAATTCTCCAAACCCCAGTTTGAAGAATCTTAAAGAGTTTATTGGACTCGCTAACTGAGCTTGGGGTGCGGGTTTACTTACAGAAGAGTGGGCACCCCGCCCCATTCACCACTGTGTTCTAATGTCCACACCCAAACATAACTCCAGTGGTTCCCAACAGCCTCACAAAATGGCAAGAGAGAGGCTTTTATACCCTTAGTCCCTCCCCTGCAAGAAGCTAAGATCAACCAATTGGCTGGAAGAGGTAAGGGGAATGACTCCTTTGCAGAGCTGTGGGGAGAAGGTGGGACCATGGGCTGTCATCACAGGGTCAGAAGAACATCTGGGTCACACTCCACCCCTTGCTCTGGCTCTTACAAAACTTTTGTCCTGCCTCTTCTGCAAATATCCCTGAACCTTGTAGGGGGTGGTGTGACCTTTCTCCCATTGTGGTAGGGCACTGGACTCTTCAGGTCTCTGCATCATCTGTTTGTCATAGACTGGTGCCTCAATTTAGTAACATTCCATCTACTATAAAAAACAAACAGCAAGTAAACAGTAATAGCTATAATAGCTTATGGGTGAAAACACAAATGCTTGGACGATACTTTAGTAGATGTATCACATCTGTTAAACAACACAATTGCAGTGGCTTCTCCGCTGGGGCCTATAATGTCTCCCGCCACAGGGGAATGGCCTGGTCAACAATACCAGATGTGTGTTCTATCCCTAGGAGTGGGCATTAGATCCAATTAGTTCATTGTGCAAACACTAAACAAGCCACTATTGCACCAGCAGGAACATCTTGCTTGGCATGTTGATAGTGAAGCACTCAGGGTCCTTCGTTGAACAGGATAATGGGGGACAATTCTCCCCCCAACCATCTTCATATCGCCTTCTGACACTATGAGAGCCACCCATCCAGTAGCATGGAGTTTCCAGCTTAGTTCAAGCTTGATTTCTCCCTCTCCGATGCTCACATCAAGCGGGGTCATCAGCAATAGAGTCTTACTGTCCACTTCAGGTGTACAAGCAACATTGGCAATCCCTTTAAAGATTTGGGGACTTCTGGGGCCCTTTGGCCAACTGCTCATAGGGAGGCAACCCACCCCTGGTACTGGGATTTTCACTTAGCAATCTTATGGCTTCTGGAAGGACCTTTTTCCACTCCTATAGGCTTCTTTCTGGGCTTAAGGATTTCAACTGCTCCTTTAGCAACCTGTTTTTACTTTCAATTAACCCTGCTCCTGTAGGATTGAATGAAGGGTACAAATACCATTGAACCTGATTATCCTCAGTCCAAGCTTTCACATCTGTACCTGGGAAATGAGCACCTCTGTCACTACCAATTCTCCTCAGGCACCCAAACATGACAATGAGTTGGGTAAGTCCCTTAATAGTAGCCGTTCCCATCGCTCTCTCGTAAGGAAAGGCCTGTGTAAGTCCCGTGGCAGTGTCCACACAAGTGAAAGCATACTTACACTCCTAACTGACTGGCAGGGGCCCTATATAATCTACTTGCCAGTCTCTCACATGGGAAGCTGACTTGAGCACGTGTCACATCATGGCATCCATCCTCTGTGGCCATAATCAGAAATACACCTCACAGGCCTGGACAGCTTGTTGGATATCAGCGTATTTTACCGGAATGCTGGCAGCCTTGGCTGTTCTCCATCCCATGTTGGCTCCCCTGTGGCCAGACTTGATATGAATCCAGAGAGTTGCTTCTAGGGGAACCTGAGGGCAGACAGCCCTCACCTTGGTAAGGGCATCAGCTTCCTGATTCCCAGGAGGATTCATCAGGTGGGAGGTAGTGGTATTTTATTATATATGTCTTTCCACATTTGTTGTCTCCATAGTGGCCATTCCATCACCTGCCAGTTTTCTTTCTCTCACTGGGCCATCCATAAGGTTAAGCCTTTGAACACAGCCAAACTGTCAGTACAAATTGTTACTGGCCAAGGCTCCCTGTTATTACTATCCATACAGCTCTTAATGCAGCCCATTGACTGCTTTCTCCTTCTCCCTTCTCCACATAGTGTCAGTTTTCTTCTGTATTGCTACTGCTACCCATTCTTGTCTGGCATCCCTGCTAGTGCCATCGGTATACCAGGCATCAGCCAGAATTGGGGGAATCCCTTCTAGAACTTGATCAGTCTTGTGGGAGTGTCGACTATAGGAGGTGGAGGGAGAGGCTCTGTGCCTTGAAATGACACCGGTCCTAGTACTGCCTGCGTGGCATTGGTGATCGGGCTTGCTGACACCACCCCTCGCTGTTGCAAATTTGCATGCCATTTTGCAGTGTTTGGTTTTGTGCTACCCTAACAGGGGTTGGCTAATAGGCAGTCTACCCGTCCTTTTATGGGATATGTGGTTTCTACATTAGTAGGGGTGGGGCCCGTAATGGATTCCACCTGTTGCAATGCTTTGCACATAGCCAGCTGTTGCTGTTCCAGAACTGTCTACCAGGACTCTGCCCCTTTCCATGATTGGGACCAGAACTCAATCAGGACTGTCTGTTTTGATTGTTGTTGCCACAAGCCGCACCTAAAACCCTCAGGGCTCCTGGTGACTTCCTAGAGGAAGGGACACCGAGGTATTGGGGCACACAGCTGCTTTGCTTGCCCAACCAGTACTTTGGCCTGCTCAAAAGCATCTTGGGCCCTTACATCCCCAGGCCAAGTAGCACCTCTCTTTATTAGATTATACAAGGGATGGATGACCCAAGCAAGGTGAGATATAAAAACTCACCAATACCCTGGAATTCCCCAAAATACCCATAACTGCTTAGCATTTATTCATATGGTTTGTTTTAAGAGTATTTCAACCGCCACACTGGATATCATGTGAGTTCTGCCTGACCATAAATCTCCTAAGAATTTTACCACTGTACCTGGCCCTTGTACATTGTGTGGGTTGATTTCCTATCCTTGCTCCTTCAGGCGTGCTTGCATGTTCCCCAAATGAGCTTCCAAATCTGTAAGGCATGCAGAAGTTAGAATTATGTCGTCTATGTAGTAGAATCTCCTTACAGGAGGAAGACAAGGTAACAGGGCCAGGTCCCAGGCCACCATCTGCTGACAAACCATGGGGCTATGGAGGTTGCCTTGGGGAAGTACTCAGAAAGTACATTGTCATCCATTCCACGTGAATGCAAATTGATCTTGGGATTCAGCAGCTAGCGGAATACTAAAGAATGTATTAGCAAGGTCCACTGCAGCATGGGAGGACCCCATTTTGCTGTGATTTCATCTTGACCCCCAGGCAGCCGGTACTGTTTGATATTCACCACCCTCTGTGGGGTCAGATATTTGACTGGCTCCCATCTTGCCCATCCCTGAGTAATTGCCTTTACTGTTCACATCCTCAGCCAAAACTCTCCCAAAGTAGTATGTAGGGCGTGACCCAGTAGGTCATCCACCCCTAAAATGTTCTCTCATAGGGAGAGATGCACACCTTGTGCTCCTGGCTGGTATAATTGCCCACAGCCAGAATGAGTCTATTCCACTTTACTTGTATGGTTTTATTCCTATCCCCATCTGCTGCTATCCACTGGCCCTGATGTTTGGGGGATTGCCATGAATTAATGTACATTCTGCCCCAGTATCCACTAGGGCCCATGTGTTTTGTATATTAGTGGGGGATCAATAAATCCTCAGTTGGCATCCAGTCACCCAGTATGGCCTTCAAGTAGGAGTGCCACCCCATACCAACTAAAAGATATGCTGCCACCCTGGAATTTCTCCCATTGACCTCAACTGCTTAGAAGGCTTCACCCTACTTACACATCTCTCTGCCCATTGAATTAACCATGCTACTGCAGCCACCCGTACCAAGCCTATGGGAATGGCCCACCAGGTTAACATTTCCTTGGCACACACTCCCCCTCACCCCACTTTACTTTGGTTGTTGGTCTCTTTCCCCATATCAGGTATACATCAACA
This sequence comes from Nannospalax galili, assembly GCF_000622305.1. NCBI lineage: Eukaryota > Metazoa > Chordata > Mammalia > Rodentia > Spalacidae > Nannospalax > Nannospalax galili. The sequence continues at coordinate 8,909,482 of NW_008335967.1, read as the reverse complement.
CTCTTCCAAAACTCATTCTCAGTTTTGTCGTATCCTGCTGACCACTACTCCAATTGTGAGTTAAATTCATTGCTGGGAGGCACACATGGCATCCTGGCATCTGATCCCCTCCTCCCACAGTCCTTGAGACAACCTGAGAAAAGAATTCTCCAAACTCTGGTTTGAAGAATCTTAATGAGTTTATTGGACTTGCTAACCAAGCTTGTGGTGCAGGTTTACTTACAGAAGAGTGGATGCCACCCACCCATTCACAGCTGTGTTCAAAAGTCCATACCCAAACATAAATCCCATGGTTCCCGATAACCTTACAAAATGGTGAGAGAGCGGCTTTTATACCCTTAGCCCTTCCCCTGCAAGCAGCTAAGGCCAACCAAATTGGCTGGAAGAGGTAAGGGGAGTGACTTCTTTGCAGAGTGTAGGAAAGAGGTGAAACCATGGGTAGTCATCACAGGGTCAGAGAACCATCCACATCACAGTAGGTCATTTTATTACTACATAGTACTTATATATACATATAACATGTATATCTCAAGTTATAATGCATATGTATATACACATATATATGTATACATAATTTAAATCAATCAAATATAATAATGGGGAGTTTCTGTTTATACAAATTTTTAAAAAACATAACACAAAATTGGCATAAAAAGTGTTTTATATTAATAAGTATATTAATTTCAAAGAAAACTAAACAATTGCCTTATGAAGGAGGATTCCTAGCATATTTTGAAGCAACACTAGTACGGTTTCTTAAGTACTCTTATCACAAAACATATCCTAATCTATGTATTTTATTTCCCTTCATTGACAGAAAAAGCTACTATTTCATCACCAAAGATTAGGTTGAGATTTTACTTAAGAGAACAGATGAAATTCTGATGCAAAAGGAAACTGCAGAATGAAAGATATAATTACATTGCTCTGTTACAGAATAAAGTCTAAAATCATCAGAACTTCTCAGGAAAATGGTGCCATTTCTATTTAAAAGCCTGTATCTTCCAATTGTATTTTTACCCTGGGTCTGTTGATGCCAAAGGAGGTCAAGAGGGCACTTAAAGTCATCATGTACATATTTGTGAAATGCTGTGCCTGTGTGTATCATTGTGCCAGTCATAGGATGCAGTTGATCAGTAAGCAGCACCTTCTTGTACTGAGTGATTCTATTCTGAAAAGGGCTCTCAAAGTGCAAAAGAGTAACTAGGAAGGAGGCTATTCAAACGAAGTTTCTCTTTTCACCATAAAAGAGGAAGGTACTTAATTATTTCAGTAAAATTTTAACTATGAGGGAGTAGATAGATAAAATAAAATGAAAATGATAAGCTAAATTTTAAGTTTAATGAAGATTATATGTGCAGAATAATTAAATTGTGTTTAAATGCTTATAAAAATTACAAGTAAATCTCCAAAATTCAAACCATAACATTAAAACGTGGCAAGTTCAGATTGAAATTATTTCCCATGTGCCAAAATTAAAATAGATAATATATTTTTTAATTATACTACAGGAAAATTTAATTAAAAGAAAAAGGAGCCTATAGAGATCCCTAATCTAGGTGCATTATAAGCAAATTAGCAAGGCTAGGTTAAATAAGATAAAATTAGGTATGAGTTCCTCTTCTTTTATAATTTTCATTTTATTGATCTACGGATGTTGCAGAGGTAATTTGGCTAGCTACTTTGAAGAATTAGGGTTAGCCAACAATAAAATTAAAAACAAATTAAGGGCCTCAAATCACATACTCAATAATTTTCAAGCTTTCATTGAAAATGAACTCCTCTAAGTAAAGCATTATGAAAAACATCAGTAGCACTATCAAACAAACAAAATCAAGATTTAGAGCCTGGTCCTCTTCCCTCTTTCCCCTCCCAACATCCCCACAGATTCAGGAAATCTGAATTGGGGAAAATTAATAGCTTCTTTTGGAACACACAGTGCAAGCAAACAAAAACCTTAACTTAGAATATCAACCCATTTTACTAATTCAAAAGTAAACAAAAATTTTGAACAGAAACCTGAAACCCTGGTGTAAATATTAAGAACAGAGCCAGAGCAGACAGCTAAATTATCATTCATTTTTCTTTCATCTGCACACTCATTTCATTATGAAATAGCACTTACTTTTGAAAAACATGGTAAAATAAAGAAAACATAGTATTTTACATCAAACCAAAATTTTAAGGGTCACCTTGACATGTTTACTTGAAAGCAACAAAGCAACTTCTGCCATGTGGAGTCCTCGTTCAGGTTTGTTCCTTCATGAGGCAGGTTCTCCTTTTAATTACTTTGCCTTCTCCGAGTTTGTCTACTGTTAGAACTTAAAACTACTCAATGCTCAATCAGATTTAAATAACTAACCATCCTAAAAGGGAAAAATGGTGCCAAGTGTTGTTGGTTTTCTTAAAGACAACATGTTTTATAAATATATTATTTTGAATTTTTTTATTTTAGTCTTTTAACAATAATTTAAACACGGTGACAAAATACTGTTATTTTCACATTGTAATGTTGAAAATATCCTTAATAACAGATTTGTCAAAGGAAATAAGCTCTGAATGTTGAGTTATTGGAGAGAAATTAGGACAGAAGTCTGCCTCCTTTACCAAGACTACATGGTACTAAATATTTGAGGTTTGTGGGTCAGGTCTCTGGCATAATTATTCAATTCTTCCAGTGTAGTGAGAAAGCAACCACAGATCATGCAAATGCATATGCTTGGCCCTTCCAATAAAACTGTGCTTGAAGGAAAAAGGAGATAACCTGTGGTCACCGGCTGTGGCTGCTCTCCTCCAGCTATGGTCGCTCTCCTGCTCTCTCAGTTCCCCCAATCAGTCATCTGGTCTGGACCCCAGGGCTGGTGAGGAGTCTGCGCCAGTGTCGCTGCATTCAGATGCAGGAAATCAGGTTCAGTGACACAGATCTGCTTTATTGCAGGAAAGTACGGGTTTATATAGGGGCAATAGTCCAATCATAACACAGCATATGGGATCTCTTATTAGCATGGCAGGCTAGTATCCTACTACAATCTAGCAGGCCAGATGCCCTATTAGCATGATAAGTTTCAGTTTCTCTAAGTTTCAGAATCCTGGAAACCATGTGACTTACATAGTTTTCTCTCTGATAAGAAACAGGAAGCACTGCATTCCAGCATGATAGGTATGTAAGGCAAAAGGCAAAATCAGTCACAAGATTTTCCAAAACAATAACCCATTGTTCATAGTTTCCTGATCCCCTAGATTAGATGATAATAAATCAACTTCTAAAATTTGAATAAGTCAGTGAAGACACATTCAATACAGAAATGTATTTAAAAGTTATTAAGCAATAACTGATAAAGGAATTAATGCTTTACAGGTAAAGTGTGGGGTTTTTTTTTTATTTAGTTGAATTCATAAATGGTATTTGAAGATCATAACAAGATATTTAACTTACAAGAGAGAATAATTTGATAATGTATTCCTGCTTCTCTACTTATGTTTTTTAGGCAAGAGTATAATTTTTAAGCTATATATCTTTGCCACTTAGTTAAATGAGTTCAATAATAGCTACCTTCTCCCTGATAGGATTTGATTAATCAATAGCAATAAATTATGTAGAAATTATTAGATAAAAGAAACTGCTACTGTTTTCTACTTTGTAGAGTTGTAGAATTTTTTTTGTTATTTTAGCTATTTATTTTATTTTGGAAACTGACTTGTGCTTTCTGGATAACTGTAACATAGTACATATATATCTACAGGGAAACAGAGAGAAGAGAACTGGTTCTACATAGTTGGATGGTTTATATTATTGATGAATAGCAGGCAGTAATGAGAGTAATTAAAACTTCTCTCTCTGCTCCTTTCAAATTTGTCCAAGTAAAACAAAATAAAAATCATGCTAAATTGTTTAAGGGGAAAAAGCTTTGACTCCCTGGGTGAGGCAAGGTTTGAATTAAGCACACACAAAAAATGACTGGAGTCTAGAACTCTGAAAATCAACTTTACTGCTAGTAGAAAACATATTTAAATTGATTGCCTTTTTCAATAGCCCTCATCACTTATACAAAAATAATATATGTAGTGAAGAGATTTTTTAGTGTTCAAAGGTGTGTTTTCAGATGGAAAAGTGGGGGGAAATGAGAAAGAAATTATTTTTTAGAATATTATTATTCCAAAG
>NW_008335967.1:8889820-8905217 GCF_000622305.1 Nannospalax galili | reverse complement strand
AAGAGGGTAAAAGTAGGAATAAGAAATAAAAGACAAAGGATTTGTCAATATGGGGTCAACTTTGGTGGAATAGTTCTGCTCTTGTTTGTTTTTTGTTTTTTGCTTTTTTTTAAAAAATCCTAACTAGTTTATTGGGCTTTCTAACAGAGTATAGATGGGAGTTTATTTACAGAAAAGTGGGCATTCCCTCCATTTACAGCTGCACTGGAAAATCCACACTCAAATATAGATCCTGTGATTTCCCAACAGCCGCACAAAATGGCAAGAAATATGCCTCATGGCATTCTCGGCTTGTATATCCTTAGCTCCTCCCCTACATGCAGCTAAGGTCTACTGATTGTGTGGGAGGGGTAACTGACTCCCCCTCAACTCCTTGACAGGGGTGGGAAGGAGGTATGACTATAGCTTGATGGCATAGTGGTTGGAGGACACTTCCAGATTATACTCCACCCCTTCTTCCAGCTCTTACATTCTTTCCACCAACCTCTTCCACAAAAGTCCCTGAGCCTCAAAGTGGGTGGTAGGTGTGGAATGGTCTTCCTCCCACTGAGGCAAGGCACTGAACTTTTGGGTCTCTGAGTCATCTGTTTTCCATGGGCTGCTGGCCCATTTCAGTGGGATTCCATCTACTATAAAAACACAAACAGAAGGAAGCAAGAACATCTAAACAGTGACTATCATATTAGTCTATGGGTGTAAACACAAATGCCTAGATGATACTTTAGAAGGTACATTACATCCATCTAATAAAACAATTGCAGTGGCTTCCCACTGTGACCTATACCCTCCCCTGCCACAGGGGGTTGGCCTGGTCTACAGTATCAGATATGTGTTCCACCTCTAGGAGCATGCATTATATCCAATAAAAAAATTGCTGGTTGTATATACACTAGACTTGCCACTATTACATCAGCAGGAACATCTTGTTTGGCATGTTGATAGTGCAGCACAAGGGATCTGTCATTGAGCAGAATTATAAGGGACGATTCTCCCCCAGCATATCACCATTCAGCACTGTGAAAGCCACCTACCCAGTGGCAAGGAGTTTCCAGCCTAGTCCAAGCTTGATTTCTCCCTCTCCCATGCTCACATCATGCAGTATCTTCAGCAATAAGGTTTTGTCATTCACTTTTGGTGTACAATCAACACTACTGGCAATGCCCTTTATTGTTTTGGGGATCTCTTGGGCCCCTCTGGCCAATAGCTCATGAAGGGCAACCCATCTCTGGTACTAGGATTTTCATTTATCAACTGCATGGTTTTTGGAAAGACTTCCTTCCATCCCTTTAGTGTTCCTTCTGTGCTTTAGGCTTTTTTTTTTTAATTTTATTTTCTTTTTTTTATACTGTGTATTAAATTTTTCCCCCTTTATTCCCATAGCTCTTTGTATAGCCCTCCTCCCCACCCCCTTTAGCTACTCCCTTTTTACATATTTCTTTCTCCCTTAGTAACACTTTTCTTCTAGTTTTCTTCTCTCTCGGGTTCCTTCTTTCTTTTTACCTCCCTGGTTCCCTTCCATATTCCTGGTCCCTGCAGTTACATCAGGATATGCACTCACTTATAAGGATTTGGTGCTAGGATCCACAAATGAGGGAGAACATACGTCTTTTGTTTTCTGCGTTTGTGTTACTTCACTTAGTATAACAGTTTCTAGATTCATCCGTTTACCTCTAAATTTCATTATTTCATCATTCTTTATTGCCGAGTAGAACTTCATTGTGTAAATATACCACATTTTCATCAAAATCTCATCTAATATTTAGATATTTTTCTCCAATAAGATAAAAATAAAAAGAATAAAAGCTTTGAAATTAGGGAGACCTAGATTTAAATTCTAGGTCCAGAATATTAACTATGCAAGCTTGTGCATGTTACTTTACCTCTCTGAGATTTACCTTCTCCATGTAAAATACTGATAGGAGTACTTAGCCTTGTTGGTCTTTTGATTTGACTAAAGAACAGCAAGTTAAAGTGAAGTGCTTAGTGCAAGATAGGGCACTTAAGTCTCAAAATTCAAGGTCTATCACTAATATTATCATCATTTTATTTCTGTTTTACATTTTATACAGATATGTAGATCTAATGCCATTTGGAAAATAATCTAGTAGCAATTGTTTCTTATGAGTAGAAAATGTTCATACTCACTATATCCTAGGAACAGATTTGAGAGAGTCAAATATAGTCCTCCTGACTCCCTTTAATTCCCATCCTGAGCTTTCACTGATAAAGGATATCCCTCTTTTTCATGAGTAAACAATTTATATCCTCCACATTTAATGAATAGAGATAGTAAACAGCTTTAGCAGTGAATTCCAGTGTAACTCAGTAAACATCTGTTTGTGGCCATTGCCCCTCTACTCATCCTTCCTACAACTATGACAGGTACCCCTGATCCTTCTTTTCTCTGCTCCCTGTGAGTCTGTGCTTCCTCCTGAATCACTCACAGACCAGTGTGTCAGGATCGAGTGCAGTGGTTCACTGCCACAGGCAGGATTCCTACTGAGACTCCATCCTTGTTCTTAAATATTCACTTAGATATATATCATATCAGTACACATTTTATACCATCCACATATTTTCTCTACAGACCATATTATATATCGAAATTAACCATGCTAGATTGTCATAATTACCTGTACATTTATGTCATGAAACTAAATAACAATAAATAGCAATTCTCTCTATAACCCCAGAAACCTTGTAGTGATTCATAACCATATTTCCTAGAACCTATTGTATATAATTAATTCAAAAAACAATTTCACACACCATACTAAAACAATTCAGAAATAGCTATAACAAATTATAGGGTAAAAAATCCAGGTCTGAAAAGTCAAAGTAAATTCAGAGTAAGAAGTCACCCACCACACAGTGACATAGGATCAGAAGCTGATCACAGGGTGATGAAACATACATCAATGACTCCCTAAGTAAACATTTATACACCAGGCAGTTGCCATCATTAAAGGGATGTTATGATATATTGCTTCAATGATGTGTGCCATTCATCAACTAATCCCTGAACACATTGACAGGTAGTGTCTCACTCACTTTCCCTTGGATGATAATGGCCCCTTTAAGCCAGTATTAGTTCAGAGGGAAGAACACCTGCAATGATACATTTTACATTTCCGTAGAGATTTTTTTGAATTTATAATCATGCTTTTTATGTTTCCTTTGTCTTCCAGAAGAAAATAATGTTAAAAGTCAAGCTACACACTGCAATTCTTAGCTCCTAAAGAATGCCATTTCAGGTAGTGATATGGAAGCCCTGTTCTATAACCAAAGCTACTCGGTAGCTGGAACTGACCAATGGAGAAATGTTGGTTGAAGAGCATAGGAGGGTTTTTTTTTTTTTTTTTTTTTAACTTCGGTATCTTTTTCAGTAACTATAATCACAGATGTGTGAATGTTGTGAAGGTGATTCTATACATTCTAAAGGTTACTAAGTATTTCAAAGGAAGGCTCTACAAAGTTCTGCATAGATCGATTGGTCAGGTTGTAATCAATCACCCTGATTAGAGTTGCAGAGCCAGGGTGGGCCTGTAGATTGACATGAAACCCTGCATTAGAGCCTTGGAAACATTCAACACGTGACAGAGATAAAACAGAGGAACAGTCATCACCTACCACAGGAAAGGCCCATTTTCAGGCCATTTATCCATTTGTGTTTACACTAATCACATCACACACAGATTTAGACTCCAGAGATTATGTCACATGCCTCAGGTTGGACTCTCAGGTCATCCAATTGCTGATATCAACAGCTCTGGTGTATCAGTAGTATCTGGCTTCACCTGTCCATTGACCAGAACATACAGAAGCCCTCTCCTTTTGTCCCCCACTCTGACACTCCTGAACAGTACATTCTCACAGGCAGTTGCAGAGTGAAACATGCTCTTGGGCAACTATTTGTAATTTCCCCATAACTACGACTAAAGAGAATTGTCACAGTACTGTCAAAGTCTGATGCAATCAAAGAAAATGTATTCACAGTTTTTATGGCCTTACAATTTGCACAAAAGTACTTATCACATACTTTATAAACTGGACACCAAGATACTGTGGCTTCCTTAGCTTTGAGATGGGTACAAACTGTCATACGAATCTGGGGGACTTGTTAGGAAGTTGCATCATGAATGGGCCAGTAGCACAGCCTGTCCACCCAGCTACTTGGGAGACTGAAACAGTAAGATTTCTTGACCCTATGGATTTGAGGCTAGCTTGAGTAACATAGCAAGATCCCATGTCAAATTAAAAAGAAAGGAAAAATTTTCTGTCAGACAGTGAGCTAACTAAATTTAAAAGACTAATGGCATGATTCAAATGCCTCACCATGACTGAGGCACAGCTGTCTGCGACTACACCTTTTTTTTTTCCCCCAGCATAGATAGAAGGTCAGGGAGGCTGCCAACAGAACCTTCAAATAGCTGCTGAATGAGAGACTTCAAGTAAGAAGAGCAAAGGAAATGTGCAGGAAGGCAGGGCTTCAAAGACGAGAACATCACTGTGAACTGCTGGGGAAACAGCAGTGGCTCACATTCCCCACCAGGTAAGCATAGCAACAGATTTAATTGGGTGGCTTAGTTGGAGAGATGTACTAAAGGGAACAGGGACCTTAGAAGCATTGCCTTAATCAGTGACACACAAGTAAAAGTTACGGCGATAGGACTAATTTTTACATGTAGTATGGGTAAGACTTTGTGGTAATAGTGTAACTTCTGAGACACACAGAGATGAAGAAGGAACATCAGCGAAATATATGCATGTTGAGAAGAGAAATAGCATCATTAAGAGAGCCAACTATGGAGCTAGACTGAGTGAATCCTGACTTGACTGTGTGATCCTAGATAAGTCAGCTAACCTCTGTATTTCTTAGTTTGCTCCTGTGGGCAAAGGAAGTAATAACTAAATTTATAATTTTCTTGCAAGTTTTCTGTTTATAAGACATTTTAGAAAGGAGGTGCTGGAGAATAAAACCCAGGGCCTTGTACACAAGAAGCATGTGTCTCTATGACTAAGCCACTCCCCAGCCTAAGGACTGAGTTTATGAAAAGCCTTTCAAACTGTTCTTAGACTATTATTGTTTGGTTTTTTGTTTGTTTGTTTGTTTGCTTGCTTGCTTGGGTTTTGTTTGTTTGTTTTTTTCTCTTGTCGTTGTTGTTTTTTGTTTGAGACAGGGTCTTCCTGTAGCACCAGCTGGACTTGAACTTGCTATGTAGACCAAGTTGGCCTTGATCTTACAGAAATCTGCCTGCCTTTTCCTCCTGAGTGCTAGGATTAAAGCCAAGTACCACCATGCCCAGCACATGACTCTTACTGTTTTAGAGGACAAAGATCTTATTTTTTTAAAGTTCTAACTGATTATATATCTCACTTTATGTATATACTTAAATATATATAAATTTGTAAATTTGAATTCTTATGATTAGAGTGTAGCAGGACTTGAAACAAATTTTTATACCATTGATTAAGAAACTCAGTTTCTTAATCAGCTAGAGAGATGGCTCAGTGGTTAAGAACATTGGTTGTTCTTGCAGAAGACCCAAGTTCAAATCCCAGCACCCACATGACAGCTAACAACTGTCTGTTAACTCCAGTTCCAGGGGATCAGACAGCCTGTTCTGTCCTCTGTGGGCATTACACAACACAGGTGCACTTACCTACATGCAGACAATACACTCTTACACATAAAATAAAAAAATAAATAAATAAATATTTTTAAAAAGTAAGAAACTCGGTTTAGAGACATACTCTCTGCAGTCTCTTATTCTCTACACTTTGATTGCTTGTGGCCTTCTGTGTGCACTGTACTATGTGGGGTATAGCCTAGCATGTGACAGGCTCTAGGCTCAATCCGTAACCAGAAAAAAAAATCAATTCAAACCAAAAGCATTGTAGAAAAAATATTTGTGAAATGAAATTTATTCCTTTTTCTCAAAATTTAGGGACCCTAAATCTTTAATTTCACCTTAACAATAGTCTAGCAAATGGTTCATTTGGCCCATCAGTAAGGAAGCGGAAAATGCCAGGCAGCAAAAACCTACAGTCCATTTATCCCTGTTAGTCTTGAGCCTGAGAACATGTTATTGTTTTGTTCTTAAAATGACGTGATCAAGTCAGCGGTTAGCTTCTGCCTAGGTGTGAAATATAGTAGTCATAGGACTGAAGCATTAGATCTGAAATAGCACTTTCCTCTAAACTTAAAAAATAGTAGTGTAAGCCCATCTCTGTTTTCAAATATGATTTTCTGCTGATGTTCCCTTAAAGGTTCCACTGTAAACAAAAAAAATCTAAGCTAAACCACATTTAAAAAAAAGGAATAGAAACTTAGACATAGACCAGAAATGTGCACTTTCTCTGAAACTTAGAGAACAGAAGTAAATAATCTGAGATTATAGGAATTTCTGCCAATAAAGTTGTTCTAGGACTAGATTTTCCTATCTAACCCTAGCCTCAGAAGTAGACATTTTGGAGTAAGTAGCATGAGATATCTAGACATTCTAATGCCTTTTAGGAGATCAATGGCATTTACAGAGATTACATCCCAGGGGAGAATTACACACAAGGGGCCTCTAATATATGTAGTAGATGGCTTTGTCACTTTTGCTTTATGTCCCTAGTAAATGTGGCATATATATGTGACATAGCACAAATGTGGTAAAGCTATGATCTCATTCTATTTTTTTACATTCCTTAGCAGACAAGTTAACAGACCTCTTGGTTGTCTGTGAAGCACAGAGCACAAAGTGGGGGTGGGAGTTCCTGAATGTGGCCCTAACATGGCCTTTCCTTCCTAGACTTAATTTCCTCAACTGTCTGACCTCAGCACCAGAACTATAGTGGTGTCACTGTAGGAACTGTGTTATTTTCACCTTCTTTAATTCACAGATTTTAGCAGAATATCCTAAATATAATGCACAACTAAGAATTTTTTTAAGGAGAATTTTTGGGTGATAGAAGATTAGTTTCTACATATTCTAAAGTAAATATATATTGTTTTATAATCTAAAAAATACAATTTAACAAAAAATAATTTTGATATGCAGGACCTCAAAAAGTAATTACTGAAGAGAGGTAGCTTGGGCACCCATGAAAAAAGTATGGAGTCCTATCTACTCCGGCAATGCCAGCTCCAAGCTGGTAGAGACAGGAAGATCACTGGGGCTTGCTGTCTTTCTGCTTCACTGAGAAAACAGGAGCCCCATGTCCAAAGAGAGAGCCTGCCTCAAAGGAATAGCCAGAGAGTGACAGAGGAGGACACCCAGTATCCTTTTCTAGTGTGCATTTGTGTACATATAGGTGCATTCACATACGCATATGCTACACACACACACACACACACACACACACACACATTAATGAATACTCTTTAAAAAGTAGTTGTTAATTAAAAAAATATGAAAGGAAGAGAAACAGTAATTTTAACTGACTTTGGTAGAATGTACCACCCACTCAGGACATTTTGAACAGAAAATTATAAATCATGTTCAAAAGGAAATGAAATCTTATTTTCTTCATGCTAACTAATTTCACCTGCATCTAATAATTTTACTTTGTTGTATTTTGTAGCTTTCTTTCCTTCCTAATTTTAATAAATATTTATTTATTAATAAATATATTTAGGGTGGATATGTTTAAGTTAGTTTGGGAAATAAATGGGTCCATGACATATATTATATATGTATATATTATACACATATATATATAAATAACATGTAATTGTAATTTTTACTATGAAATAAATATGGAGTAAAATATGAATTATATTACACTATTTCTATTTTATTGAAATACTAAATACACTTCAAAATGCAATCTTCCCTACTAAATGGTCCATATCTGAAGAGTTTCATGATAGTGAGATACCACCTTCCCCCCAAAAGATTAAGACATTTATTTCCTTTGGAACATAGACTACCGGACATTTTGCTAACACGATTTATTTCTGGAGACTCATTTTTTCTATTACAGTACTATTTTTATTATCAAATTAAGTTCTTCTTATCCTTGCCACTGCCTGGGCTGAATATTGTAGACTATACAGTAAAATTCTTAAAAGGCAATTCTGAAATTGTTGCAGAAACCTCTAGGAGTCAAGAGACCAGCAGCCAAGTCAGGCGAAGGAGAATGAGTTTATTCATGCTGGTGGGCTGACACCCAGATCACTCCACAATGGTGCCAGCCCCCAGCTCAAGTTCTGGGAAATTTATAGTCAATTCATATGTGAGGAATGCAAGCAAAAGGCAAATAGCACATAAGAAATAATTAAACAAGTGTTTACATGTAACATATGATCACAAAGGCTACAGGAACGTGGCAGTTTTGAAAACAAAGACCAATCATGTGTAACCTCAGGGTGAGGAAGATTTCTGTTTACCTTTTTCAATCTTAGTTCTTATTTTATCTTAGGGTTTTTTTATTTTCAGAGTTCTTAGCAACCATTCAAAGTTCTTAGCAACCACCCTAAGGGTTTCATTAACATCACACTGCTAAAACTTTCAGCAGCCTTTTCAGGTTCTTTTACTGCTGCCACAAAATAGGCAGGTTGCTTTTTAGACCATTTCAAATTACTTCCAATGTTGAATTATAAGTAAAATCTATGAAAATAAAATCATTTTATACTTTGAAAGTTACATGTTTAAAAAAATCACTTTACTAACCTTTTTAAATTGAATTTTTGTACATTTCATTAAAAAATCTTAATCATTATACTCCCTCCCCCATCCAGGACCCCCATAGGCCACCCCACTGGATTTCATGCATTTTATCATATACGTTAAGACCTACTGAGTCAAGATAATATACCCAGACATTTCTCAGTGCAAGTTCATCCACTGGGGTCTAGTCAGCTGCTTTTATTCTGTTAGTATAGTGTGAAACATTTCTCCTACATTTTTCAGGGTATTACGTTCTCCAAATGCTATGAAGTACCTAGGGCAAAGCTCTTTTGTAGGGCCATTTTGCCAGAATTTTAAAATGAGTATCAAGTGTAGTACCTGACTAAAAGGGGGAGGGGGGCATTATGAAGCAATCATGGGACACATTGTGGATCCAAATTATTGTCAAACCAGGAACGACATTTGGTCAGACATAAGGAATCATAAAGCCAATGCACTTTCTATGGTATAAGCAATTAGTGTCAATTAACATCTGACTTTGTTTTATTTTACCAAGCCCTGACCTCCTTACCTGTGACCATTTTTCCTGTGACTCTGTGGAGTTCTTAATGGTTTCCTAGTCAGGAATATTGCCAGGTATTCTTATCCTCTGGTTAAAAAGAGAACATTTGCAATGTGGGAGGTCTTGGATTTAGAAAAAAGTGAAGCAGCAGTAGGTTCCACAAAGAAAGCAAATGGAGAGGAACTGCTGGAAGGGGGCTCTCCATCACACCCGGACCGCAGCACTTTCGGGCCTTGCAGTGTCTGCACACTTGAGCAAAGGCTGTATGTTAAATGAGGCAGCTTATCTTGAGTCTCTTCTCTATAATAAGATCCATTTTAAGCTGACCAATGAGAACTTTGAACAGAAATGTTAGTTCAGTGTAAACCTCCTAAGACTGGTGTATCAAATGATTTATCGACTATGGGAAGAGATTATACACCAGCAATCTGAAATGGAAACTTTAGGTGGAGCATAAACCTTCACAGTTCTAAGACACTGTAAAACATTTAGATCATCATTCCCCTCTTCCACTTAAAAATTCTCATGATCGTGTTTAAGGTGGAGGATGAAAAACACAGCATGTTAGTAACAGTCTAATTTCATTTGATTCTTGGAACATCATCTTTGTATAGTGAACATTGATTGCGAAATCAGCTTTAAAGAAAATTAAAATGATCGGTTATCTCAACTCTAGGAAACTGTCTGTGGAACTGTTACTTTTAAAGCAGAATCGATTTCTTACACCATTAATGCTACTAAGCAAAGACAGAGGAGAAAATCGGTGTTGTTGCAAAGACTGATTTTGTTTTCTCTTTATGTACTTTCATATTGATCGAGGAATTCACAACTCACACTGATAGGCTTATAATTTAAATTTTACTAAATAAAGTCTTGAGAAGGGAAATTTCATAATGTTGTTAGATTGTTTCCCCCCTTTCTGTTTTATTTTTATACATTCTCAAGTCATTCAATTCTGTTACACCGAAACGTGTGCGCACACACACACACACACACATCTACACATAGAATCATTTCTGCTGCTATTACAGTTTAAAGTGGCTCTCTATTTATGCCTTGAAACAGCAGAAAGTCAAACAAAAACACCATCTTTGTGGTGAGGTTCTATTTACCATATGTGCATTTAGATAAACACCAGACTTCAAATGGGGAAAACTGGTTTTCTCGGTAGATCATGCTTGGGCCTAGCGAAGATATTTGAGGTTAGAAATTTGGGGAATACACTACGAGATTCGTATTAAAGAGGAGAATGTTTCAAATAATCACTGTTAGCCTGCTCCAGATGTTCTTCAAACTGGAGAGATTACAAAGGCAGAAGTGAGCACACAGACTCACAGATGGCTTCTTCTGCTCACAGCACTGCTGATTAACCATTTTGAACAAATATTTTACTGTAGTAGGTCCAATCAATACATTCAGAAAGCATTTTGCCAAATATTTTAATGCAACAATCCAAAATGCAATAAAAAGACCTTGCTACTCATCCCTGTGTAGAATGTTTACTTCATTAGATGACCTCTTAGTTTAACATTTGACAGTAAATTAGAATTTTAAAATATCATAATATAAACTTTGTATTCAAGTAGCATCAGCTTTGAGAGCCAGCTAAAGGCCTGCAGATGGCAACCAAATGCATTTTCTAGATAGCTGTAGGAATTGCCAAAGGCAATTTCTTGAGTTTTTTCTTCAAGGCTACATTCAAACCATAACTAAATAATAGCGATTGAATATCATCCAATATTTCAAATATTTTCTTCATGCTTCTTTTATAAAACAAAATAATAACATTGGGGGGCTTGAGAGTTAGCTCAGCAGATTTGCCACACAAACCTGATGATCTGAATTGTATCCCCAGAACTGACATAAAAATTGGATATGGTAACATGCATCTGTAATCGTAGTACTCCTACAGGGAGATGAGAGATGAAGACAGGCAAGTCACCTGGAAGTGCTCAGGACAGCTTGAGTGGCAAACCTACCACGGCAGGAAGAATGAGAGACCCTGCCTCAAAAAAAAAGTAAAGGTGGTTAAAGACTGAAGAGAACCAACTTCCAAAACTTGTTCTCTGATCTCCATACTTCCATAGCATGGGTAAAGCCACACCACTCACGCACACACACACATCATAGTGTTTACATACATACCATCATAATAAATAAAAATTTTAAGAAGAATATTTGTTTAATGGAAACTTGAATAGGCAGCTACTTACTGCACAGTCAAGAGTAAATACACATAATATTGGGACTGGAGAAATGGCTCAGTGATTAAGAGTATTTTCTGCCCTTCCAGAAGACCCAAGTTTGGTCCCAAGCACCCACTTAGGGCAAGTTATGACCACCTGTAACTTCAGTTCCAATGGGTTTGACACCCTCCTCTGGCCTCCATGAGCACCCACACACATGTATGAACAAATAAAGAAATAAAGAGAAACAGTTGTTTTTAATATGAGGGGCAACATAGACACATCCAATGAGGCATCAAAGAAAACAACATTTGCCAAGGAAAACTGATCAGTTTCAACAAATGCAACAGCATTTTTTTATGGTTTGATGAGTACCCACATCTGTTACTTAGAAAACATGCACAGAATAGAGAGTCAATTATTCCACTTCAAATTTACTTCTGAATCTTTGAAGGAGTAACAACAGAAACTTCCCTGGTATTTTCTATAACCTTTAACTTTTTAGTACCAAAAAGATATACAATATATTCAAGAGGGAGATAAATTTGTAAGGGCAATTTGGAGCCAGACTGCAACTGTAAATGCAACACCAAGAGGCTTACATTTTATTCAGTGTGGAAAGGAGAGCCATTGAATAATTTTAGCAAAAAGAGCATACATTTAATGCAACTTGAGGAAGTTTAGCACTGCAGGAACACATAGTGCAGAGGAGTTAGAACAGAAGTGATTTGGAAGAATTTAAGGCTGTAAGGTCTCAAATTTAGAAAGAACGATGGGAACCAACAGGAAGTAATAATGTCACACTATATTTCAAATGAATTCATAGGTGATTTCTTGCATATAATAAATCACAATGAAGAAATTCAGATCAGAGATAACCATGAATTTTGAATAAAATAAAATAATAAGGAAGAGTTAATCCTGCCTCAACACACCAAGTCATCCTGAGCCATTGGTGGGGAAAAGCCTCTGAGGAGTATTCCCTAGTATAAATGTCAGTGGCAAGGTCCTTCTTCAGTCACACCCTCAGAAGAACTGAGAGGAATACTTTCATGGCTACCACTAGACAGAATATTATTTTTCTGAATAGTGATAGTTCAAATCATCTCTGTAACAATAAAATAAAATAAAATTAGCTAGAATAAATTCAGTAACTATTTTAAAATAATTTGGACACATGACTGTCTAAAAAAAATCAACCATAGATTTTTGTCTAAAGAAAGTATGTCTATCTTAATAGTCACTTGGAGCTACAATGCATTTCATGCTAGCCTCTGCTTCCAGTGTGCCTCTCTGTGTGCATCCTCTATGATCAACTGTCATTACACCATTTTGTTATTCGAACTTTCAACAGTTCATGTTCTAATAGTGGCTGTGGACAAGGCAAGGGAGGAGCACACATGACTAAATAGTTTTAGGTTTGATGCATTAGTATTGCCTTGACAAAGGTATTATTGTATAATTATTCACGCTTTAAAGAGTTTAAAGTACAGAAGGAAACAAGAAGCATTCAGCATAAAAACGCTGCTGTGATCTAAGCATCTGGCAGTATGTCACTCTGATGACTGATCTTTATTGTCATCTTCTGAACTGGAATAATGGACAAGTCATAACTCCTGGTAAGTCCTGGGAGTGTTTCTAGGGAAATAGAACTGAGGAAGGAAAGCCCACACTATTTATGATATCCCATGATGACATGACTTCCATGCCCTGATGTACATTATCCTTTCAAACTGTGAGTCAAAACAGATTCTTCTCTAAGATGTTTTGTGAAGTATTTTGTCATAGTAATGAGAGAAATTAATAGTCACCATATGATCTTTTTCAAAATAATTGTAAACCAATTAATTTAAACCAGAAGATATTGATAGCAAACATGCATTCTGCTCTTTTCCTATATTTCATAATAACTTTGTAATTGCATATGTACAGAATATTGCTTTCACAAAATGACTGAAGTTTCCATTTTAATCTAATCTCACAATATTCATATTAGTGATCGCTAGGACCAAAATGGAGTTACTGAAATTTTTCCCATAAATTTCCTATATTCTGTTACTGGGTGGTAATAAAAATTTTTTACTAAATCGTTCTATTCGGCATGCAATTTAGAGGCATGTGTCTGTTTTTGAATTGACATCGTTTATTGGATAACACAAAACATAGTTCTAAATACATATAATATTTGGGACAGAGAGATAGTCAATGGTTAAGAGTGATTGCTGCTCTTCCAGAAGACCAAAGTTTGGTTCCAGCACTCAGATCTAGTGGTTCGCAACCACCATTAACTCCAGTTCCATGAGATCTTCAGGTTTCCACAGGCATGTGGCATACACACAGACATACTCTCATATAAACAAATAAAAATTATCTTTAAGGAATGCATATAATAAATTACCTAAATGGCATGCATTTCATGAGTCAATTAATGTCTAAATTTTAAAACTATCTTTCTGTGTCATTCTTATAAATAATATAGGAAAATATAGTAACTGATGAAATAAAGAAAAATTATGAGTGCTATATTTAGTAACATCTATTTATAGAAAGCGTAGCAAGTTATATATATATATTGGTCTTTTTGAGACAGGGTCTCTCCCTGTAGCCCCAGCTGTCCTGAAACTCACTATGTAGACCAGGCTGGCCTTGAACTCACAGAGATCCGCCTGCCTCTGCCTCCCAAGTGCTGGGATTAAAGGCATGCACCACCATGCCTGGCAAGTTTTCTATTTTTAAAAATTCTTATACAATTAATTCATTATTTTTATTTTATCTCCTGCATAGTTATCCTATAAAATGAGTTCCTACGAGGAGATGGTTCAATCAATATTCTGCATACAACTTATTTTAATCAATCTAGAGTGAACTGCTATTTAGCATCAAGCACACTGTTTTTTTACTAACCAGTAATGACAGTTCTACCAAACTATGGTATTCTCAAGTAAGAGCATACTACACTGCAAATCATAATGAAAATATCATCTGAAAACAAATTTAGTATAGCTTTCTGCTAATTAATTTTTGCTTTGTTTCTAAGGTTATAATTATCCCTCCCAATTTTTCAAAAAATGTAATTTCAATAAAATATATAACTTGATACATAAACAACCACTTAAACAAAAATACCCTTCAAGATGATACAGATGTTTTGTTTTGGTTATACTTGAAGTGAATAAGACCGATAAATGTTGATAGATCAAGATCAGCAAATATAAAAGCTGAATAATCCTCCAACTACATCCTGTAGTCAAAACTACCGCACTCCTGGGACTGGAGAGGAGGTTCAGTGAGTAAGTGCTTGCTTTACAAGCATGACAACTTGAATTTGGATTAAGGGCACATGTTAAAAGCACAGTACCATGCGACTATAATCCCGGTGCCGGACAGACAAGAAGATCCATGGCCTTTACTGATCACACAGCAGCTGAAAGCAGGAGATCTGGGTCCAGTTAGAGAGCCTTTCTTTAAATGATAAACAAACAAATAAACAAATAAAAAGTGGTGGACAGTGATGTAGGAGACACCTGACATGGACCTCCTTCCTCCACACAAGCATGCAAGGGTGAGATCACTCAGACACAGATGTGTACATCCAAGAAAGTTGCTGTATTCCTATGTGTTAAATTTTTGCTTCCTGAAAGCAATGTTTTAGATTGATGCTTCTAAATCTTTTGGTTTTTGCAATTCTGTGATGCAAACATGATTCAACATGATTCTTCAAAAAGTAGCATTTTAAAAATAGCTACAGAACATATTGTTGTTGCTCATCCTTGAGTTCTAATACATTAAACAGTGATATTGCTGCTTAGGAAATCCTCTTTCCTGATATTCTGTTCAGAAAGCCTCTGAAGCATCTAATTTGAAATCATGGAACTCATGTCAGTCCCCTCTAATTTTTTTTAAATATTCATGGAGGAAAAGATGCAGGTGCAAATGAATGACACATTAGAATAAGCAGTTCAACAGAGGTAGGATCATAGGAGCAAGGGTATTAGTAAGGAAGAAAGGGGGGGAAGTGGGGGCACCTT
>NW_008335967.1:8835786-8888499 GCF_000622305.1 Nannospalax galili | reverse complement strand
ATTCCAATATCATTTACAGGTTGTATGAAATATGAAATTAAACAAAACATGAACATATGGGTTAATATCTCAATGATTTTACTTTAGACATGTCATTGAGTTCATTGTTGTCAAAGTTTTCTTTTAGTGAAATGTGAGAAGCAATTATATTATGTTTCATATAAATGTGGCTGATATATACATATATATCATTTACAGGTTGTATAACAGATGAAATTAAACAAAACATGAACATATGGGTTAATATCTCAATGATTTTACTTTAGACATGTCATTGAGTTCATTGTTGTCAAAGTTTTCTTTTAGTGAAATGTGAGAAGCAATTATATTATCATCAATGTTTCATATCAATTTAACTGCTAGTTATTCTAGTTCCATCAAAGGAGCATGGTCTCTCACATTTTTAGAGTTTCTTTCAGAAATGGTCCTAGGAAATTATATTGGAATGCCATCATTAGCAACACGTATGTTTCTTGGATAAATATAATTTGGCAAAATGATTAAAAGTCATTTAGAATTAGGATGAGGTGCAAGGTGGATCAACAAGTTAACAGATGTTTCCATTACTGTGATTTTAAAAATGATATGGTATCTAAAAGAGGCTGATTTTATCATATACTGTCAACTGACCCTGAAATCAATTATTATAATTTATGTGGGGTGGTCATAATAGTTTCTTCTTCAGAAATACCAGCTTGGAAAGAACAAACTGTTTTTCTTTTTCTTTTAATTTGTTTTTATTGAATATTTGTGTATTTTATAAAGAATATCTCAAAGAATCTTAATCATTTTTATACCCCCATCCCCACCAGCATGCTCCCACAGCCCCCCGACTGGAACCCATATACTCTGTCATCCATATTAAGGTCCAGTGTGTCAAGTCATTGTCCCCAGATGTTCCCCTGTGCAAGTCTATCCACTGTGGTCTAGTCAGCCTATCTAGAGTCTCTTGTTTTAGAAAGATCAGTTCTTTTTCATCCTGCAGTAATCAGCTGCCAATGTTCCCTCAGCTAAGATTGGGGTCTGCTGATCATTTCCCCAGTCTATGCAGGTTTTTATCTGCCTGAGTTTACATGGGACTTTTGTATGCTGACACCATTGTCATAGAATCATAAGAGCAGGGTCCCAGGAGCTTGTAGGGCTCTGTTTCCATATGGTCCTGCACCTCCTCCCTGACTCTTACAGTCTTTTCACCCCTCTCTTCCATGATGATTCTCAAACTCTGGGTGGGTGAAGTTTAATACAGGAGTCCTGTCCACGGACCCTTAATCTCTACATTTTGGCCATTTGTATCCTTTTGTGTTTTTGTCCCTCTGTTTCATGAAGGATCTTCATTAATGAGAACTGAGAGATTCATTAGTGTCATCTTCTTTACCCCTGCTCTATGTTCCATGTGCCTTAGGTGTAGAGGTTGCATTGTAGATGTGTTGCTTCAGCCTGGGCAAATCATAGACAATGTCTGTGTGTGATCAGTTGTGGTACTTGGTAATAGTCTCTGGTGCAAAAACAACTTCTTTGATGAATGGTGACTGGAATATTTGTATGTAAATATAATGACACACATTTTTCACATAGCAAGAAATTACATTGGTCTATGGATATGACAGTCTTTGGGTTTTCTCCCAGATCTATGAACTCTCCAGCCATGTGTATTCGGTTATGTTTGCAGTACCACATTTGAGTTTCCTCCCATTGTGTGGGCTTTTAGTTCAATTAGGTAGCTATTGAGAACCAACTGTTTTTCAATGATATTAATTCTATTTTGTTAAAAACAAATCCCATGAATATGCTGTAATTAATATCTACTCCTAAGGCCAGGCTATGGAAGTACACCATGACTATGGAGCTAGGAAGAGCCCTATCACATTGATTATGTAAATACCTAAGCATGTTTTCATCTGTGCTGACATTTCATCAACGACAATGCCATCCACTATGCTTTTGAGTAAAATATGCAAAAGGAAGCTCATTATTATGGATAAGGTTATTCTGTTTCTGTTTCTTTTGTTCCAGTCTCAAAAGTTCAATCAAACCATATTAAATGATGTTCTGGATGGATCTTGTTTGGGTATACCAATCATAGCAATCAATAAATATCTACTTAGCAACATTACATGAAGGACAGTATACCAAGTATTGGAATGGTGGCAGACTGAGGGAAGAAAGGAATATCAAGCAGGAATTTTTTATGTTGTACCTGTTTCCAAAGTGAATACTACAGCCTTATTAAAGAAGACACTTTTCATAAAATCAAAAAGAGCCCTTGTGTATGGTTTGATTATATTTATTAGTAATATTCCAAAGTCATTTGATAAACATGGTTCAGACCTGAATTTTTCATTTATAAAAACCATATTCCATGCCAGATTAATGTGGCTGCTAAATGTGTGTTTTTCAATAAGAATTATGAAATTCATCTCTTAAAATATGACAGCCAAGAAGAGATGAACAATGTTTTTCTACCTAATTTGGTTTTTAGAATCCCACTCCAGTCCGCGAGATAGGAATCAAAAATAAATTCTTTGGTGTGATAGAATCGTAAGTAGATTTTCACTAAAGATTTAATATAAATAAATTAAATGCAAGTGAAATATTTTGTAGTGGCAATGGCATAGTAACATTATATGGCGGACATATGAAATTTCCAAGCAAGCTTCTTATCTGTTCTATTTTTTAGAGGAAAAATGTCATCTATGATCAGTACTTAAAATTTCAATTTTTACTTACCAGTAAGGTACATGAAAAGCAATTATCTGCTTGAAAGACAAGTTGAGGCTGCAGTGACAACAATTTCAACAACTTAAAAGCATTCAATCTTTCCTTGTGAAAGTCAGGAGCTCTTGCGATCAGGCAACATCTGATCATAATATAATTTAAATACTTTTAATGGTAGACAACTCTTAGACTTTATAATTATTCATTTCTTTGGAATAAACTAATGAAAGGTTAACTTCTTACCATATGCTAGTTTTATTTTTTAAGTAAAATAAATCCTTTATATAATAGAAAAATCTCTGATTTTTCACTGTAAGAATTTCATACATGCATATAATATTTTTTTGTCAAATCCATTCCCCATTCTCTCCATGTCTAATTCTTCTATTTTCTTACCACTTTTTCCTCCCAACTTCATGTGCTCTTCTGTTTTGAACCCCTGAAGCCCATTTAGTGTTATATGTTCATGCATTGTTATGGGATTATCTCCTGGAGCATGGGTATCCTCAGAGGCAACACATTTCTGAAGAAAACTGGCTAAAATGGCCACCCAGTGCCCTAGCAGCCATCAGTTGTCGGTAGCTCCTCAGAAAGGGGTGGGACTTTATGACAACCTCCCCATTCACGCTGGAGTTTTGACTAGAATTCTGCATGCTCTGTGCATGTGTGCAGTGAAGCTGTTATCTATCAGATATTGTTTCACTGTAGGCATCTAGTCCTTCTAGTTTTTAGTCTTTCCTCTCTTCTTCCATGGTGATCCCACAATACAGAACCCTTGCTTAGTAACATTAACTGAGCCAAAAACTCACAGATGGCTAAGCCATAAGCCCTAGGGGGAAACCTGGTATGATTATTCTGCTAAATGGATATAATAATAACCTGCTCCCTAAGTTATTACCTATATACCCATAGATTATTGTGTCTCTCAACCCTCATGATAAAAACTTCTTGCTCAGTAGAAAATGATTAATACAGATATTCAACAACTGGTCAATGTGAAGAGAATAATAAACTGTGGGTGCTCAGCTCTAAATGCAGCATATAGTTGTAAGCCTAATATCCACTTTTCTTTTATAAGTGAAAAGACAGGTCCTACACTGGCTAATGTAACAATATCTAGCAAGAAAAAATCTATTTAGTTGCCTTAAACAGTCATTTAAAGGCCTAAAGACTTAAGCTTGCATTCTAAAACCAGGGGTTGATTTATGGGCCTACAGTATTAAAAGATTATCTTCCCAATTATCACAAGACACTTAAATATATTTCTATGGCAGTGGTTTTCAGATTGTATAATTACCCATTTTCAGATTTCTTTAATTAAATTAATTACAAATCTTAGGGTTTAATCATCTTTTAAACACCAGACACTAAGTGGGTGAGTCACAATAAAAACAAAAAAGAAAAAAAAAAAATGTCATGAGATTGGTAGAAATGAGCAAGGACAGGCAGAAACTGAACAGCTCTGGGCTATTCTGGGACTGGTGATGAGAGTTCTAAATAGGTAAAACTTACGCTAGGATTTGAGGGATGAAAAGTTATTAAGTGGCAAATGAGTGGATCTGCTGAAGAGGAAACAGTATTGGCAAAGGTAGAAAGGTGTGTAAGAAACACAGCGTGTTCTGAGGATCACAAACGGTCTGGCAAAGCAAGAGTGAGGGTCAGAAGGAAGATACATCGAATGAGTCCAAACAATTTGTCAAGATTCAGATCACAAAAGAAATTATTTGCATTATTAAAGAAATGCCCATCATGAAATCGTCCTCATATTGATGTCATTGTACCTCTGGTATTGGCAGGCTGGTGGTACAGAGAAATGCACCAGGGTGTAAGAATTGACAGGAAACATGTGGCACTTTTTCCAGAGGTGGCAATTTTAGCTGATAATTTGAAAGAAAGAAAAATTGCTAAATAAAAATTGCTAAAATATATTATGGAAGGGAATTCAGACCCGACATACCTTTTAAATAATTTTTTTCAATGAACACCGAAATTCTGGCTGGTCATTTAAAGGAATGCCCCAGGAGCTTGGAGTTAGAGTCTATGTACAACCCCATATTAAGAATAGGGATGGGGGCATACAGAGAAACACAGATAAGGGAGGAGCAGATACCGAGAGACTCAAAGAATGAAAGTATCACAGAGTTCAGATTTGAGAAGCATTAGAGAGGATGAAGTGGAGATGGAGGGAGACAAAATAGAGTGAGATTCTTTATAGAATTACTGCAGAAGTATGTGCACGGGTGAAGAAATGAACGATGGCAGAAGCAGTGAGGCTACACAACAGACACAGAAACAGCACCTCTAATAATCCTGGGTTCCAACTCTCTGATTTGCAGCCCAGTGTTATTTACTCTCCACCCATTCATTTACTGAGCATTTGAGAGTTTAGTATGTGCCATCTGACTAAAAGCCAAGTTCTATATAATCAAGATCAAGAAGTTATGAAGCTTTGGGAGGCTGGGGACCTTCAGTCATTTCTAGTATCTACACTGAATATAGAATAAAACTATATGTACTAGTTTTAAAATAATAGAAAACAAGATTTCTAGTGCCTATCAAAAAGTCTATAATTAGTAAACATTCATCGAATGAGTGAACTCAGTTTTGATAATGTTCTTTCTCAAATATGACTAGAAACAAAGTTGAGAGAATGAAATGGAAGTGACTCTGGGTAAAAAGAGGTCTTCTCTACTAAAGCGACAAAAGCCACTAGCAATAAATCACTCTTTTATAGCATGTAAAGGAAAATTGGATAATTTTCCCACTAAACATTGCCAGTAGCTATTCTAAGAAATGTTCTCCATTCCTAATCTTTCTAAAATGAATTTTTAAACAAAACATTAAAAGTGTGCTTTGAAAAATCAGTTACAGAGAGCATGATAATGGTCACTGGCCAGCACACAAAGCTGTGTAATGTGGTGGTTTACTGGTCCTCCTACTTTGGCAAGGCATTTATGAGTGCAGAAAGTTAATCAAAAATTACCACCACATCCCTAGGCCATGTTTTCTTAAGTAAACATTCTGGATCTTTAAATTTATCCATAATCTGCTTTGGCAGTTATGAAAGATATGAAAATCCCAGGAGAAAGCTTTTACAAAATACCTCTTAGTATGATAGTATGTGTTCTACTTACAAATTAAAGCAAATAAGATCAATAATTCAGGTACAACTTAATGTCATTCAAGTATCCCATGCTATTAATATAATGCTTTATATATTATAGAACCTTAGTGTTTGCAAAACGTATTTGAATAGTGCTTTCATTCAGTCCTCAAAAGCACCCTTTGATATAAGCAGAGAAGACCTTTCTTTCATTTTACAAACCAGTAAGCCAAGGCTCAGAGTGCTTACAAAGCCCATTCCCATTTAACTATATACTGGCAAAATAATACTCATTTCTTGTATTTTATCTAGGCGCGATAGTTTTGAAGAATGGTGGAATAACTGCTAATAAAACATATATATTCATGAATTCATTCTTTCTGGAATCCAATAAATGCTTACTTTTCATTTGCTGTGCCCTCGGTTCCCTATTCTGCCCTGCAATAAATGCACAAGGTAGACACAGTCCTTCCTCCATGAGCTCACAGTTTATGGCACATTTATATCTCTATACATAAATAGATCAAATATACTTTAACACCACATGTATATGTGCAGTGTTTTCCTTCCTTGTTACCTATTTGTTAGATATTTCATTATATCCTCTGCTACGTTACAAGTGTTTGCCAGACCACATGGAGCTTGCTACAGTTGATTCTATACACTGCTGCTCTCATTCTAAAAATTTACCCATACAGAAATTTCTGGAAAAAAAAGAAATTTCTGGAAAAAAGAAATTTCTGGAATAACAAAGAGCTTTGTAGAAATCTTAAAACATGCCTCCTTCATCTGATCAATTATAATATTCCTGAAATGACAGAATTTTTTTTAAAAAATGTTAAATTTTAAGAGAGCATCTGCAGTTTTTGGCAAAGAGATTTTGAATATATTCCAGATATATCTTAATTGCTATAGATATCATAGTAAGGGAGGAATGTTAGAACTATTGGGCAGGAAAATAATCTATTTTTAAGCCTCTTCATGGATTATAGGCATTTATCTTGATTTTTCTCCCTTCCTGAGATTTTTTTTTTCTCTTGAAAGCTTACCATCAACATGAATCATTCAAAATAAACCACCGACTTAAGCCTGAAAAAATAAATCACAGAAAAAGGAAGTCATATTCATGATCAATACAAAGAATAGTACTAAGTATGAGTCAGGTGATCCCTCGTACATCCATCACCTTACAACCTGGTGGATAGAACCCAGAGGCTTCCTCTTGTGGGTCTCAAGCTATATAGAGGAACATTTTAGCTAATATACTGGACTTCAAAAACTGAAGCAAATCTAAACATGCTTTTTTTCCTCATAACATATGGTAGATTGATCTGCACCAACATAACTTCAAATTCTATTTTAGTTGCTCAAATTTCACATTGCTTGAAACATGTACATGGAAGTTTAATAGGAAAGTATGGTTTAGGGGATAGACTAGAGAATTCAGAGATTTTGTGATCTTAAGGTTTTTATATAAAAACGAGGCTTGGTATAGATGTTGAAAGATGAAGACATGATTATCAAAAGATGTGGGGAGCAGATAAAGCTCAGTGGTAGAGTGCTTGCCTACCATGCATGAGATTTTGAATTCAATCTTCAATAGTGGAAAAAAAAAGAGGAGGAGGAAGAGAAGAAAAACAGAAAGCAAAGAAATGGGAGGAACATAAAATGGAAGTGTGTGTGTGTGTGTGTGTGTGTGTGTGTGTGTGTACATGAGCACATTAGCACATGTGAATGCATGTGTGTGAAACAGCTCTGGAAACTTCCTTAAGACTGGAGGAGACGGTTTTCCCTGGAATATGAGAGTAGCTTAAAAGTAATCTTTTAGGTGAGGGATTTGAAGGTTTTATAGTAATATTTTGGTGTAATTGACATATCTTCCAATGATAAGCTTCATGCATGGAAAAAGACTTAGAGGTCAAGGAAACTGCCTGCTGAAATAATGATGTTGGGAGAAGGAAGGAGAGTTCCGTCAGTACTGTGTAGTCATGAACAGAAGAGGTCAGAATTCATGTCTTAGCTAATTGGCCAAATAGCCAGCTGTACAGAAAGCTATAAAATCCAAGTAAGACTTCTAATCTCTGTATTAATTCCATCTTAGTATAAAATGATCTCTCTGCTATGTACTGTCTAAAGTCCTTCCTCTCTCTAAAGTTCTGTGTCACTATGAGGACTAATATTCTAAACTGGGACAAACAAGTAAAAGCCTGCCCACCATCTCAGAAAGACTCCACTTACTTCCAGTTAACACACACAGAAATTTCTAGATAACCTGCCTTTTTTGAAAGCATTTTCTGGGG
Source organism: Nannospalax galili (assembly GCF_000622305.1). Lineage (NCBI taxonomy): Eukaryota > Metazoa > Chordata > Mammalia > Rodentia > Spalacidae > Nannospalax > Nannospalax galili. The sequence continues at coordinate 8,880,381 of NW_008335967.1, read as the reverse complement.
TGCTTCCTACTGTGATCCTTTCCCTTAGTGTGACTTATTACTGTCCCACTACTTGCCTTGGGCCCCACTGCACTGACACGTCCATTCTTGTTTTATTTTAGCCAGCTTCACTTATTCCAGTGAGCTTCTCTGACTCATTTGAAGTCCTGGTTTCACAAATATGTTGTTGCTGCTCTTTATCTCATCCAAGGCATCATTAATTCAGAAGCCCCAAAGCTGGAGTCTTGATTCCTTTTTGATTAACTCCATCAGAAATGGAGCTGCCAAGTTTATTCAGACTGTGATTACAGGTCTCCCCTCCCATCTGAGAGCAAGGTTGCCTTAAAATTCAATAGGCAATATTAACCACTGAATCACAAAACTGTGATTTTGATGACATTTTCATTAGTTTCTCAAAGTATTTTTTCCTTACAGACATGTAAACAAGGAGTGATTCATAACTGCTCACTTTAGCCCACGAAGACATGAATATTATTTTAGTTTCAATGTTAGACCTAGAAGAGCCTTTGAAGTAATGCCTGGTATGCTAAATCCTCCCCACATCATCATAAATTTGGAATTTTTGAAGTTAGGAAAATGGTAAAGGCAGCTGAAAGTGCTTGTTTGCAGGTGATATGTGTCATTGTGCCTGATTATGATGCCCTGCTTTGTGCTTGGGATGTGCTTACCTGTACAGAAACAGGTACACATGTACAAGTGTCTTTGCCACAGCATATGCAAGTAACAAAACAATGTGGTTTGCTTTTCCTGTCCTCAAAAATGCCATCAATCCTCTGTTCACATAGGCAGCACCTGTTTATCCCATCTCCTGGCCTCTGGCAGTACAGTGCTTTAATTAACTATGCATCCAGGTCACTGTGAGCTCCTTGCCTTCATGGCATGTCTGTTGTACTCTTGTCCCATGATTGTGGCTGTGTCACTTTATGTTGTGGTCAGTATGAATTCTAGGGAGAATTTCTGAGCCATTCTTTCATATTACAACTACAAATGCAAGACACCGCCCTGGATCCTAGGTGAGAGGTCTGCAGCCCACATGGTAGCACATTATTTTCCAGAGAGTGACAAACTTCTGTTTTGTCTTACAATATATACTTTTGATCTTCAAAAAGCCCTCTTGCTTATCTAATTAAGGTTCATATTTATGTGCTGTCACAAAACGCTTTGAAATGTTATTATTTGTTCTTTCTCTTTTTAGAAAAAAATATGGAGCGCTGCACAAATTTGCATATCATCCTTGCACATGGCCCATACTAATCCTCTCTATATCATTCCAGTTTTAGTATATGTGCTACCAAAGTGAGCACCATTTTTTTTCTTTCTTATAGGTAGCCTTTTCTACTTACAACTAGACCACTGACTAGTCATAAAAGACCATGTTAATCCTTACTTTAGAATGTCCTTTCTGTTCCATCCATTTCTGGCAAGATCTCCACAATTCAAAGTCAGTCTTAAATTCCACCTCCTCCAAAGAAGCTGTTCCTGATGCCTGAATCTAAAATAACTAGTATTTATGGAGATCTTTATGAATGATTTGCATACATGAATGAATGATCCCAGTCAATGGGCTTTTCCCTTCCTTCAGTTTTCCAGATATTCTTATAACATTTAAAATGGAATTTGCATTATTTATATTCTTGTCATTTTAATTCATTGTATGTTTCTTGTCTCTTTCCTCAGGTACTGCAATCTAATTAATAAACAAAAAGCATATCCTATTCATCTCTATAGCCAGATATATATGTACATTATATACATATACATACACATACATAGCTTATAGTATGTACTTGACAAGTTTCTGTTTAATTGTCTAAAAAAAATTACATCTTAGTTGTAAATAAAGCCTGTTTATGGTATAAAGAGATCACAAGTAGTCCTTGAGGGTTTCATTGCTATCTAAGTACAGCACACCTTTGCAATAAAAAGTTTTAGAGTCAGTTAACTTGTAGACTTCATTATATTTCACATCCTGCCAAGTCTTTGTCCACATTTTCAATCATCTGGCGTTTGTCTTTTCTTCACACCTATAGCATACTTTTTTTTCTGATGATAATATAAAATTAAAGAGGAAACACTGTAAGAAGTCTAATTAAAAGGTGTGTAATACCTCATACATCTCATGGAAAGAACGTATATTTATTTTATATTCTAGAACTCTGAAACCTAAAATTAACTGTAATCACGTGGCTCTGGTTGTGTCTTCCAGATTTTCTGCTATAAAGATTCTACTTTTCTCTTGGAATTTATAAAACATCTTTATCTGAGAGATTCTTGAGGATTGTATAAATATCTTCTCTGATGTTGTCCACTTAACTTGAACATCTATCCATAAATCTTTCCTGAAACTAATATTGCTGTATAATTTGTTCTAGGTTGGTTTTCTGTTTCTATTTCCTTCTTAGTTTTACTAATATACTCAAAGGAATAGCATTCTTATTGTCTCCACTTAAATTCTTTAATTATTTATTTGTGTCATTATAAACTACTCAATATTTCTTTTATCCAGTGGTTTATGGCCCTTTGTTATTATTCTGCATTTTGTTGTTTAAATTATAGCCAATTTGACCAATTGCTTATGAAATGAGGTTGACTACTGTGTCCTTTCAACATGTCTGTTCTATTCAGATTCATGTTGAACTCAAGCTGCACAACATCAACATTCCAAATATATTTCCAGATGCATCACTGATAATATAGTAGTAAGCATAGATTCCTTTCAAATATATTTACTGAAATGGTTTCTTATTGCCAAGGAGGCATTTTTATTTTTCACATGTTTCTCAACTCTTGTGAATAGACTTTGTATATAGTATTTTACATTTTTAATCTATTTTCTAATCAGTATGTAGAGGAGAGAGCTATTTTTCATGCTTAGTTTATTAATGTTTTATGATAATTAAATGAGCAAATATATGTACAATGTTTAGAATGGTTCCAAGTAGAAAGCATTAACAGGGAATTATTACTGGTCATTTTTCTATTTTTAAATTTATTTTGCTATTATTGTGAATTCCTTTTAATTATTTTCTTTACGTTTGAGTTGTTGATATCTTCTAAAATGTTTTGTTGAAACATTGATTCACTTGACTTCCATCTATTACATTGAATAACTAATATTTGTATAATTTAGATAGTGTTTTGTAAAGCAGAGTTTGATTCAACTGAGAATCTGTAAGGAAGAGTTCACATATATTCATATGTGAAATCAGTGTGTAAAATAATTACCTCTAGAGAAGATAGCTTTTAATATAGCAGGAAAGTTCAGCACAGCTGGATGTCTCCTTTAACTTAAACATGGTTGTTGCAGTAATGAGCATTTTCAGAACATTAGAACATGTCTCAATGACATGTAGGGTCAGACCTGAGAGCATTCAAAAGGAATTCAGTGATAATGATCTTCCTACAAACCAGCACAACCTTGCAATCCACAAAGGGCCAGTGACCTTTGGCTCTTTATGTTTATGTTGTTACTAAAAATTTACATACATGTGGCTTGGCAAAGGGCAAAAAGATAAGCACCTACTCAGTGGCTAATCTTGTTGATCTTCGTCTTCTTATTTAAATTTCAGTGTCAACTTCTCATCCAAATATATTTGTGTATGTGTGTGTACATGTGTATTTATGCACATATGTATGCATTATTAAAAATCTTTAGAGGTAATTCTATATAAATCAATTCCATAACTGACTTATTATTTGTATTTTGATATCTGAGACCTACATAGAAAGTAATAGTAGTAATTCTGTGGAAATGTCATGATTCTATATTTTTTCTTTACTTCTACATAAACAGAAATATATAAAAATGATGAACTTAAAAACTGATCAGGTTTCAAATTCTCCAAGTTCAAAGTTCTTGACTGTGATCACTAAATCTGATAACATACACTTAGGAAGAATAATCAGAACTTTTATAAGTTATAACTGAGACCTGTCAGTGTACATATTAGAAAAATGTTGAATGAAGAGGTCTGTTCAAGATAAAATAGATTCCTTAAAACATCAGTGATGGTGATGACATTTAAAGTCTTTCCTATCCAGATACATTTACAGCACAACTGGTATGTAAAGCTTCTTTTCTATTTATTATGAAAGAGGTTCATCCCAAGTGGTACCTTTCAAATAATCCAATAGAGCAATTTTAGCAACAGGTAATTATTTACTCATTATGGTGATTTTCATAAGTGTCTCTTTTTAAGCTGAAGGAAATACCTGGGGAGCTTCAGTCAGCCTGAATAAGAATTCTTGTCGATTAAAACTATTGGCATGAAGTAAATTAGTTAAAACCCAACAAATTTATACAGTGATCTGTCAAGCCTCCATTAACACACCTGCATGAAAATGACATTTGGTGTGGCATTGGGTAGATGGTTTAGGAATGTTTTGACAAATATTGAAGGAGATCATGTGAGGTACTTAGTACCACAGAAAGTTTAATTTTTGAATCTGAAAATTCGGTTATAAACTAATAATGGAAAAAAGAGTAAAGGTCCACATCTTTGTTTCTCTGAAGTATAGCTTGCTCAGCTACTAGCTACTGAGTAGTCCCCACATATTTCTCCTTGTAGTTTACTTTCCTCCACATCTCCAAAACCTAAGCCTCCACATCTCCAAGATATAACATCTTGAGAATTTGAAATATTTGGGGAATTGTTTAACTCTTCTCCATCAGTAGATTCTGTTATGCTGTAAAAGATTTAAAAAGGCATAAAGCCAATTCCAAAATAGGGTTGGCTTATACGGCACCACTTTATTTCATATTCTTTGTGCCTATCATGGTTTGAGGGCCAGTGTAGACCTCACACTTGGTTCAGAGAAACCTCCTTATCTGAAATAATGCCTATACAATACCAGAGAAAAAGGGATGGACAGCCGTATGCAAGGTCATAAATGCTTTTTGTCAAGAAATGACACACATCACTTCCACTAATTCTTCCAATTGTATGAGAAATTGCATCAGTGAACCTGACTTCAAGGGAGCAAAACACCATCATGCTTATTTTGGAAAAAACAAGCAGTAATGTACTGTGTGTCCTAAACGTAGTCTGCCATCCTTTCTTTTGTAATCAAATCCAGTCACCAAATTGGAAAAAAAGAAATCTATGATACTTCAAGTCTTCATTTTTTAAAAAATGTACATTTCTTATTTCTTGGGGGTGTGTGTGATATACTGATGTCATAGAAGACAAGTGGAGATCAGAGGGCAACTTGCAAAAGGCAGTTCTGTCCTTCCACATGAGTCCTGGGCATGCAAGTCAGGTTGTTATTCCTGGTGGCAGGTGCTTTTACCACCTAAGCCTTCTTGCTGACCCAATCCTTTCGCAGCCACTTAGAATAATGGCTGACATTCTTTACTGATAGTTATCTACATTAGTTATTTTTCTTAGTGATAAATGACTTATCAAAACCAACTTGGGGAAGAAAGGGTTTATGTCATCTTGCAGCTTCTAAGTGACAGTCTATCACTGAAGGACTTCAGGGCAGAGACTCAAGGCAAGAACCTGGAGGCAGGAGCTGAAGCAGAGACCATGGAGGAGCACTCCCTACTGATTTGGTCTGCTCACCCATGCTCAGCCTGCTTTCTTATATAACTCAGGACCCAATGGTGGCACTACCCTCAGTGGGCTGGGTCTTCCCATCCCACTCAGCAATCAAGAAAATTTCTCATAGGCATGCCCAGAAATTCACAAATTGAAGTTCCATCTTTCTAGGTGTGTCAAATTGACAACTGAAGCTATCCAGCACACTGTTCTAGTCTGACAAGTCCCAAGTAAAAATCTCTGAAGTAGGTCATAGCTTTGTTTCTCTTCTTTATCTTATACATCTGCCCATGCAACTCATTCATTGTACTTTGCATTCACAGTATAAATAATTCAGAATTGTTTAGAACCATATTTTTCTATCCTTTGAAACATAAAAAGAGAATTCATATTTACAGTGGGATTTGTACCATGACATGCTTTAAGAGCCTTCCAAATTTCCATTTCTTAATTTTAACTAGTCAGAAAAAATTTCAGCTCCACTTAAAATGAGGAGGAAGGGAAAGCAGAGATGGAATGGATATCCTATTTGTATTTCCCATCATGAAGGAACCATAATTAGAATTTTAACACACATTGAGAGATCACGAGAGAAAATTATGTATTAGTAGTGGACCAATAAAAGGCATATGATTAAGGCCAGATGACCTAACAAATGATAAATAATGTATTAAGAGTAGTGAATGGGTTTTTCAATGCTTTGGGGAAAGCTTTGAAGCTTCTCAGTGACCCATGTATGTCATTGTTTCCAGAAGGTCTCTAAATGTCAAATCTGGCCTTGTTTAGGGTATTTGAAAAGAGAAGCAAGATTAACCCATCAAGTCTGACCATTCTTGTATTTCCTGAACATCTACATAAAGAGAAAGACAGAGTTGCACCTGCTGCTTGCTTTTGAAATTTCTCATTAACATTATTTCTGTAGATGCTAATGAGCTATAATCCATGGGCTAATTTACTGGTTGTGAGTTCATCAAAGAAGCATGGCAGAAAATTAGTTATAATCCAGTGCAAGCATACTTCATATACTTAGAGAGGTTTTTTATATGCTAGTTTGTAGATAATCAGGAAATATTTCTTGAACTACGTTACCCAAATGGAGTAATTTGCTTCTGTTCTCCTGCAGTTATTAGAGACTTACATCTTGATAAATGAAAATGAAAATTTTATGGGTTACCGTAAGTTTGTAAACTTTTTTACCTTTCTGGTAGAAAGCCTTTTTTTTTTTTGGTAAAGTTCAGTTATTTTAAGCTAATAATTGGAATAAGTGCCTTTCATGCCAAGAACTTTATTGATGAAGGCTTAAATCAGTACCCTTGTTATACAAAGGAAGTCAGATTGGTGTGACAGGAAATCCCTAAAACTGGATGAATCCATGCACTTCACACATTCGTCCTATCTTTACTCTAGATCTGTAAGAGTAAAGTAGCCACTCTGCGTATTCGGTTTTGTGGTAGTCTTCATAACTACCCCTCAAAGTTTCTACATCACAAGCTACAGAAGTTATCAATACAATATCTCACATGGTAAAAAAATGAATGGACAGATGGGATTAAATAAAGGATCTTGACATGAATAGATTGCCCTAATAATCTGTGTGGGACTGATGTAATCGTTAGGAAGCCCACACCCATGAGATAGAAATAGGCATTGTAACCATGTGTTTTGCAGATGGAGACTATGGATAGATAACAGACACTGAAAAAGACAAAGCAAGGAAAAGTGTGCTCTCTGGAAGCCATTGCTGTGACACATTGTTTAACCATATGAAACTGTCTTCATACTTGTGATCCCTGGAACTGTAAAACCATAAATTAGTTCTGCATTTACTACATTTTTAGTAATTTGTTACAGCAACACTCAGAAATTAATACAACGTGCTTATAGTAAATGGAAATAAAATCAATTGCAGCAAGAATGAACTTATAATGCTGTTTATCACCAGAATACACCAAATTTTTAAAAATATTTTCTGTTTTGAAACTATTTTTAAATTTTTTTTAATTTTCCAACCCTATACTCGTTTTAATTGTCTAAACTCTTATTATTTTTAAGATAAATCAGTTTAATCTCAAGTATATACTATCTTTACACTTAGCGCACATTTTAAGTTTTAACATTATTCAACTACATTAAATTATGTCTTTATAAAATTGTTCTGTAATATCCCATTGGGAATTGTTTCAACTTTTAAGGGAGCAAATTAGTATTTTTAACATAAGAAAATTATTATCATTTGTTTATTTATTGGTCATTCAATAATATCTGTAAATTTCAGTGCAATTCAGAGGGTCCCTCCTGTAAACCTGACTTCAAGGTAGGACAGCATGAGCAGCAAATCAGTCATTGTTATGTCTACCCTCAAACTTCCTTTTATTTTTAATTTGTATACTAGTGTAAATAGTGACATTGCTGTTTCTTCAGGTACATTTCTTGTTGGAGAAGAAGTTTTCTGAAAAGCAAATTGTTAAGTGGTAACATCTAATTTGGAATCTTTCAAGCAGACGCCTTCAGTTTGATTTTTAGTTTAATTATTCAACAAGTATTTACTGAGATTTACTGAGCAAGCACCTACCTAAGCAAATTGCTTCTGTTTTATTGACTTGATCAAGTTTCAAGTTTCTGGGAAGTACAGAATCCTTTCGATATAGCCATAGGTTAAGAATGTAGTCCCAGATGGCTGTTGCTACTTACCTAGATAGGGGTTCACACATACTAATTAACTGGTGTCCAACTTAACTTTAAAAGGAATAAACCTTCAAGTCCACCTTGTATTACCAGTTCATGAGTATCTTTTATTATATAGTGTCTGAATAAACTAGATAGAACTTCATGCACATGTTGTGACATCCCATAATTAGTATTCCTAAAAGAAGTTTCTTTATCACAGTCCAGTTGATAGATTTCTTTTTCCTACTAGTATGGTGATAGGCCCTATCTGCCTTTGATAAGCACATTCAAGTAATTTTTCTGTGGAGTTTCAGACAGCAGATAAAATTCTAGGCATTTTTATTAAGTAATGTCAGTAGAAGGAACCATTTGTTGTATGTATTTTTGAAATGTGGAAAGTCTCTGCTATATATTATTAATAGGCAGAAATAAATATGAAATCTAGCAAAATGCATGAGGGAGAGAAAAATGGTAGTATAATTCAGAATTTATTCTAGTAAATGCATGACTCTAGAACTTCTCAAATATGCTCAGTAAATAGAATGGTTTATGCAAGGGCTTTTCAAATGCTAAGCAAGGACGCCACCAACTAAGCTAAGTTCACAGACCCATTAATTTATTTATTATGAAGCTTTAATAGATTAAAGATTATCTAAATTACAATTCATATTTTACACAGTTTCAGAAAAATGGCTGAAAAACATTAAGTAAAGATGGTGAAATAGATCTAGAGAATTTAGGTAGCTCAGCCAAGAGTACAGAACTATTTGGTGGAAGACAGACACTGGTATAGATTTTGTAATGCCCAGCTGCAGTCTTCTTCCTTATTATATTGTGTCACTCACATTGCAAACTTTGTTGTCCATGAATATAAACATGTTCCATGTATGTAAAAATTCTCCTTTGAGCAAGTAAGGACATTCAAGTTATCGCCTATAGACACTGCTGAGAAGGTAACATGCAGTCGTAAACTTTTTGTATTTATGAGCAGTATAGCAATAACAAATGGGGAGGGAAGACAGTGGTTAAATGCAGTTTCTCTTACTGTTTGCACTCCTTGAGCGCTTTACCAAGAATTGTCATCATAATAATTCTCCTGTTAGACTTTTCTATCTTTCTAAAAAGGTAAATCACCCTTCTTTCACAAAGCAAAATTGTCTTCTTACCAATTCAACTTGCAAAATACAACTATACTTTGATCTCCATTTAAAATATAAGCCATAGAGAAGAAAGTCATTCACTTATTTTTTGATCTGTAAACTTTCTTTTTATATACAACTTTACTGCATAAATGTTTGAAAATTGTCATTTCTCACAACATAGATGATCTTCAGGAGCATTATGTAAAATAAAATAAGCCAAGCACAGGTTTATAAATGATCTTACATATGTAATATGAAAGGGTTTATCATATAGAAATTGAAAATGGATTGGTGTTTTCCAGGGACTGGAGTGGTTAGAGGTTGATGTGGAGGAGATAGTGTTCAAGTGCAAGAAACAAGTGCAAGACATCCATTGTACAACATATAAATAAAGTTATTTCCTTATATTTTATTTTGGGGGAACAGCATCTCATTTTGTAACCCATGTTGATCTAAAGCCCAGGTAATGCAGGCTGGCCTTCAGCTCCAGCTCCTCTTTCATCCATATCCTGAATGCTTTGATGGCAGATGTGTACCACCACTCCCGGCTACATTATGCTCTTGAAAGATGCTAAGAGAATAGATAATGTGCTCTTACCACAAAATGACAATTATGTGAAGTAATGCATATGTTAATTACTCAGATTTAGTCATTGAACAATGTAAACATACTCCCAAATAGTATATTATACCCAATCCATATAATTTTATGTTATTTTTAAAATTGAGACTCATGAAAAGATTTTCAGTTTATTAGTCAATTATGTGTGCAGATTATTTCCAGTTTACTCTTTCCCAAATACTGGTTAGGAATGAGCATAGGCAACAGGAAAGAATATCTGAGAGGATGGGAGGAAAAATGAAAAGAATTATATGAGTGGTAAAAGGTAAAAGGGGACAGGAGACAACTATATTGTCTGCATTCTGCTAACATTCAGAGATGCTCCTGCCTTCACAGCTCATTGCTTTAAATAGTCACATATTGAATCAGATTTGGGTTCATTTTTTAAAAACATCTTTAAACTTAAGAGAAAGACCTGTAAGATGCATACTCAAAGCACATTTTTCAGAAAGTCTCCTATAGTCAAGGCCTTGACCCCTGATCCTCCTCCTACCTGCCCCCCCACAAATACTGGGGTTACAGGTGTTCCATGATGCTCAGACCTTCATTTCATCTTTTATAAACTACCTTAAGGTCATGACAGACAACACAAAAGAATCATTGTGATCAGTACTGAGCAGCCATTGCTGAATCAAGGTTACTTTGCTACAAAAGTTCTGGCCAATTTACTTTGGAATATTTAAAGAGGAGCACAGCTGAATTACTTTTAAAGCAATATAGTTTCCCATCCAGACCTGAAAATTGAGATTTGACCCATAGCTCCAAAGCAAAAACTCTAATTTTCTTACAGTGCTAATTCTAGTGGGCAAATCAAATGCCAGCCAAATCATCCTTCATCATTTTGAGCTTCTGAGGGATGATTCCCAAACTGGTGAATGCAAACACTAGGAATAAACCTTGAGGAAAAAATGTATGGAGTTTTGAACTTGAAAACTAATGCTTTGTTTAAGAAAATAGTAGGGAGGAATTTGAGCAAGTGTGCCAGTAAGGGGAAATGTGGAAATGTTAATCAAAATAATGAGAGGACTGGCCCTTTCCTGGGCAGTAGGCAGAGACTGTAGAGGGTAGTAGAACCGGATGTGACTTTGTGATGATCTAGCTGAGAAAGCATCGTCCATTGCTTTCTTGATTTTACTTAGTCACATTTCTACATGGCAAGGAAGAAGCTGGTTTCCCACATAATTAAATGTGACAATTCTGGAAGCAACATATTAGAATTTTAAGATTTAATGAGGAATGATAAATGCCATCTAATAACTGGCAATTTGAATAGCTGTGATCCCTCTGCTGTTTACTATTACAGAAGTTAGAGGGCTTTGTAATGATTAACACATTCTAAGGCCATTTCTGAAACTATATATAAAGACTATATTAGACTTTTCTGTATAGCTTACTCAAAATGTAGATTTTAGGGTTTCATCTAACCAATTGTATTAGACTATATAGGTATATGGGGGGCAGGTGGGAGCGGGTCAAACTCACAGAATTGCATTTTAGATGAGTTATCCCAAATAGTTTTTTGCATAATAAAGTCACAAAATCATTTCCATCACATCTTAAGGTATAGAATAGAAAAGGACATTTAAGCATTAACAATGACTGGATGATGTTAATACAGAACTGGTGAGCAGAAGTCTATAGCTAGCTAGCAGTTTGCCTCCTTAAGCATGTTTCTATTGATTTGCCACTTCCCCAGAGAGACACTCATGGAAGAAGAATAAAAGAGACACACAGAGAGGCATGGAACACCAGGATCAAGAGCCTCAGATCTCATGATAGAACCATCCTTATAACCTAAATGCCTTCAGGAGGTTGAAGAGAAGTCAGGTTGTCCCTGAACCTAACCATATTATACCCTTGAGGGAAATCAGAACTGAGTAGCAAAGGAAGTGTCTTGCTTTCCAAGCACACATTGCAATGATTAGCCGTGTGACAAGACAGACTCCTTCAAAGAGCCAATATTACACAACGCAAAGGTTAACAGCATGACTTATAGGGCCTATTTTTTCCAGCATTTTATTTTGAGCTGAGTTGAAAGAAGTAAGTACATAGGTGATAATATTTTACCTTCCAAATAGCAGAGACAAGCTATGCTTAGGAAAGGAGAAAAACTGAAATGCAGAAAGGAGTCTGAAGTAGATTAGAGGTGATATAAAATAAAAGGCCAAAAGGCATTTGTGAGAGAGAGAGAGAGAGAGAGAGAGAGAGAGAGAGAGAATTTCTTGAACTAAACTAATCATAGGATAAAAATATTTATAGTCTGTTTCTTGGGTCAGAAGTTCTGAAATCACAGTAACTGTGATTCTTATGTCAAGGATAACTTTTGGCATTAAAATCAAAGTTTCTATAAAATTTCCCATTCTAGGGTAGTCTGTCCATATATTCCATCTCTAAATTTAATACAGTTCTGAAACATGGGCAAAGGAGTATTGTGTAAGAGACAGGATTTTTAACCACCCTTGATATTCCTCAGCTTTCTTCATCCGATGAAGTTAAGAATTATGATGAATGAGTTCTCATACAAGAATTTCATCTAATTCAACTGGATTTTATCTGAAACCAGCAAATAAAATGTCAGTTCAGATATATAAGAGAAGAAAAAATTGGCAAATCATGTAATAAAGTATTCAACTGTATAAGTCATTAGGAAAGTTTTCAAAGAATTGATACTGAAACTAAGATCAATAGATACTATAAAATTATATTTATTAAGCAGTTTACATGTTTAAAACATTATTCTAGAAATTTGGTGTGTGTTAACTCTAATACCCACAACCACCCTATGTTACTTCTTCCTTTTATAAGTGTTATAGAGGGCTTAAATGATTTTTCAAAATAACCGACTATATATGGATTCATACCCAGTCAGTTTGATTTTAGAGTTCATGTAACACAATGCTATCTCTCTGTCACAAAAATGAAAGTATGGCAATCCATAGGATCATAGGGACTTATGCTTATTAGTTTCTATAAAGGTATAATGAAAAATACTAAGATGAATTCTGAGTTTTACAATAATTCTAGGGCTATATTCTTGCCCCATGAAGGAAGCAATAAAATTCTTTGTAAAGGTCCCAGAACTGTACATGCGTGGCTCTATGCCTGTTAATGATGTCTGTTAAGTAGGAAACAAAATCTCATTAATTTGTGAGAATTTTAATTACATTTATATGTATGTTGTGGCAGGGGTCAGAGAACAACTTGCAAGAGTCACTTCTCTCTTTCCACCACATCATGCAGGTTGTGGAGATCAAACCTAGTGTGTCAGTTTTGACAAAAAGTGCATTTATCCCTGAGCCATCTCACAGGCCCAAAGATCTCTTTCCCTTAAGCCTTACTGTAAGCATAGTCATGCCGGCAACATTTATCTTCACACTACCCACAGAAGAATGGAAGTGAGTGAATGCCGTGAGTGAAATTTTAAGGAGAAATATTTAACTGACTCATTAAGATGCATATTGTCTTTTAGAATTTTCAAAGCATGCATTTGCATTCAGTTAATATATCTGTTATAAATGAATCACAACTATGCTTAATGTACTCCTGCTTAGTAATTCTAGTAGCAGTTCCATAGTTTGAGTTATCGAGTTATAAAACCATATGTATATTAAAACACTCTATAAGTCCATTTTTCACTAATTCAATAGACTTTCTCCAATTAATATGAATAAATGATATGTTCTTGAATTACTAGCTTCAAAGCTACTTAATATTTTTAATAATTTTGTTGGAATGCTATTATACAATCAATTATTTGATTTTTTCCTATGGTAAATAGTTACTTGCATCATGTTATATTTATGGCAAAGCATTGTACATACAACATGATGCTATTGTAATTTGATCTCTATTAAATTATGTATAATCTACTCCTTTTAAAACTATGAGTTAAGAATAAGCAAGTCTCTCCTGGCTCATGCATTTTTCTGTATTAATGAATTCATAATCTTGTTTACTGTTCTATGTACTTAAAGGTATGTTACCTCTCTATAGAGTGAATCGTCACTATTAAATTTTGAATGAGAAAATCAAGACAAAGAATTATCATTATTAGCTTGGTTCACTTAAAAAAGACAGTGAAGATTGAAAAATCAATGGGATGGGGCTGGAGAGATGGCCCAGCGGTTAAGAACACTGACTATTCTTACAGAAGTCCGGGGTTCGAATCCCAGCACCCACATGGCAGCTAACAACTGTTGGTAACTCCCATTCCAGGGGATCTGACTGCTTCTTCTGTCCTCCGCAGGCATTGCACGACACAGGTGCACTTATCTACATGCAGGCAATACACGCATATACATAAAATAAAAATAATAAAGGGGCAGGAGAGATGGCTCAAAAGTTAAGAACACTGGTTGCTCTTGCAGAAGACCTGTGTTTGAATCCCAGCACCAACATGAGAGCTAACACCTGTCCCTAACTCCAGTTCCAGGGGATCCAACGGCCTCCTCGGTCCTCCTAATAATAATGAAATTTTTAAAGAAAGAAAAATCAATGGGATGGATAATTATATGTTTGAACTTCCCAGTGTGACATATTGGCAAGTAAACGCCTAAGTACAATTTTCAGTATATGAACGCAGGCATTATACTACTGAAGTCACAGGAAATTTTTTTTTCAAAATATACAGGCATTTTTTAAAACACTATGGAGATAGCTTTTTAGTTATGTATCCCCTTAACCCCACTCCCTTTTTTTGAAAGCTAAAAATTGAATCCAGGACCTTGCATTTACTAGGCAAGTGCTTTAACATTGGGATAGGTCCTCAGACCACACTACTTTTCTGGATTGATGGAAGGAGATCTATTTGGGGATAAGCCTTTGTATATTTCTTTGTGTTTGAATCCTTCCTTGCAATATTATACAATGAGTTTCAAGAAACACGTGGAACATACTTCTAATAAAGGAAAATGATATCAAAACACTGTTTCATACATATTTTTTCTAGGTAAAATAATATATATGATGGTAAAACTATTTAAAATTATTTGAGGATTAATGAGGTTATATGATTTTGAAGAAAAAATAATTTCAATACATTAAAATTATCATGAATTAACAAATTTTCACATGGAATTATTTTATCTTTACATCCATTCACTGTATACCTTTTTCAAAAATATGAAGTTGATATCTGTCTTTCATGCAGTGACATTTGAGTCAGATATTTTTCTACAGTTCCCTACTTTATTCATCAGCAAATCATAGCATGTTAGAATAGGTTGATATTACATTATGTGTTTATTAAACACTGTATACAGTTATAGTACTGCATTAGCGGTGTTAAATATAAACTTTATCATTTCAAAGTCCTGTTTCAGTTTCATCTAATCTAAATATTGAGATCATTTAAAGAACTGTGTAGGTCAAGACTAAAATTGTGGATTCTTCTATAATTGAAGATGGAATTGCAATAATTATCATAGATAGGGTATTGAAATAAATAGGAGGGCTATAATGAGATGGTATAACAGATGAGAAGAAAATATGGCTTTTGTATAGTAAGACATATGCACTGGGTCTTTCTCCTCAGTTCTTGGCAAAGAGCGCCTAAAACTATTAAAATCTTCCAAGTTGTAGGAATACCTTTTGGAATATCCCCTGTTATTTTTTAATAAGAGTTCTCCCCGCCATCCTTGTGTTGAAATAGGGTCTCATGCAGCGCAGGCTAGCCATGTGTTCTTTGTGTAGCTAGGGATCCCCTTGAACTTCTGATCCCTTTGTCTCTAACTCCATAATACTGAGACCACAGGTGTACAGCACTATACCCAGTATATATAGTACTGGAAATTGAACCCTGGCTCTGTACATGTTAAGACAATAATTCTACCAATGAAGCCACACCCTCAGCTCCTTTTTTTCCCTTTTTCTTTTCTTTTTCATTTCTGTTGTTTAGGAGGGAGGGTTTCTTAGACAGGATCTCACAATGTAGCTCAGGATGACTTGGATCTTAGTATATAGTCCAGGTTGGTCTTGAATTTGTAATCTTTCTGCTTCTGCCTCTTAAGTGCAGGGATTACAGGTGTGCACTACCATACCCAGTGACAGCCATTTTTTATTATATCTGAGTTTATGTCATGACAGGAATAGTAGCCAGAAGTAAAAAATGTAAATTTAAGCTCACCCACCAATCTCCAGGAAACTACCCACCAATCTCCAGGGAACTGGAGATTGATCCCTATATATCTTTTGAAATAGGAGCCAAGTACTTCAAACGAGTAAAATTTCACAACAAATACACTCTTTTATGCAATTAATACACAATAATAACAAAACTCAGATCAAGTTTCTAGGTTCATATGTACACAGAGATTCTGAGAGAGTGTATGAGAGAGCTGCGCCCTGAGAGTGTATGAAAGATCCATGTGTCATGCCTTCCGTTTGAACCTTCTTTATTTAGCTGTTCCTAAGTAGTATTGTGTAGTGTGTGAGTGTGTGTGTGCATGTGTGTGTGTGTGTGTGTGTGTGTTAAGAAATAAAACAGTAAACTTAGGTAGAGTGCCAGTCTGAGGTTGACGAACCAGCCTAGAAAAGTGTAGATTAGGAACTCTCAGTCTATAACCAATCTGTCAGACACGACTGGTCCAGACTTTTCTTTGTATTTAAAGTTGGGACAGTCATGGGACTGGGCCTTTCAGCCTATGGAAACTGATGCTAAGTCCAGGTAGACAATGTCAGAATTGAACTAAATTGTAGGACTGGCTGTTGATGCTTGAGAATATCAAAATAGTCAAGGACAAAATCCCTGCTAAAATAACCTATTTTTAAAGAACATTTTATTCTCTGAAAATTTCATGTGTATACACTGTATCTTGATCATATCCACCCCCTTCCCACTCTTGGTGGGTCCCCCAGCATGACAAACTCACCTTCGCATACTCTTCTTTTGCTTGAAACCCACTGAGTCAAATTTGAGCTACCTACATGCATATGGGTGTGGGGCTATCTACCAGTGCCTGGGCAAAATATCAGCTGGCCCTATTCATGAAGAAAAATGACTTTCCCCTCCTCTAGTACCCATCAGTTGCCAATAGCTCTTCAGCTAGGGATGAGGCCTCATGAGGCCCTCCATTATTCATACTGGAAGTGTTGCCTGACTTGGGCAGTTAAGCATAGCTGCTGTGAGTTCTTGAGTGCAATGGTCATATCACATCCAGAAAAGAGCATTCCACAGCATTTCTCATCCTCTGGCTCATACGTTCCTTCCATTCCCTTTTCCCCAATGCTCCTTAAAGCTTATGGGGGGTTAATACAAATGTATTATTACAGCTGTGCACTAAACATTTATTCTCAGCACTTTGACTAGTTATAAGTTTCTGCACTGACTGCTGCCAAGCAAAAAGAAGCTTCTTTGACCAGTGTTGAAAGTAGCATTAATCTATGGACATAAACACAAATACGTAGTAGACAGTTTGACAACATATCCATTTAGCAAAATAGCAGAAATAGGTTCTCCTTAGGCTTTTAATCAGATTTACAGTATCAAACATAAATTCTCACCTGTGGAGCAGGCCTAAAATTCAATCAGAAAGCAGGTGGGTTACCTCCAGAATGGTCATGCCACTATTGCACCAGCAGGCACAACACTGTAGGTCTGTGTTATAGTATTTAGAGCTCACTGCTGGGTTAGTGGACCTTTCTTCACTAGTGGCCTGCATAACATAGTCCTGTACAACACTTCCCTGTACTACTATGAAAGCTATCCAGCAAGAAGTAACTTTCCAAGTTAGTTCTATCTTGATTTCTCTGTATCCTACAACCAAAGTGTGTGGTATCTTTGCCCATAGGGTCTTACCATCTAGTTATGGTGAGTATCCAATAGTAATGGCAATAGCCTGAAGATGGTGTTTTTCTAAAGCTTCAACATAGCCATCATAAGGACCATTCTCTCCACCCCATTCCTACATTGTGGTTTCCCTTCCTCATAACAGTTCCACCAGGTTGACTTGGCTCCCATTCTGAAGGTTCTCCTGGGGAGCTGACACTCAACCTTTACCCATGTCACTCTTCTAAGCTTATAGTAGCTTAATGTCTCTCTTTCTCCAGCCTTAAGTCCCTTGCTAATCAAATTCTCAAGGTCACTTGTCCAGAGAATCAACTTCCTCCTGTTCCTTCCCATCCCTCTCCCTCTACCCTTCCTTTCAGTTTCAGGTTGTCTACATACATAAGAGAGACACACACTCCAGTTCCTCACATCTCTAGATCTATTCAGCCACTCACATCTTAATTGAAATCTGATGTTCAACTTCATTCCAGCATGTCAAACAATAGTTTGTGATTCTTAATTTCATTAAAATAAACAATTGAATTTGAAATTTGTATTTTATCTTTTGTACATCTAGATTTCTCTCTTTACCTCTCTTCTACCAGATCTTGAGCTAAGGTGTTCAAACCGTGTGCAGTTAAAGTCTTCTGATACCAATATCAGTAACTCCCACGCCATTCCCAATACTGCTACCAGATGAGATTTGAATTAGAAACAAGACCACCCTTCCCTCTAAGAATGTTGTAGAGCAAAGATCAGAGTTTTTGGTGTGGCTCTAAACCTACAGGCATAAAAGAGCCTGCAGTGTTTGCTTCCAGCATATACTTCTACCTGATCTTTCTCCTTCAGAGCTTTCCTACAGTGTAGTAAAATTACACATAATTCTCTAAAGGTGTTTTTAAAAATCTTTCTTCTTTTTGGTTTTGTTTGCTTCTTCTTTTGGCCTTTATTACATGTGGTTTTGTTCCATGCTTTCTGCTCAATCTGTTCTATTTTCTTCATTTCATTTACTTGATGTGCTCATTCCTCCTGAAAACTTAATTTGTGTGCCTTTCATGAATGCTCTCACATAGTGTGAATTTGCTTCATATTCTTTATTATGATAATTGGTGCATTATATCATAAGTAACTTGTTATGTTTATCTGTTACAGCAACAATAAATGCATCAATCTTGTGCTGGGAAAAGTTCCGTTGGTAAAGTGCTTGCCATGCAAACATGAGGAACTGAATTTAATTCCCAGAATAATGTGAATAAACCAGGCACGGTGACAATGCTTGTAATCTAAGAACTTGGTGTAGGGGGAGAATCCCAGACCTGCAGATCTTTGGGGCTCACTGGCCAGCCAGTCTAGCTTCCCTGGCAAGCTTCAGGCCAATGAGATACCCTATCTCAAAAGAAAAAGTGGCTGACTCCTGAGGAACAACAGCCTAGGCTGACCTCAGGCCTTCACATATCTGCACATGCATGCACCCACTAGAATGCACACACACATAAAGAAATAGATTTTTCTCAAATGTTGCTATTTACATCACTTATAATGGTGTTTAGCACATAGTTAGGACCTAATGTTGTTGATGAATGAATAAATTTTATCTCAGGCAATGGAACTAGTTTTAATTAATATGTGAGTGTTATATTTAAATAATTATTGATATCTTATGAGGATGTATATATGTGCATTATTATCATAAATTGTTTCATTTATTCCTAAACATAATTTGACAAGGTATTGATGTCTCTATTTTACAAATGAAGGCACTGGAGAGATGACACAACCATTAAAATGTCAGGCTTCCATCCAAAAAAGGCAAAGAAAGAAGGGAGACCAGAAAAAATTCAATGATCATGCTTCATAGATTGTCATATTGTGCTAAACATCTGCTGTATGCCACACTTGCAGTTCTCTACCATATGCACAAATGTGAACTATACATCAAGAGTTATGCATTACCTTTCTCTCAAGTTAAAACTCCCAATAATGGTAATGCCTAATTCTAAATAATTGGCATGAAATAGGTAGTCTGACTCTTCCTTTATTAATCCACATTATGGAATATCCATCATATAAGTCACCTTCTTGGAAGGAACACCCCTTGATGACAGTATGTAAAATCATTGCTCTACCGTCTGTTATCATGTCATTATTCACACACACACACACACACAACTATCCATTAAATGGAAAAGAAGATGGTCACCATACTGTATATCAATACAATACAGATGACACAAAAGCATTTATCATTTAAAAAATTATCTAAGTCCAATTTTGATTCGTTAAGCTGAAGATTAAATGGATTCAAATTTTTTCTTTAAAATTACAGATTTACATAAAGAAATATACATACATGTGTTGGCCATTCTCCAGTAAATTCTTATTTTGTAAAGGGCCTTAGTATATGCATTTAACATATGAAAATTCCCTAGGGCACTTAAAAGACAGTTTTACTTATATACATCTTTTGAAGAAAATGTTAGAACTCTCCCAGCAGTGGCACTCTATGCAACTCAATGCCCAATTCAATAAATGTACCATCTGAATAGGCTCTCTTTAGAATTCATTTCAATTGCTGTAACATTGTCAGTGTATTTGCAGAAATAAATTTCAGTTATTGTATTTGCAGCTGGTGGCTGGCAGTGTTCATGATCCTACTTTCTTTAATGATTTTGATTAAATCACTGGAGGAGGTTCACACTCTGGACTCTGCCTCCCCTATCATGAGCTGTGTCTTCTGAAATTATTGTAGTGTGAGCAAACAATGACTTCCTGATATGAAGAGCCACAGGAGTAGAGATAATGTGGAAAGATTGCTCCAGGGCATTTCTAGTTAGATGATGAATAAAATGATTCATAAAATAAAATATATTGTTGGGCATAGTGGGTCATATCTGCAATACCAACATCTTGAAAGATGAGGCAGGAGGATCACCAAGAACTCCAGGACAGCCTGAGCTACAGAGTGAGACCTTGTTTACAAAAAATAAAATAAAAGAAAGAAGGATGGAAGGAAGGAAGGAAGGAAGGAAGGAAGGAAGGAAGGAAGGAAGGAAGGAAGGAAAAGAATTGGAGCTGGTCTCCTCCTGTGAACCTGGAGCTGTGTTCCCCTCCAGTAAACCTGGAGCCCTTTTCCTCTCTTGTGAGCTAGAGCTGTGGTCCCCTCCTGTGAGCCAGAGTTGAGGTCCCCTATTTGCTGGAATTGTGGCCACCTCCTCCAAACATGAAGCTGTGATCTGCTCTCTTTAACCTAGAGCTGTGATCCCTTCCTGTGAACCTGGAGCTATGGTTCCACTTTTGTGAGCTGAAGCTGTGCACCCCCTCCCCTCCACTGAACAGGCGTTGAGGTCCTGGGAGAGCTGGAGCAGTCATCCCGTCTTGTGAGCTAGAGTGCTCTCCTGTGAACCTGGAGCTTTGGTCCCCTCACTTGAGCCTGTTGCTTTGAACTCCTACCATGAGCCGCAGTTCTACTTTCCTCTGGCTGTAGGCTGATGGTGGAGCTGAGCAGAGCATGGAGGACTTACTGATGTTGGGCAGCAGTTTCGGTCTTCTCTGAGTGACTACATTCCTCACAGCCTTCTCCCGTGAGGTCCCAGGTTGTGCTTGGCAGAGACTTTACCTTTTATGCTGGGGACAGGGGAGCTCTCTGTTGTTCATAGATTTTGGTTTTGAGAGGACTGATTCTCTAGAACTGACCTCCCACCTCCCCTGAGGCCCTAGGTTGTGCCTGGCAGAGACTTTACCTTTTATGCCGAGGACAGGGGAGCTCTCTGTTATTTGCAGATTGTGGTTTTGAGAGGACTGATTCTCTAGAACCTGCCTCCCACCTCCCCTAAGGCCCAACTGTGGTCTTCACAAATGATACCAATCCTGGGTATCAAGTGATCCAGGCCTTGATGTTGAACCTTTCCCATTGCCAGGCTCCAAGAGGTTTTCCATTATTTTGCTATTGCTCTTCTACAGCCCCAGTATGAGGGTATATATAAGCCCATAGCCTTCATCTATGCCCTAATTCAACTTCTAGAGATAAAAATCACAGTCTGAGAAGTTTTAAAAAAGAAAAGAAATAGAAAGTACTGATACAACTAAACTGATGTAATTCTCAAACTAAAAATATGTAATTATATCTTGGAATATAAATTCACAGTTCTGTCTACAATAATTTTTAAATACTATTTACTGACAAACTGTGCCGCCAAGCTTCCAACAACGTGATATTTGTCACTGTTCCTAATACCATTCTCTTCCTTTCCAAATTCTCCAACTTAAGCAAAGTCTTCAATGTACTCATGTTACTTCTTAAAGAAAGCAATAATAAAATATTTTTAAATTACAAAATAAGTAAAAATAAAAAATAAATTTTGAAAGTAAAAAAACAGAAATTCAGAAAATAAAGGAAAATTTTAAAAAATGTTAGAAAATGGCAATATTTGTTTTATGTTTAAATAATATTTTGTAAATGTCATCAACATTTTCAGTTATGCTGAAGGTATTGACATCATGCTCTGCTATAGATTATAGGAAACTGGTTTGTTTGGTTTTGGCTTGTTTCTTTGACATTATCAATTTGATCAAAAATATGGCCCTTTTGTCCTGTAACTATCGATTGTTGAAAATATTTCTTTTTCATGTGTGACACATTTGAAAATGCTCAGTGTTTGCATTTCTCTGTCTATGCCCTCTAACAAATTATTTCTGCATGTATAAAAACAATCCATGACTCAGTTACTCATCCCAATGAAGAATAGTATTCATTAGGGAAATCCATTCCCAATCGGTTTATCTTCAGGGGTCAGTTTGTTGGATGCTATGTTCCACTGGCAAAAAGTAAAACCAGTTTTCACTACTCCAGGGTATGGAAGATAATTCAAATTATATCACAGAACTATATTTTACAGATTTTTATAAGTGTATAGTTGATGTTTTAAAAATATTTTGCTCACTTTACTAAGAAATTAAAAGTAAGCTGTCTGTACAATGGTAAAGTGTGGCTGATTGCACACTTCAGTTGTAACTCACTTGATCATCTTTCTGATGCATAGATGAAATACATGCACAAAGTCACTTTTTAAACCATCTGAGTTTAAAATTAGAGTGGAAAATGCTATAGTTCGTAGCTAAATTCTCCCAAACACCTGTGTGTTAAAAGTTTATTCACCAGATTAGTGTTATTAGGTGATGAGAGCTTTACAGAAGTGGTGCCCAGTAGGAGATTTGGGGTCACTGGGAGCATACTTTTAAAGAGGATAGTAGGATCCAATCCTTTCCTCTTTCTCTACTTTTCTCATCCTACCCATGAGGTAAATAAGCCTCCACACAACTTACCTGTCATGATATTACCCCAGGTCCTATGCAATAGAACCAAGGAATCATTGACTAAAATCTCCAAAACTGTGAATCAAAATAAATCTTTCTTCTCTATAAGTTGTTTATCTCAAGTATTTGTTATAGTAACACAAAGCTGACCAACTCACCTGTGTTAGTTAACCTTCAGTCTCTGCCAGGATACCTGAGATGAACAATTTTAAAGGAGTAAAGAATTGTTGGGCTCACCTCTTCAGAAGTTACAGTCAACGATCACTTGACTCCATTGTTCCCAGGCACTCTGAGGCCAGAAATTGTGGTGAAGAACACAAGATGGAGCAAAGACGTCCACCTCATGGTGGTCAAGAGGCAAAGGCACAGAGAGTGGGCTGTCACAAGACACGCCATTCAACAGAGCACATCCTAAACAACTTGATTCCACCTGGAACCACTGGCAAAAGGGTCTGTCTGCTGCCTTCCCATAACCATCAGTTGGCCACCAAGTCTTTAGCATATAGTTTCGGGGAGATATTTCAGATCCAACCATAACATTTTATTTCTGGTTCCCAAAGGCTCATGCCCATCTCACATTACAAATATTATTTAGTCTCTCTCTGAGAGTCCAAAAATTCTTAATAGTTCCAGCATTACAAAAAAAAAGAAAAAATCAAACTCTTCTTAGAGGCCCAAAGCCAATTCTTAGCTGCTGTTCCTATACAATCACAAAGCAAGATGCATACTTTCAACATACTATGGTGGGACAGGTATAAAGTGAACATTGCCATTCCCTAAGGGAGGAATGGGAACATAAAGCAGTGAGGATGGATTGGACCAAAATGAGACAAAATTAACAGTAATCAAACATTAAGTCCTATAACTTCATGTCCAGAATCTGGAGAACATAGTGGTATAGTATAAACTCTGAAATACTTAAAGAGCCCTACTGTTACTGGGCGTGGGGTCACAATTCGTACAAGCCAGGTTCAGGCACTTAATCCTCTATAAGCCATTTAAAACAATCAAATTAATAGTGAAAAACAAAGAAAAAGATTTATTTCATGTGACCACATTAGGAAGAGACACAAAGAGGTATGCCTCCAAATGCATCTTTGGGTTCTAAAAGGAATTGATGTTAAGGTAGAAGGCCAGAGCAATGCGTACCTAGGCAGTCATGATGTCGTCCCACCCACCATTAAGGCATCTATGTCTCTTCTGTAACTGGCCTAAGGAGTTCTAAATTTCTTTTCAGAAGAGAAGTTTCTCCCCTGACTGTCAGAGTCTTTAGGCATTCTCTTCTACCAGCATAAAATTCCTGGGAGGATTATACATCGTTTCTTGTGGTCTGTTGTTTCACTAGTCTGAAGAGCCAACGTGAGAAGTGCAAACATCTATTTAGAATATCTTAGAACATCCTTGCTAGACTGATTACAGTACCCATATAGCCTTGTAGGCCCCGGGTCATATGATCACTTTCTTGGAATGTCTTTGATTTCTTTCTTTGGCACATGTTCCATGTTCAGGGAGTCCTACTTATCGAGGCCTCCATTGCAACTCAACATCACCTCACAGCTCTCTCAGAGGGCTGCCTGCAGGGATCCTGGTCTTGCCACACATGCTGCTTTATCTCCCAGATTTCATTGAAATCTCAGAAGACATCCCCAGGACCTCACAAGTATCTAGGATTCTTTATGTCTACAAAAAGCAGCATCTCATTGATGACACTAAGACTTATTGCTCAAGCAACTGCCAGGCCTCCTGGACCTTGGTGGCAGTGGTTGAATCCCTGGGTGACAGAACATGGTGAAATGAATCCTTGGAAAACAGCTTCTAGGTGACCATGTGCAAGCAGGGTGCACCAGTAGTGCCCTCATCAGGAGAAAGTTGTTCAAATGAATATACTTTTGTACTCTTGAGCCAAGGGTGGGTGGGGACTGCCCAGTTCTTGAGGAGCCAGCAAGTCATCTTTCCTCACCCTAACTCAAAGCACTTGGCCTTCCTTTAATTCCACCAATCTCCTTAACAATCATAACTATCTTGGTCCTAATTTGACGTATACTTTTCTGGACAAATTGCAAGTTTTTCAAATCTTTCTGCCATATATTTGTTCCTTTTCTTACTGTAAGCCTGCCTCAAAGCAACTAGAAATACCAAATCCTAAATTCCAGGATGCTTGAATTTTTCTCTACAAATACATTTATCCATTCACTCTAACTGTGGCCTCCCACATTGTCTCAGGATAAAATGAAGACAAAGTCTTTGCCAGAATGGGACATGAATGGTGTCTAATCTGATGTACAACGGTCTTCATTTTCATCTGAAGCCTCAAGAGCACAGTCTTTACTGTTTCTATTCCTATCTTCTTCCATTCTGATCTTCTGAGCTCACATCAGGATCCCCCACTGAGCTCCACTTGAAACATTCCAGGGCTCAACTAGCCTATACTCCAAACCTTTTCAAGCTCTTTCAGGAAACCAGCTCCAGGAGTTTGTGAACCCCACCATCAAGTTTCATCCCAGGAAAGACCCTCCTTCTTGATACCAATTTTCTGTAAACTTTCTGTCAGTATAACAAAATAACTCAGGGAAGAAAATTAAAGGAGAAAAGATTTATTTTAGCTTGTGGTCTAAAGTTTTCTGCCCCTGGGTATTGGCCTCACTATCTTTGGACTGTGGTTAGTCAGTATATCATGCTGGAGAGTATGTGGTGGCACAAGTCTGCTTGCCTCATAACAGAATGCAGAGAGAAAGAGAGACAGGGAGAGAGAGAGAGAGAGAGAGAGAGAGAGAGAGAGAGAGCTAGGAACAAGTTATAACTTTCAAAGGCACTTCCTCCAATTAGACCCCACTTTGTAAGGCTTCTTCCCACCACTCAAGATTATTGTTATGAGGCAGCCAGTATTTATCACCTGACTTCTGGGGAATATTTCTGATCTAAACCATGACAGTCATGTGTATGTTGGCAGATATTTACTGACTTTTTATCTGTCTTAGGAGGTAGAACTAAACAGTGATGCTTTCCACACTTTCCACAGCTCAAGTAGCTGAATGACCGTTTGAAGGGATCAGTCAGTGAACCATCAATAAGCTGTAATGATTGCAACTTCAGCAGCAGTTCTTATTATTGTGAGCTCAGTCTGCAAACAAAATGGTTATGTGTTCTGGACTTTCTTTGAAAAATCAATCATACTCCACAGAAATGATGTTTTCCCAGATTTCTCAGATACTCAAGTCACTTTGAGCATATAGATACTGGTGCTTCCCATGGATATTTGGAGTGGAGGCAGGAGCATGGGATTCATATCTATGTATCCTAAGACTCCCTGGGGAAGTATAAGAAAAGGTCTTAAAAGGAAAGCATAGCTGTATTTTCTTTTTTACTTTTTGTTTCTTTCTTTATTTTTTAAATGTTTCTTGTTTAGTTCTAAAGTGTTAGGGGCATCTGTACCTAGAGCAGACAGAAACACTGCATTGTTACTGGGCTAGAGAGATCGTTTAGTCAGTAAAAGTGCTTAATGTACAAATATGAGGACCAGAGTTCTGTCTCCAGTACCCACATAAAAAAAGCCGGGTGTGGTGTGCAGTTATAATTCTCATGCTAGGGTGGCAGAGATGAAGGATCCCCAGGGTTCACAGGCTGCCAGTCTAGCCAGTTTGTGAGCTCCACGTCAATGAGAGATGCTGTCTCAAAGGAGGCTATTCTCTGGTTTCCCTTCAGACTGTGTAAGTCTTTTGCCTTTTTGTCAAAGGAAGTGAGTAGCATTTCTGAGGATGAGGCCCCAGGGTTGTCCTCTGGTCTCTACGTGCATGCACACACCTAGGTACCCACATATACTGGAGCACATGTGTGCATAAAAATTATTAAGTGCTAATTCGTTCTAGAATCCAGAATTAATGTCATATTGGTGTGTACTGGCATTGGTTGTGAAAGAAGGAAGAATAATGAGGCTTTCCGGACAGACAGGAATGATGAGAAAAGCAATGGTGACTCCACAAGCAAACCTTTATTGCTGTCACAATAATGGTAAGAGCCTATTCCAGATCAGAAGACTTTCCATGACTGCAGCCAGCCCTCAGCACTGTGCTCTGGCTCTTCATGGCATTTCAGGCCCCAGTACATCAGGCTATGCCTGCTGCTTCATATCCTCTCTTTCTCCTGATTTGTTGGGAAAAAGTATCACTGCTCTTCTTTGGAAGGGGCAGAACCACCCCTTCCTGGAAGTTTTGTCAGACCATGTCCTACCCAGGCAAGATGATTGCTCCTCCTTGAGTCACACTACTCCTTGTTCATGCCTGCCCGTGTTACTGTTTTTCATAGAATGTAGCTAATCTCTGTGTTCACAGTTGTCTTATTTCTAAAGTCCATAAGTTCTCAGACAGCTAGGTTCTGTGTTCATTGAAATTTGTGCAAAAGTGCTAAACTTGCAGTTTAAAAACATCACTGGAAGTTTTAAAGAAACAATAAGATGGTCCATTATACAAGATAGTCCTTACAACTATTTTATAATTGAAAATACATTGTTTTTTCAATTTAAAATTTAGATATTGTCTTAGTCCTTTGGGGCTATTATGAAAAAAGTACTAAATACTGGGATGTTAATAAACAATAAATTTTACCCTCATAATTCTGGATTCTGGGAAATTTGATATCAAGATACTTACAGATTCAGTAACTAATGAGGACCCAATTCCTGACTCTCAGATGGGCATCTTCTCACTGTGCTATAACAAACTTCTTTTATAATGATATTAACCACATTCCTAAATATTATGTCCTCACTAACTAATCACTATTTAAGAGGCTACCCTATTCAGTACCATTGCCATGGGGGTAAGAATGACAACATCTAAATTTTGGAAAGGCACACAGTCATTCAAACCACAGCACTTAAAATTCTTTGCTCACACACTGCATGCCTTCTTCCTTTTTTTTTTTTTTTTTAATTCACTAGCTCTCTGCAGATTTAAAAAAAATCATGCTAAATGGCAGAGAATATTCTAGAAATGGTGCTTTATCTACTCGATCTCATCCATTAGGAATATTCTGAGCTTCCAATGATCAGGGTAGAACAATCTTACTCAGTTTCATTTCTGTTGTTATGATAAAATACCCTGACAAAAGCAACTATAAGGGAGAAATGGGTCTATTTAGCTTACAATTACAGGTTACAGTCTGTCACTGCAGGGAAGTCAAAGCAGGAGCTTGAAGCAATTGGTCACATCACATCCAGTCAAGAGCAGAGAGAGGAATGCATATATGCTTACCCCTATGCTCCATTTCCCAGCTCTTACACAATTCAAGACCCAAACCCAGGGAATGCTGCTGCCAACTTTTAGACTGGATCTTCCCATATCATTTAATGTATTCAAGACCATCCCTCACAGACATGCCCACAGGCAAATCTGATCTAGAAAGTACCTCATTAAGACCCTCCTTCTAGATAATTCTAGATTGTGGCAAGTGGACAACTAACCGTTACCTAAGCTTTAGTTACCTAAATCTAACCATCACAAGTAGTATAATGTAAGGTTAAAAGTAAGTAAAAACAAATAAGAAAATCAATAGAAAAAAATCCATATGAAAGAAGGTACAGAAGAAGATTAAAAGATGGGCCATAGAATGCTTATTCTGCTTGAAGCTCACATACGCTTCAAGACCAGCCTGGTCTACACAGCAAATTCCAGGTCAGCTGGGATACAGGGAGACCCTGTCTCAAAAAGACTGAAAAAAAAAAAAAAGAATAGAACATGTCCCTGAAGGACTAGTGATAGTTCATCAGGTTATGCTCAGCTGTTTCTGTGTTTAAATACAAAGAAGAATAAGATATATGAAGAATAAGTAGAAACATTTGCCAAAATCAATGTTTTCCCAGGTTAATACTATTTTTCCACATTAAGATACTAGTTTACTATAGTTTTGATGTGCCTGAAGCCTTGTAATAGTTAATTTGGTTAGTAGAAAAACACCAATTTTTACTAATTTGAAATTTGCTTCATGTAAGATTAATGGAAAAAATTTCATTATTGGTTGTGGAAAAAGATTTGAAATCCACTATTGTACAGAATCAAATTACTTACAAAATATGTCATGAAATGCAATCTACTGCTTTCCTGTTTTTATGAGATGTTTTACATTAATATCAATATTGATGCTTGTGGTTTTAAATTGCATTATGGACACTAAGTGAAGAAGTCAGGTGAAGTTTTATTTTAACGACTTCAAGTTTTAATTTGAATGTCACTTGCATCTATTTAAATCTATTATAAAATCCAAAATATGGTTTTGGGGATATCTGTACATGTGTGTGAATACAGATATGTTGATTTTATTATATGATTTTTAGGAAAATCTAAAGTGATTATGATCTTCTATTGCAAATACCAGCTTATTTTTACTTGCTCTGCAATTAGCTCATATGCCTCTAAATAACTGTTATTTCAAATCGTAATGGAAAATGAAGTTTTTGAATAAAAATTGTGAGGATTTTTACATTATATCATTTGAAGGAATTGGAAAGGAAATCAATGAGAAATAAAATGCCCCTGATCAGAGAAAATTCATGCATGAAACACACATGCTCTGAGAGTTTTTGGAGGTAGCAACCTAAATTCAATTTCCATTGTTATGTTCATAGTCATTTCGTAGCAATGTAGTAACACAGGTTACTAGCCGTCACTTCTACTTTAGTTATTTTATTGATAAGTGTCCCTCACATTGAGTCTTTTATGCCACCAACTTGCACCCTTGGAAAGTTGGTTATAGTTGATTACAGATCATGTCTACAGTGAGTAAAAAAGCTACTATCATGAAGTTGACTCAAAAATCCTATTACTGTGGTAAGTATGTCTCAGGTAAGTAAGCATTACTATAGAACTACTCTGCTGCAAATGATCCACTGATTCTAACCCCGAAGTCCTAAATTAAAGATTTAATGGAGAAACATGTAAAGAATTCTGTCTCTGTGCCCTGGGGGTGGGGATGGGGGGATCATTCTGTGCTAGAGAGTCAGTCATTTGATACACCTTAGTAGAGGAAACCTCAATTGAAGAATTTTCTCTATTGAAGTGACCTGTGGCTATGTCTGTGGGAATTTTCTTGATTATTAAGTGTGTGGTTGGTGCTACCTCTGGGCAGGTAATCCTGTATTGATTAAGAAAGCAGGCTGATCATGGGCCAAGGAAGCAAGCCAATAAGCAGTGTTCCTGTGTGGGCTGTGTTTCAGCTCCTGCCTCCATGTTCCAGTCCTGAGTTCATACCCTGACTTCCCTCAGTGATGAACTGAGACCTTGGAGATGTAAGATAAATAAATCCTTTCCTCCCCAAGCTGGTTTTGGTCACTATTTTTAGAACATATTCTTTCTATTTCTTTTCTCTGTGTAATGCTCTATAGCAGTTATTTGTATGTCTTTTGCAGAACATTAAATATACAGTATGTTTTCAATAGTATATACACATAACTATTGGTTCTAGAAGTTTTTGTTTAATTGCTAATTTCCACACAGCATGCAATTCTGAAATTGCTTCTTGGAAGTCAATAGTTATTACTCCCAGTATCTGCCAATTTTTTTCTCCATTTTTTGGTTTCTGAACATGAGTCGTCTTTTTTAGAATGAGATGTCTTGATCTTACCTTCAGTATTATTTGGAATTAACATCTCATTTTATTTTATTCTGTTTATTTTAGGATATCACCATATTAAATCAGAAAATTGATACATGACTTTTGAAAGAAAAACAAATTTAATGAGCCTTTCTTCATAGCCAAAAATGTTCCTAGAGCACACCACAGAGAGTTTATTTTTTATATGTATGAGTGTTTTGCCTGCATATATGTAAGCACCCCTCTGTCACGCAAAGGCCAAGAAGAGGGCATCAAATCCCATGGAACTGGAATTATGGATGGTTGTTAGCCACCATGTGGGCAATGAGACTTGATCCCAGGTCTCTGGAAGAGCAGGAGCCAGTGCTATTAATGTGGAACTATCTCTCCAGCCCCATCCACTGAGAATTTTTAAGAATTATTGTCATTTGTAGTAACAAGAGAAACTATTCCAAAGACTGCCAAAATGTAAATATTGATGTGTTGCATATTCCAGAGACTATGGCATTGTGTTTTTGTGAAATAAATCTAGTGATACTGTTTTTTTCCTAAATGGATGTGGATAGCTTCTTATTTGAAATTGATGGTAATTCTGGTATCATGACCTAGCCCATCATCCTACTTACATCATTTATTCCAATTTCTCTGCTGCTTCTCTACAAATACACCCAATGCTGCAGCCAAATTCAGTATCCCAAATATATTCCTTTTTTCTAGCTTCCTGCCTTTACAAATGCTGTTAAATTGACCTAGAATGCTTTTCTTAATGGTTTTTTAAATAGAGATGATTTTGTGCACTTCATACAATAAATCTGTTAAAAATATTTTATTGAGTTTTTGTGCATTTCATATAAAAACTCAATCAAATTTAGACCCCCTCCCCCATCCATGCCCTCAGATACATACCCTTCCACCAGATTTTACTCATCCTGTCATATATGTTAAGTCCTATCTGGTCAAGCATTTGTAGCCAGATATCTCTCAGTGCAAGTTACCCACTGGAGTCTACTCAGCCTATCTAGAGTCACTTTCTTAAAGATGATCTGCTCTCCCACACCCAGTAGTTATCAGTTGCTTGGCTAGGGTTGGAGCTTGCTTCCCATTTCCCTTGTTCAATGCTGAGTTTTTGTGTGATTGAATCAGAATGGATCTTCGGCATGCTGTTACCATTGTTGCAAGTTCATATAAGCTAGCTCCCAGTGACCTCAAAGACTCTGTTGATGTTCAGGTACCAACCCTGGCTGTTATACCCCACCCTTTTCCTCAATGGTCACTGAGCTGTGGGTGGGTGAGGTTTAATGTAGGAGTCCTAGCCAGGGACATGCATGCTGCAGTCTCTTGTTCTCTAAAACTTAGCTGGTTGTGGCTTTTTGTGTACATCACACACTTTTGTATGAGGAATCTTCACTGCTGAGAGTTGAGGAAAGTATCAGTATTCTTTTAACAACCTGTTCTGCTCCATTCCATAAACCTTAGATGTAGAGGTTCCACTGTACATGTGTCACTTAGGGTTGGGCATCTCTCAGACATATGTTTTCTGTGTGTGACCAGTTGTAGAACTCTGCAATAGCCTGCATTTGTTGCAAAAAGAAGCTTCTTTGATGAGTGGTATACAGTATAATTGTCTGTAAATATAAGGATCAATATTTAGCATACAATTATTCTCTATGTCTGAACAGTTGTGGGAATTGCAGTAGCCTCCATCCGTCACAAAAAGAAGCCTCTTTGATGAGTGGTGCTTGGTATACTTGTCTGTAATATAAGGATCCATATTTAGCATATGGTAAGAAATTTCATTTGTCTAGAGATATGACAGAGAAAGGGTTTTCTCTAGGACCCATGACTTCTCCAGCCATGTGTATCTGGATATACGTACAATGCAAACCATGAGTTCCCTCCCATTGAGAGGGCTTTCAGTCCAGTTAGGTAGCTGTTGATTTACCCCATGGATAACAGTGCCACTAACATACCTATACAGATAGTTTGCTGTGCCAGTCATTGTGGTTATTAAGCTTTGGAACTGGGTTGGACCACTGATTGATTTTTCTCTCTTAGCAGCTTGTGTAGTACTCTCTAGAACCATGAGAGCTAGTTCTCAGGGAGGAGGCTTCCACATCAGTTCTGACTCCGTTGCTCCAAGTCCTGGGTCCAAAGTATTCCTGTGTTCAGCAATATGGTATTACCTTCAAGGTCTGGGTGTTAATCAAGGTCTATGGCAATAGCCTGTGTTATTTTGGGAGTCTTTTGGTATACCCTAACCGACAACTTGAATGGAAGTTTCTCCTGTCTGGGACTGTGTTGCTTGTTTTAGATAGATACATGTGCTCATGTTCAGATATTTTATGCATAATTTTCAGGGGGTTTTGAGGTAATACATTTCCCTCTGGCTTTTTATGTCACCTATACTTCATTTATGTCTCATCTCCCTTTCACTGTCTAACCTCCTTTCTCTTGCCCCAATTTGTTTCCATTCTCCCCTTTATAACAACTATTTCCTAGTATCCCCCCTTTCTTGAGTTCCTTCTCCCCTTTTATCCCTGTGGTTCCTTGTATGTCCTTCCCTCCTCCCTTCCCAGTTGAATACCTCCATTGTCACTATTTCCACCTTGGTAACGCCTATTTCCTACTATTCTCTCACAGCCTCATTCTTTCCCTTTACTGCTATGCTTCTTTTCCATTTCCCTGCTGCTACTGTTACATCAGGAAGTATACTCACATATAAAGGACTGATGCTAAGATCCACAAATGAGGAAGAACATGTGTCACTTGCTTTTCTGAGTCTGTGTTGCTTCACTTAGTATAAGATTTTCTAGTTCAATTCATTTACCTTCAAATTGCATAATTTCGTCTTTCCTTACTGCCGAACAGAACTCCACTGTGTAACTGTACCACATTTTCATTATCCACTAGTCAGTTGAGAGACATTTAGGCTGTTTCCATTTCTTAGCTAGTATGAAAAGAGCAGCAACAAACATGGATGCACAGTTATCTCTACGGTAGGATGAGTCTTTTGGGTATATGCCAAGGAGTGATATAACTAAATCATAGGGTACATTCATTTTTAGATTTTAATAGTTTACACAGTCTCCCATAGTCATTTCATGAGTTTTCAATCCCACCAGCAGTGAATGATAATTCCCCTTTCTCCACATCCTTACCAGAATTTGACATATTTTTTCTCTTGATCTTAGCCAGTCTGACTGGGGTAAGATGAAATCTTAAAGTGGTTTTGATTTGCATATCTCTAAGGATGTTGAGCAATTTTTAAGGTTTTTCTTAGCCATTTTTACCTCTTCATTTGAAAACTCTCATTTCAGGTTCTTAGCCCATTTTTTTGTTGGGTCATTTATTTTCTTGTTTATTTTTCTGTCAGATGTGCAGCAGGTGAAGATTTTCTCTACTCAGTAGGTTTCTTCTTCATTACCTTGGTTCTTTCTTTTACTGTACGGAAGCTTTTTAGTTTAATGAGGTCTTACTTGTTGGTTATTGACATTAATGCCTGAGCAACTGATGCTCAATTTAGAAAATACTTTCTTAAACCTATATCTTGTAAGGTACTGCCTATGTTTTCTTCTAGGAGTTTCAGAATTTCAGGTTTCATATTGAGATCTTTGATCCATTTAGAGTTGACTTTTGTGAAGGGTGAAAGATAAGGTTGCAATTTCATTCTTCTACAGATGGAGACTAAGTTTTGCCAGCACCATTTGTTAAAGATAGTGCCTTTGCTCCATTATGTGTTCTTGGCACCTTTATCAAATATCAAGTGGCTGAAATTGCATGCACTCATGTTGGAACTTCTATTCTGTTCCATTGATCTACATGTCTGTCTTTGTGCCAATATCATACTGTTTTATGACTATACCTCTGTAATATAATCTGAGATCTGGTATAATAATTTCCCTTACATTGCTCTTTGGTCCAAGATTCCTTTTACTATCCAGAGTCTTTTGTAATTCCATATGAAATTCTAGGTTTTTTTTTTTTTTTTTTTTTTAGGATTGGCATTGCACTGAATCTACAGATTGCTTTTGGTAGGATTGTTATTTTCTTTTCTTTCTCTCTTATTGAATTTTGTATGTATTTCCTATAGAATAGCCCAAACAATCTTATTCATTTCTATACCCCTGCTGCACTGGTACCCTCCCATTGTCCCCCTGGCCCCCCCACTGGAGCCCATATACTCAGTCATGCCTCTTAAAGCCCACTGGGATGTCAGTGTCCCTAACTGTTCCCCAGTGAAAGTGCATCCACTAAGTCTGGTCAGCCTATCTAGAGTCCCTTGTTTTAGGAAGATCAGCTCTTCTTCATCTAGTAGCTATCAGTTGCCAACATTCCTTCAGATTAAGGCCTTCTGTCCATTTTCCCAGTTCTATGCTGGGTTATTGTCTGCCTGAGTTTGTATGGAACTTGTGTATGTTGTCACCACTGCCATAGAATCATATGAGCAGGGTCCCAGGAGCTTGTAGGACTCTTTTTCCCTATGGTCATGTATTTCCTCCCTGGCTCTTACAATCTTTCTATCCCCTCTTCAACAATGGTCCTTGAGCCTTGGGTGGGAGAAGTTTAATAAAGGGTTCCTGTCCAAGGACCAGCATTCAGCAAACTCTTGATCTCTGCACTTTGGCTATTTGTGACCTTGTGCGTTCCTGGCCTTCTGCTGCATGTGGAAGCTTCATTACTGAGAACTGAGAGGTTCATTAGTGTCCTCTTCATCATCCCTGTCCTATGTTCCATGAGTCTTAGGTGTAGAGGTTGCATTGTAGATGTGTCACTTAGGCCTGGGAAATTCATAGACAATATCCATATGTGACCAGTGATGGTCTCTGACTGATGCAAAATGAGCTTCTTTGATGAGTGGTGACTGGGATACTTGTCTGTAAACAAAAGGATACACATTTTGCACTTGGTAAGAAATCATAGTCCTGTGATGTGACAGTCTTGGGGTTTTCTCCAAGATCTATGGCCTCTCTACCCATGTGTATTAGGCTATGCTTACATTACCACACCTGAGTTTCCTCCCTTTGAGTGGACGTATAGTCAAATTAGGTAGCTGTTGATTGCCCCCAAGATAAGAGTGCCGCTACTGCACAAATGATGTATCCTGTGCTATTGATGTGATTATTTGGTCTTGAAGCTGGTGTTGGATCATCCACTGATGTTTTCCCTTGACACCTTCATAGCGTTCTCGAAAGCTATGAGAGCTAGCCTTCAGGGGAAGTGGTTGCAGGTCAGTTACAGCTCTATTGCTCTAAATCCTGTGTCCAAAGTATGTTCTGTCTTCGGCAGTAGGGTCTTACCTTCAAGTTCTGGGAGGCCATCAAGGGATGTGTTAATAGCCTGAGTAATTTTGGAAGTCTCTTGGACCACCCTGGCCAAGAACTCAAAGGAAGGTATCTCCTGTCTGGCACTGTTTCTTATTATGCAGCCTTTAACTATACACATGGACTCATGTAGAGATAATGTCTGTGTAATTTGTCAGTAGGTTGTTGGATTAATATGATTCCCTGTGGGTTTTTTAAACTAGCTAGGCATTATTTCTCTCCCCACCCACCACTGTCTAACCCTTCTGCTATGCTTTCCCTTAGGATTGTTGTTTTCACAATGTTAATTCTACCAAACCCTGAGCACAGTAAGTCCTTCCATCTCCTGGTGTCTTTCTCTATCTCTTTCTTTAAAGATTTAAAAATTTCATTGTAGAGATCTTTAATGTCTTTGGTTAGGTTTATTCCTAGATATATTTTTGAGTCTATTGTGAATAGGTGGGTTTCTATTAATTTTTTTTGATTACTTATTATTGGTATATAGAAAGGCTACTGATTTTTGAAGTTGATTTTGTTACCTGCCACTTTGCCAAAAGTACTGATAATTTCTAGAAGTTTTCTCATGGAATTTTTGGAATATCTTACGTATACTATCATATCATCTTCGAATGCTGCTAAATTGACCTCTTCTTTTCCAATTGGTACTCCTTTAATTTCCTTCTCTTGTCTTATGACGTCCTGCAAGAGTTTCAAGCACTATATTGAAAAGGAGTGGAGATAGTGGACAGCCTTGTCTTGTTCCTAATTTTAATGGGAATGCTTCCAGTTTTTTTCCATTTAGAATGATGTTGGTGGTGGATTTATTGCACATAGCTTTAGTCATGTTGAGGTATGCTCACTCCAGGACTTTTAACATGAGTCTATGTTGGATTTTTTTCAAAGGCCTTTTCTACATCTATTGAGATGACCATGTGATTTTTGTCTTTAAATCCATTTATGAGTTATTATTTCTATTGAGTTATGGATATTGAACCATCCTTTATCTCTGGAATAAAGCCTACTTGATCATGGTGGATAAGCTTTTTGATGCATGTCTGTATGTGTCTGTATGCAGTTTGTGAGTATTTTATTCAGAATCTTTGTGTCTATATTCATTAAGGATATGGGTCTATAGTTTTTGTTGTTGTGTTTTTACCTGGTTTGGCATTACAGTGATACTGGCTTCATAGGAGTTTTCCATCTGTTTCTATCATTTTGAATAATTTAACAAGTATTAGTTTTAGATCTTCTTTGAATGTCTGGCAGAACTCTGCTGTAAGTCCATCTGGGACTGGGCTTGCTTTTTTTTTTTTAGTTGGGAGGCTTCATATTGCTGTTTCAATTTCCGTATTTGTTATTAGTCTGTTTAAGCTGTTGATTTCTTCCTGATTTAATTTGGTAGTTTGCATGAATTTAGAAATTCATCCATTTCTTTTAGATTTTCAAATTTAATATAGGTTTTCAAGTATTCCCTTATAAATTTCTTGATTTGTGTGTGTGTGTTTGTGTGTGTGTGTGTGTGCGTGTGTGTATCTGTTGTGATGTTATGATATTCCCCCTTCATCCCTGATTTTGTTAATTTGGATTGTTTTTTCTTTCTTTGGATTAACTGGGCTAAGGATCTGTTTGTCTTGTCTAACTTTTTAAAAATCCAGCTCTTAGATTCATTGATTATTTGTATTGTTTTGTTTCTATTTCACTAATGTCAGCTCTGATTTTTGCCATTTCTTCTCATCTACTAGTTTTGGATTTTTTTTTTCTTGTCTTTCCAGAATCTTGAGGTATACTGTTAACTTATTTATATGGACTCTCTGACTTTTGTAATGCAGGCACTTAGAGCTATCAACTTCCCTCTTAGGACTGCTTTTAAAGTGCCCAGAGGTTTTATTTATTGTATAATCATTTTCATTTAGTTCTAGGAATACTTTCATTTATTTCTTAATTTCTTCTTTGACCCATTCATCATTCAGGAGTGTGTTGTTTAATCTCTATGAGTTCGTGTAGTTACTAGAGTTACTTTTACTGTTGATTATAAGCTTTATTGTGTTGCAGTCTAATAGACTGCATGAAATTATTTCAATTTTTTTGTACTTGTTTTATGTCCCAGTATGTGGTCAGTTTCAGAGAAACTTGCATGGGCTGCTGAGTAAAAAGTGTATTCTTTGGTGTTTAGGTGTAATAGTCTTGTAGTACTGTTTTCATGAAATCAGGTGCATTTGAGTTTGGTGCATATATGCTCATGATTGTAATATTGTCTTGGTCAATTGTTCCTTTAATTAGAATGAATAACCCTTTTTATCTCTTCTGATTAGTTTCTTAATTTGAAGTCTAGTTTGTCAGATAATAGAATTGCAATACCAGCTTGCTTCTTAGTGCCATTTGCTTGGAATATTTTTTCCATTATTTCATTCATACGTAGTACCTGTCATTGAAAGTGAGATGAGTTTCTTGACTACAACTAAAAGTTGGATTTTGCATCTTACTCCATTCCACTAGCCTTTGTCTTTTGACTGGGGTATTGAGGCTACTGATATTTACTGTTATTATTGAAAGATGTGTATTAGTTACTGTCATTTTAATTTGTGTTCTTGGTCCTATCTGGTGTTTCAGTAATTATACCCTCCTTTGTTTTCTATCTGTAGCCCCTTAGGTATAGTCATTTCTATCTTTGGTCCTTTGTATTGCTTTAAGTATTCTTTGTAGGGTTTGGTGTGTGTGTGAATTCGCTCAGCCTATTCATGTCATGGAAATTTCTCCATTTTCTTTTGACTATGATAGATAGTTTTGCTGGGTAAAGTATTCTGGATTGACATCTGTGGTCATTTAGAACTGGGAATACTTTGGTATATACTCTCCTGGCTTTCACAGTATGTATTGAAAAGTCAGCTGAAATTGTGATGGATTTTCCTTTATACATAACTTGTTGGGTTTTTCCCAGCACTTTTCAGTGCCCTCTCTTCTGCATATTTGGTATTTTTACTATGACTTGCCATGGGAAGTGTCTGTTCTGGTCCTGTCTAATTAGTGTTCTATGTGCTTCTTGAATCTGTATAGGTATGCCTTTTCTTAATTTAGGGAAGTTTTGTTCTATAACTGTTGAAGTTCTGGCCAATGCCACTGACCTGAGATTCTTCTCCTTCCTGTATGCCTATGATGTGTAGATTTGGTCTTTTCATGGTGTCCCATATTTCCTGTATATTCCATTCCTGTGTTCTTTTAAAAATTTATAGTCTGTTTGAAGAGTCCAGTTCTTCAGCTTTGTCAACCAGTCTGGATATTCTGTTTTCTATTTTATTTCAATCTGTTGGTAAAGCTTCCTCCTGTTGTTTCAAATTGATTTAGTGAATTTTTCAATTCTGTCTTCATTTTAGCTTGGGTGTTCTTCATTATTTCTATCTCTTTCATGAACTCACTTTTCACATTCTGAATTGTTTTTGTTATTTCATTCAGCCATATAGTCATATTTCCTTGAGCTTATCTAGTAAGTTTACAGCTATCCTCTTTGAGTTCTTTAAGTTGTTTGTGTATTAAGTTTTTTGATCATATTTGATTGCTCTTCTAAATTCTTAATAATGGAGTTCCTCAGGGTGATTCTCATTGCAGTACACTTCTGTAGGACTGGTGAGTTTTGTTGGGAACTTATTCTCTTGGCTTTTCATATTATTTGTGTTTTTGCATTGCTGTTTGAGTATATGGATGTCTTTTATTGGTTGTATGTATAATAGGAAAATCTATTCTGCCTTTGTTTAGTTGAAGTTTGGCTCTCTTTTATTGTTGATGCAGCTTGGTTGCTTTTTGCTCAGGTTTGAAATGTTAGTTGGTGTATGCTTCAGGTTCTCTCAGGGTAATAGGCTGGTATGGGTAGTAGGTGGGTCTATGGCAGGCTGATCAGGAGTGGGGGCAAAGGGCAGAGAGGGTTGGCACAGCCTGTGGAGGATCTAACAAACAAAGCTGGAAAATTGACCTGGCCTGGGTGCATGAGGTCAGAATGCAGTGGGCAGGTCTGGACTAAGAGGGTAATCCAGAGATCTTGGGAGGGAAGAGCAGGAATTGGCCTGGGCCCAAAGCTAGAAGGGGGACCCAGTGAGGGGAGAGAGTAGAGTTACTCAGGCTGCAAAGGAATCAAGATGCAGTGGGATCTGACTTACAAAGATGGTAGGGAGTTCTGAGGCAGGCAGATCAGGAGACCAGGGGCAAGATGGGGGTGGGGACAGCCTGTGAAGGGCCTAATAAACTATGGTAGAGGATTAAGCTAGTCTGGGTTTGGAAGGCTAGAAGGGGATCACAGTCTCATACACATACAATAAATCTTAATCATTTTATTTAGACCCCTCTGCCATCTTCACCTGCCATAACGCCCCCCACTGGATTTCATGCATTCTGTCATATACTAGAATATGACACTTTCCTCTTTACTTAGAAATTTCTTGTTTTTCCTATTCTATCTTTCTCAGTATTCCCTTCTCTGATAGTATCGAGAGAGAGAGAGAGAGAGAGAGAGAGAGAGAGAGAGAGAATTTATTCAGTATTTCTTGTGCCTTGTTTTATCTTAAACTTTTAAAGGTCCTTTTCTCTACCTCCAAAGTATTTTGGTTTCTCAGATAACATTCACCCACAAAATCGCAATGTGGATTTGGAAAAATTACTAGAAAAACTAAAAGCATCTTTGTTAAATGGAAAGAAAGAGTTCTGAATTCAACAGAAACAAAATTACAGATGCATATACTTCGATTTTCCAACTTTCAGAGAATTGAGAAATAAAGAGAAATTATATTTATCAGCAGAATTAAACTATTTACTTCACTGTGGAGCCCTAATCTTGTATTTAATATTTGAAATTCATGGAAGTTTAACTAGAAAAATGAACTTAATTTTTTATCAACTTTATTGTCCTTCAAAGTAGTGAGCTTGGAGAAATTACTACAATACAGTAGAAACCTCAGAGGATTTTCTATGATGATTGTAATCCAACTTAGGAAAAGATAGGAGTCCAATAATATCAACTGTGGAAAAATTAAACACATACACTAGAGTCATAATTTTACCAAATATTGAGAAAATATGGTATTCTCGATTCAATTCTAATTCTCCTTCCTACACAAAACCCAGTAGAAGAAAACATTAACATTTGGTATAAGAAAACCAGACCAAAGATAAAAACAATTATCTTAGACTATTTATTGTTGCTTTTTAAAATATTGTAGATTGGGTAATTTGTGAAGAACAGAAATTTATTTCCTGCAGTTTAAGAACTTAGAAAGTGTTAGCTTGGGAGGATATACCTGGTGAGGGCTTCATGCTGCCCCAGAACATGGTCAAACACATGAAGGCTCTGATCCATTAGTCCTTCATGGAGACCACATTCTTCTTGCTTCACTGCACCCTAATTGCATTCTAAATATTATTGTCTTATTGTATTATTCCAAACACAATGAGCGTATTATTTTAGGATTTAGCTTTAAGCATGAACTTTCGAGAACATTCTCAAAATATAGCAGAGACCCTTTCTAAGTGACCTAGCTCATTTTGGGACTAAGGACCATTTATAAAGGATGAAGATATTTTTGACCCTTCTTTGGAGTACTCTGGCTAATGCTTCACTGTCTTCATTAGCTTGCTGGGCCTTCAACAACCCTCCTCTGTTAATTTCATCTACTTCTCCCAGTGACTTGGTCCCTTAAACTCAGCAATTTTGACTATTTTTTTTTATATGCACTCACTGTGTCAAATACAACTTGTGAGCAAAATTTGACTAGTCCTTTCCCTAACTGATAACAATCAACCATGCTTAGGTTGGAAGAAAAGCACAAAGGCCAAGCAACTGCTGTCATTGCTTTCTGAATACACACAAATGCACACATATGTGTGTAGGTACATATGCAGAGACATATATAAACACGTATACATGTGTGCATATATATTAAGCTTTCATTTAGAAACTGATCCTAGAGATGTTTATGCATGCTATGTTTTAGTGTACCATTTGACTTTGACCCAAAATAGTGCTATTGGTTTGCCTATAATTGATCTTTCTTTAACATTATAGTGAAATATCAAAATTATTTGTAAAGAACAAATTTGCATCACTAGGCACAGAATAAAACAGTGAAGTTACAATGTCTTAAAATTAAGCAAATAAAATAATATTAAACATGTTGGTTGGAAGTCTTCCCTTCTCTTAGACATGGTAATCACTGAAACATAGATGTGATTAAAATTACCCTAGGTTAATAAAAATAAGTCAATGTAAATGTATAGGTCATTGAGAATGATGACAAAGAAGGAGGAGGAAGAGGAGGAGGAGAATGAGGAGGGAAGAGAAATGATACCAAATATTTATTTGCTATT
Organism: Nannospalax galili; assembly: GCF_000622305.1. NCBI lineage: Eukaryota > Metazoa > Chordata > Mammalia > Rodentia > Spalacidae > Nannospalax > Nannospalax galili. The sequence continues at coordinate 8,838,100 of NW_008335967.1, read as the reverse complement.
CCCCCAAATTGATATGAATTGATACCAATATCTATTACAAACCACCATTGCCCCCAAAATGTAAGTAGGTCAAACAATAGACCATAAGAATATAAACAGAGGGATGAGACACCTCATGTCCCCTAACAGAACCTTTCTAATTGTGAGAGAGCAAGCTCTCTTATCCAAGGAGATAACAAAGAGACATGGTAGGTGAGATTTCTGCTCTCACAATGGGAGCACTTCTGAATCAGCACCACTGTTTTGTGACACCCTTCTCTGCACTCTAGATGGAACTCTAAGACCCTGAGTTTACAAAGTACAATGACCCATTTGATCCCCTAATCAACTGGGTCCAGAATTTCTGTCTTATTGGTTAAAATTAATCACTATTTGAATTCTATTCCATTCTAAAAAGAAGGATAAATAGATACCTATTTTCTTCCAGGCATTTTATAATTAATTCCTCTGATATTTTAATATGTATTATGGACTTAATCACTAAGGAGTTAGAAGTGCTTAGAAAAAATAATAATCTTGGGGCTGGAGAGATGGCTCCATGGTTAAGAACACTGGTTGTTCTTGCAGAAGACCCCGAATTCCAGCACCCACATGGCAGCTAACAACTGTTTAAAACTCCAGTTCCAGGGGATCCAACAGTCTCTTCTGTCCTCTGCGGGCATTGCATGATACAGATGCACTTATCTACACACAGGCAATACACTCATACACATAAAATAAAAATAATAAATAAATTATTTTAGAAAAAATATTATCTCGATTTTTCTATTACTTTGTAAATTAAAATTATAGATACAAATCTCTTACTTTAAAAACTGGTTTATTTTACTTGGCTTTTCTTGAGACAGGATCTGCCTGTAGCCACAGTTGGCCTGGAACTCACTATAAAACCAGGCTGGCCTTCATCTCACAAACATCCACCTGCCTCTGCCTCCCTAGTGCTAGGATTAAAGGTAGGCATGTCCCAGGAATAAAGGTGAGCTTGACCACTCCTGGTGGTTTATTTAAAATAGCCTTTTGACATTTATTAGTCTAAATGTGTATCATTAGATTTAAATATTTATTTCTTCATATTCTATATCTTTAGAGTTGAGAAAACGTATCTGTGTTGAATTTTCTATATTTTCATATTTTATTATGTGATTTTATTTCTATATTAACTGTACAGTCAGAAACATCTTTTCATACTTATATACATGTGTTTTTTTCAGGTTTTCTCCATCTTTCTTCCATCCTCTCATTTATTTTGTTTTTTGTTTCTTTTCCTTTATAAAAGTTCCTCCTGCTATGAGTTAGGAACTCCCTTAGGTATTGAAGATATGAATTTGACAAGACACACTATTCTTATCATTGCAACGTTTTCATTTATATTGAAAAACTCACAAATTATGCATGACATGGAGAATCGCTGCTAAGGGGTTAGACAAATCTGGGATGAGACCCATTGCCCTTGCCTCAACACCAGAGCTAGTGACTTCACTTTCCTCTTCAGTGATTTGCCAGAAGGAAAAGCAACAGACCAAATCACATGCCCCTTAAATTGGAGGAGATTTATTACTTATAATTCATGGGACACTTGTTATAGCCAGAAGCACATCTATCAGCAGCGACAGCATCCCAGATGCTTCTGCTCTGTATGATCAGCCTGGCCTCTAAATTACAATAAAATCCTGGAAAGGGCATTCTAAGTAGAGGAAACAGCATGGATGAAGGCACGAAGGTGAGCAATAATAAATTATTGAGTAGTTACTAAGTGTCAGGCAGTGCTCTAAGCACAGAATGTAAATTATCCAGTTAGTCATCTTAACCTTACACAACAGAGGCACAGAGAGGCCAAGTGACCCAACCAAGGTTGTACCACCAGCAAATAGAATAGTTGGACTCTGAACTAGGCATTTGACTGTACTTTATAGCACTCCTAACTTACATATAAAATAACAAGATTTATTGAAAGAGACTTACAGCCACCTTCCAGAATTTTTGGCTTGGTTAGCATGGTATCTTCATTAACGAAGACAGGAAAAAAGTTCAGAGGAGAATAAAATAAATTTTAGAAATGCTGACCATGAAGTTCTTACAAGATATTAAACTGAAAATAGCTAATAAACAATAAGAGATAAAGGTATGAAACTCAAGGACACAAAGCCTGTGGATAACTTTGAATGAGTCAGAATGATCATATGCTAAGAGGAGGAAGAGGTTGTAATAGAGTCTACAGAAAAGGAAGATGATACTTATAACTACCTATGGGAATGGGCAAGGAGGAGCAATGCTATGTGAAAAAAATTAACATTTTCAAAAATGGAGAAAATCA
>NW_008335967.1:8827667-8835670 GCF_000622305.1 Nannospalax galili | reverse complement strand
TATAGTTTTAACCACAAGCTGCAGAGGAATATGTTGACTTTTAAATTTATTATCTTATAACAGAGCTTACACTCTACTATATTCTCCTCTGAGCAAAAAGAAAAATATTTTCTCCCATGCATCAAGGGGTACCCCCTCCCATACCCTGAGGTATCTGAGGAAAAAATCGATAGATTTTTTTCATATAGTTTAAAAAAATCTTATAATAACTTTGAGTTGTACATTATCTAAAATTTCCCCTTTATTCATCTGAAAATTTCTTATTTCACCTTGGCTTCCAGTGTTTTTTTATATTTTGTTTATTTTTATTTTATATGTACGAGTTTATTGCCGGCATGTATGTAAGTGCACCCATGTCATGCAATGCTCATAGAGGTCAGAAGAGGGCATTAGATCCCCTGGAAATGGAGCTACTGATGGTTGTTAAATGCCATGTGGGTACTGGGAACAGGACCTTGGTCTTCTGAAAGAGCAGCCAATGCTCTTAACTGCTGAGCCATCTCTCCAGCTTCACTTCCAATATTTTTGATCTTCCCAAAATATCATATTTCTCTATGTATAAACTTCATCCTCTAGGCTTTAGAGTCAATGATGGTTGTGTCACTGGCCAAAGATATAGCAAGGCATAGAGGACATCCAGCCACATAATGAAACTCTTACTAGTTTTCTGAATCAGCTGTTCCATCTATTGCAAATCCTAAGTAAAGTTCTAGAGATTTCTTTTTTTAAAGAAAGCAAAGATGGCATTCATGCAAGACAGAATTTATTTATGTATAATTCTCAGAGGCTTGAAATGTCCATTTTTTTCAATGATTTGGTGTTGCTTAACACATCTGAAATCTGGGAAATGATCCATTGTCAATCAGCATTTCTTTTATCAGATTCTTTCATCCACCCCTCCCCGCCATAGTCCCATATCAAAGGCCCTGAAACTTACTCAGTCACAGAAACCAGTGGGTGGGCCTCACTGAGTGGCACTAACTAAAAAGATAATTATATGTCTTCAAACATTTGATAATTTGTCTTAAGTCTCTCAGTGTGTTTAGTTGTTTTTGCTATTTATCCAGATCAAATAACTGTGTAATAAACTGTGTTCGATATCTCTCTCTATCTGTCTCTCTGTCTCTCTGTTCTCTCTCTCTCTGTTCTCTCTCTCTCTCTCTCTCTCTCTCTCTCTCTCTCTCTCAACTTTGCCTGTATTGGTAATATGCAGATGGGTGATGGCAATAATTTTTGTCAAAAATTCTGTCAAAGAAATATTAAAGTTATGGAATGAGATTCTAGAATTAAGACAAAGAATGTGTGCCAAGGCTTTATTTTGCTCTCATACACCATCATTTGTATGGTTAATCTGTATGCTGCCACTGTGTTCTACAGACGTCCCATGAAGGTGATGAACCTTAAAGATTCAGGGACCCACATTTGCATGGAAACAAGTCAACTGTTCATAAGTTTTTATAAAATTTGCAAAAGATACACTAACTAATATCTGGCAAAACTGTCTAGCCCTTCCTCTCTCTCATCCCATCCTTCCATGGGAATTTGAAGGTTTTGGCTAAGGACAAAGTTTCTCAGTATAAAGTCTCTAAAATGTATGAATATGCCCCCATGTTAGCTCAATATTTCCTCTGCTTTTTCTCTGAGTGTTTACTTTTCATAAGTTCAAGTATTTGTTTGTTGGTTGCCTGGGATTATTGCCATCAGAAAACCAATTGAGGAAGATCAGCTTTTCTTCATCTAGTAGCAATCAGTTGCCAATTGTCCTTTAGATAATATTGGGAACTGTTATTCATTTTCCTAGTTCTATGCTGGGTTACTGTCTGCCTGAGTTTGCATGGGACTTGTGTATGCTGACACCTATGCCACAGAATCATATGAACAGGTTCCTAAAACAAGGGACTCTAGATAGGCTGACTAGACTCAGTAGATGGATTTGCACTGGGGAATGGCTGGGGGCACTGACAACACAGTGGACAATAATAGGGATGACAGAGTATATGGGCTTCGGTGGGGGTATGGGAGGGTGTCATTTGGAATGGGGGTATAAAGATGATTAAGATTGTTTGGAATGTTCTGTATGAAATACACACAAAAAGTCAATTAAATAAAAGTAGTTAAATAAATAAAAACAAACTTACTCCCTCAAAAAAACTGTTGAGATACTGTCTTCAGTATCATTAATATATGGCTTAATTATAGGACATATCCCTCTAAACAAAGGGAAAGCTTGCCTATTTCACACATGTAAACCACTAAGTAGTTCTATTGCTTTCCTTTATGTCAAATTTGCTATGGTTTTCTTCTTCAATCCCTGGTATCCTGAATTAAAGAACACTGATGTGACAAGTGCCCTGTTCATGTTTTTAAACATACATTTTATTTATTATTTTTATTTTATGTGTATGTGTGTATTGCCTGCATGTAAGTAAGCGCACCTGTGTCATGCAATGCCCATGGAGGACAGAAGAGGCTGTTGGATTCCCTGGAGCTGGAGTTACAAACAGTTGTTAGCTGCCATGTGGGTGCTTGGATTCGAACCATGGTCTTCTGCAAGAACAACCAGTGTTCTTAACCACTGAGCCATCTCTTTAGCCTGAATGGCTGTAGTTTTTAACTATCATGAACTTATCATTTTATATATGATCCAAGGTGAGTTAAATAGTTTGTCAGAATCAAATTCATTGCTATCAGTATTGTCCCAGATTATCTCTTTATGCTAACAAAAATATTAATTGGTATCAGTTAAACAGGTTTCATTTGAAAGCAAAAAATTTTGTTGTGAAATGATTATATTTTACAATCTGATGATTATATTGGCATGGGATGGACATGCCCATGAATTGCCTTGTGAATAACTATTTCACCATCCAGAAATCTGGAAGAACTCATATTCTCTTTTTAAAAAACTATATGATTACACTGAGCTCTAGTATGATTTATTCAGAGTGTGAAAAACTCTAAGAAAGCTAAATATCATTTTGGAGCAAGGACTATAGGTTTTTTGCACTCACTTTTAGGAGGAAATGAGAATTTAAAGAATGATACAAATAACAACTATAAAGTTGTCTAAAAGAAAATGAAAAGGTAAATATTATTTTAATAATTCACATGATTTCTCCTTGGTTTTATACTACCTATAAAAATCTCGAAATACTTATAAAATATATGTGGTAAATTTGGTTAGACTATTTCATTGAATTTTACTTTTCCTTATTGCTGCAATGTAAAAGAAACTATTTCATTGGATCAGCTTTATTTCCATCTGTTCCTTATGTGCCGAGAAAATAGAAAACTAGCAAAATATAACAGAGGAATGCATATCCTCTGGCAGTGACATATTTTTCTGTCAAAGAATGGCCTGTTTCCTGAAAGAATAAAATTTGACTAAATGTCAGAACTCCCTTTCCTTAAAACAACTTACTTTTTGTTTGACAAGAAATGATCGTTTCATTTCCTGTATTGTGACTATGATCCCTCTTACCTCAATAAAAACATATTTTATTTGAGTCTGCCTTTGTCTACATGACACCATGAAAAATGAGATCATACAATGAGGTAGCCATCTCTGGTGTCACCAGACACCAACATAAGCAACTGGTTCCCGTGAGTGTCTCTAACAGGTTACTTAGTACTCTCACTTCCAGAGAAGAGCTGCTGCTTCATTATCACTTCTTAATAGTGATGACATCATAATAATATTGAGTAGCATCTATTTTTATGCTTCTCATCAGAGAGCATCAGTATTTGTGAGAGAAAAGTGGTTAATATTTTTTCTTCTGAAATCATTCCATCAGACATATGTATTCATTATATTGAATATATTAAACATCCTATAATATTGTTTGATTTACCTACAGTAAGTGTGTTACAAAGAAAATTGGCAAGTTGGGGTGAGTCGTATGTTGCTGTAATTCAATTTTTAAAATCACATATAACATATAAAATACCATTATCACTACAATGATTAACAGAGTAGAAATAAAATTTATTTGATTCTTGCCCTTTGTGTTTATGGAAATTGTAAGGTAGTCTCTTTCTGATTTCATGAAAATGCAAATGCCAGGAAGATGAGGGCTTAAGGTATGCTTCCCATATTGCTGAATCTTCACTGATCTGGGCACATTCCTGCCTAATTCATCTTGTGACAGATGCCAGAAGTAACAAGATGGCTGCTTGGCTTTAGGTTTGCCATCTGTTGTGAAACTAATTGGTCTTGCTGTTTTAATCAATGAAGCAAAAGAATTCTAGAATTTTCTGAGACTCAAGGGATTTGGGCACCACTCATCCAGACTTCATATTTATTTGTGTGAACAAGAAATAATTTTTGAGTTGCTGCCCTATATCTGTCCCTCTTTGGGTGCTAGGCTAACAATGGTGAACAAAACACACAAAAGTTCATCCTCTCATATGCTTTTGTGTAGAAAATATAAAGTTGGAGGAATAAGAAAAGCTTGGACAAGTAGATGAAGAATGACAGATGATAGAGTGGGAGGGTAATTTTAGGTAGGGTGAGCTATGAAGGCATTGAGAAGACAGCATTTAAGTAGTGTTCCAAGGAAGAGAGAGAGCCGTGGTCTGTGGAGTGGATGAATGGTCCAGGTAAACGGCAGAGTAGTTGTGAAGGATGTAAGGAGCAAGCTCACTTGGTGTTTCAAAAGGTCAAGGAAGCTTCAGTGAAGGGAGTGATGGGAAGTGGCATGTGCATTGAAACCATCAAAGGAGAATTTTGAACAGAGTAATGAGAATATAAGCTGTGTGTTTCAAAAGGTCCTTGACTGATTTGAGCAGTATGCCCCAGGGATTGGGTCTGCATGACAGCAGGAACGCCAGAGAGGACACTTGTGGCACCTGTTTAATATGAGAGTGGTCTAGAATCGCAAGGCAGCAATGAATTCATTTTAGGTAAGCTCAGAACAGAATTGAATCTCAGAATGCATCCACATTTAGGAAGCCTTCTCAAGTGCAATAGGAGCTTAAAATGCTGTCTCCACCTCCATTGAAGACGTGGAATGAGGAGAGTAAAATCTCTAATCCCTAGGTACTTTTAAAGTTAAGAAATAATGAACTCTTTTTCTCCTACATGTTTGATAATGGCTCACGGTAGTTCTCAACAACTTTACATACTGAAATTATCTGGGGACAATGTTGAAGATACTCATGACAGTATTTCCCCAGATCAGTCACATTAGGATCCCTATGATTGTGGCCTTGAGGGTTTTTTAGAGTTCCTAGGTGATTTTCATGGTCATCCAGGGCTGAGAACCTTGGTTTTATAAGTTTTGCATCACTTAAAATACCTAACATTTTCACTGACTAATGATGAGATTGGGAAAATCAGTCATATGGAAGCTAAATACTTGACTGGAAGATAGTCAAGGCAGGGACCCTATCTTTCTCTATTGAGCAATTGGTTGGCCATTATTTAAACAGCACAAAGAAGACACATCTTTAGTAATCTAGGTGCATATAATTAATCTAAAACATTTGCACTCACTTTTTCTCAATGCTATTCTGCATAATACCTATTAATCCTTATGTTGCTTTCCCCCCTTTCATTATTTCTTAGTGTTAGTTTTCTCTCAATTTCATCAACACAAAAATGTTTTAACTTTCCATCTGAACATCATGGTGAAATATTTTACTTTATATTTTAAATGTGAAATCTTAGCCAGGCGTGGTGGTGCAAATATTTAAATACAGAACTCAGGAGGCAGAGGCAGGCAGGTCTCTGTGAGATAGAGACCAGCCTGATGTAAATAGTGAGTTACAGGTCAACTGGGGCTACAGTCTCAAAAAATACAAAAAAAAAAAAAGTGAAATCTTCCTGTTAAGTAAGCGTTTCTTTTAGTTACAAATGGGGCCTTAGAAGCCAGGAGTTGCCAAAAAAGTTTAGCTTTCCAGAGGAAAAGTTCTTCGTTAATATTCTTTGCTAATGTATGTGATATAAATAACCAGAGCCAAAAGAAATATACCAATGCAGCACCACTGCAAATGGAATTAAAAGATGTTCAATAATACCTCATTATCAAGTATTTCTACCAACTAATAGACATAAATATCATAAATACCCTTAGGAATCTAAGTAATAGTCAAATGCAGGTATAGAAATAGGGAATTGTGAGTTTGAATACTTGTGGAAGTTTTGTTATTAGTACCATTTGGTTCATTATTTTATGGAAGTGGACCAGCGAGGACCACTGACTGACCAGACAACTCCATGGGGAATGGGGCAGCAGTTTACTTGAGAGCATACAGACCACTGGGCTGCCTCTCAGGAAACAGAGAAACAACAGCAAGCAGGGGAAGTCAGACATCTTTTATAGGCAGTTGGGTGATTGCGTAGCTTTCCATGATGTAGGCTGGGTAGTTTAGTTCAGGATTGCTTAGCCCAGTAAGCAGAGGCACTTACCTGAGGCTAAGTTCAAACCCACCATTTTAGAATACTAGGAAATGTTTCCTCTGTTTGACCCTCCTCTTTGCATACTGGATACTGAATCAAGTCAGTCTGGTGGGGTCTCCATGGCCTCCCTGAACAAGAGGACAGGTAACTCAGAACAGTTATGGGGCATTTTGAGAGATTCTCCATAGTCCCCTGGAACTTAGTCAACCTTGGAGGGCAAGAAATAAAAAAACTGCCCCTTTAAGTCCCTCTAACCAGATTAATATAAGCCTCAAAGTACGGCTATTAAACACCTGAGAAGGTTAGTTCCATCAGTCTGGTACTTTTAATTACCATGTGCTATGTAACTAAAGCTTTGGCAAAACTCAAAAATTCTTAGCTAAACCTTGACTAGACATATATTTTGTTCCTTAAACTAGCTGACTAAACTATGGCCTTAGAAATTTTAAGATTATGTATATATTATTTCTGTCTCATTCTTTACATATTGCAATAAGCCTACACAGACCTTCATTACTTGCATAGACTTTCTCTCTCTCTCTTTTTTTTCTATTCTGGAAATATTCAGCCATCATAATCACCATATATAAAGCCTTCTTAATAAAATATTTCCATTTGCATACCCCTTTAACATCTTTTTTGCCTTCCCATTTTCTTTTTTAATACCATGAGACATAACATTAACAAAGAAATTTTCCATCTGTTGTGAGGATTTTCTTCCTGGAGATACTAAGCAATGTTTATCCCCTTTCTAGGGCTCTAATGTCAAACCAATGTTCGATTACATCAGAGTTCACCCTGGGGAACCAATGAGTTTATCTTACAGAGATGAGTGAAGGGTTTCTGAGTATATGGGTTACCTGAGAGGACTTACAATGGAAGGCCTTTACTCAGCATGGACGCTGACTTTTTATAACCTCATGTTTCAAGCCCTCTCTTCCCAGATTATATGCTGTAGTCCCTCCAAAATTCATTTGTAATTAGGGCAGAATTACATACAGCTGGCTGGGAAGAGTGGCTAGCTACTCGGGTGAGGGTCCAGTGTCCCTGCTTACCCTTCCTTTAACGAAGGAACACAACCATCAACAAGCCCAGTTCTGATGATTGTTAGCAAGTAGGCACAGCTGAAATCATGAAGATGGTGGTTATTTGGCTCAGAAAAGTGCTGTGCAGCATCATCTTATTAAAAGAACATAGAATCCAAATTACACACATAATATAATCAGCAATATTGCCCGTTTACACACTGTGCTTTATAAGTTCCCAGATAAGCCTCTAAAGAAAACACAAGATGTTAAAAATCTGTTTTACTTCATGTAGTTCAGAGAGTGGTCTACCAGAACCTTGGTTTAGGTTTGAAGGAATATAAACACTAGGTAGAGAGAAGCAACCAGTACATAGCAAAACATTATCAAATTGAAGTTCACAACCTCCAGTATAATCACTTAAGTAAAACTGTGATATAACCCTGCTCAGACCTTCAATAAACTTTCTTAATAACATTCAAAAACAAATTTATGAAGCAATTAGTATTTTACCTCATACATAAACACACACATATGTATAGAGAGACCTTCAATAAACTTTCTTAATAGCATCCACA
>NW_008335967.1:8815792-8827637 GCF_000622305.1 Nannospalax galili | reverse complement strand
ATAATTAAAAAATTAATTTATGTATTTGAGTAACAGGAACCATATTTTCGATAAGGATTAAAGCGATAACATTTTGACCTGAAAAAATATTTTTTCATTAACAGTTTTAGTTTGTATGAGACTTGACTTATAAGTCAATATGATAGAAAATAAATTAATTTTAAGAAACATAAATTTGGGGCTGGAGAGATGGCTCAGTGGTTAAGAGCACTGACTGCTCTTGCAGAGGATCCGGGTTCAATTCCCAGCACTCACACGGCAGCTACGAACATCCTTAACTCCAGTTCCAGGAGAATCCGAAGCCTTTTTCTGATCTCCGCAGCATTGCATAACACATATAAAAAAGAAACAAATTCATTTTGATTATGTATACATATGTAATTATATAAGATAGATTTTAGTAACTAAGATTTTGTAATCACTCTTTGTTGAGAACATGGTTTATCATTTTTAAACCAAAATACATTTGAAGCAGATAAACAAAATTGATACCTTAAAAAAAAAAAGCCTTGAAAGTAAACTAAAACCAAAAATGATATTTAGCAAATGGGATTTTTATACAACTGGCTTAGATGCTGTTTGTATAAGCAATTAGCATTTGAAAGTTTTGTGAAACACTTAATAAACCTGGAGACACTGTTTAATAGATTTTAAAATAATTAGGGTACCCATTTATAAGGCTTTTGAAGGTATCATCAAAATATTTATACTTATCAATTTGTACATGCGTATTTCGATTAGGCATGCCAAAAATAAAACCAATAATTTTTGTGCACAATAAAACAACGACAAAGGAGAAAAAAACTAACTAAGGTGGCCACAGTTCAAAAACTGTCAACACAAACAATACACGAAAACAATTATCATGGACACACATAACACAATTCCATGAAATCTAGGTGCGCCAAGTAGGAGAAAACACAAAGCTTATATTTTAGGTGTTTAATATGTAAAAAGGCTTAGTGGTCTAAAAGAAAGAATTAAAATTGTCACATAGATTTAAGGTAGTATCTCATTCCCTTTTAAAAGCTAAATAACTAAAAAGGATCTTGTAAATAAAACCCTATCAATACCTCACAAAGAACACATGAACAAAGGAAAGTAACTTGGCAAAGCAGATTTTACTTTTGCATCAGGATGCATTGCATGGTCAGTTAGATGCAATTTAAATGAGTCTGCTGCTCTAGGCCATCAGGTTCAGGGATGCAGCAGGGCCTTCCCTTAAACAAAAGTCTTACAAAGTTTGGTGGGATTAAAAGATTAGAATTTCTTGTCATAAATCAAGTTCTAAGTTTTTCACGTTTTGAAAGAGAAGACTAATATTTAATGTTTCTTACAGAGGGAGATGCCTTTGCTTTTGAAACCCAGCAAAGCTCTAAGTTATTAGCATAACACAAATCAGAGGAGACAGGAAAGGCAGTAAAGGAAACGTTAAGACCAGGATAAGAATAAAATCTAAATAGTACTCAAAATAATCCCATTTAGAAACAGGTTAAAATAATGTCAAAATTTAAACTTCCATGTGGACATAAAATGTGTTCACCTTGTTAAAGGCAATAAAGAATGTTGAAACCTCTTGCTTTTCTATGATCCAATAGAGAATCCAAGATGAAAATCAAAACAAAAATTGCAAGAGGATTAGGATGATATGATTGAATGTCTGCAGTCCAGGGAATTCCTAAGTAATCATGAAGCCCTAGAGCTCAGTAGTACAGGTAAGTTCCTGGGTGTCGTCATTTTGAATTATGCCATGTGGTCAAATTAAGATGGCAGCAAGGCCACACAGGTCACCACCGTTTTGAAAATGTTACTGTCTAAGATGGCAACCAGATCACGGGCGTCTGTCCCCATATTGATGATGTCATCAATGAAGAAGGAGACCAGTTCACATGGTTGCCTCCCTCTTGGTGAGGTCACCAGCCATGATGGCAACCAGGTCACATGGCCACTTTCATGAGCTCAGCTCCATCATAAAATAAGGCCATAACCCATCAAGGTACAAACCCCACGGGAGTCTCATGTCTCACAGATTAAATGTGAACAGCAATCCTTTTTACTTTTACAAAGCACCCAGTTAAGACATAGTGATAAAGCAGGAGAAAGTACTCTCAGAGATACAGGCGCCAAATAGGAAAGGAAAGTATGTCTCTCACCAGCCACTGCAGCTGAGAATGCGAGGCAAAGTCCTCTGGATTTTGTCCTTCTTAGATACAAGCCATTGCTGGAAAAGAAACTCCTGAAGGCAACAGAAGAAATGGAGAGCTATATCCAGCACATATACAGCTGTGCTGTTGCTCTGAGAACACGTCTTGCCTGAGCATGGCCTGTGACTTCCCATGTACACTGAAATCTAAAATACTTAGATCTAGTTAGAAAAGCAGCTGCTTGGAGACCACATGGTCTGAGCACTGCTTGCTTGGTGTTCAACCAAGCCTGAGGTTCAAAACCCAGGTCCATCTGATGGTTCTCCTTTCCCCTGAAATTCTGAGAAAAAAATTCAGAAAGAAAATGGCTTTTAAAACCTTTTTTTTCTTTTGTCTGAGGCAATTTACAGCCTCGAATGCCCTGAGGTAAGACAGAAAGATAGGAAAATTTCACCTGCCAAATTCAGCACACACGTAAAAGTTTCCAAATGGCCAACAAATAAATAAGTTATTAGACTTTCGGGGTCCTTAGTGGTCACCAAGATTATATGGGGGAGGAAGAGCATCCCGTAGAGGGTTCTCAGTCTCATTTATAAAAGAATTTACCCAAACAGAAGCTTTAGGACAAAGCCATGAGGCAATGCAGGTTTAGAGCCAGGACGGAGGTCAGACTGGCAGCCACATGGCAGGGAGAAGAAAGCTTTAGAGAAAAGTAAAGAAGTACAAGTCGCTGCGCAACCTAAAGAATTAATGAAAGCATGTTTAGAAAAGGGATACAAAGAGGAGAAATTATGCTTCTATGAAAAATTTAGAAAAGCAGGCAGATTTACAGAGACCTAAATGTCTGTGGCTGTATTCAGAAGCAGAACAAGGGTTACTGGGGGGGAAGAAGGGAGAGGGATTGAAACCATTTTGCCTGTCCAGGGAATCCATAACTAGTTAGAGGGATGGGGAGAGGTAGCCTTGAGTAAAGGATGGAAGAAAAGGAGACCTAAAATCAGATTGAAAATAACAGAATCAACCAGGGATCAGAGACCATCCCCAGCAAAGTGAGGGAGAAAGACACTGGAAGAGGACTAAGAGAGAAAGATGGAAGACAGAGAACCTTTCGAGCCATGGCAAGGAAGGTAGAAGGAAGGGGTCACGGGGAGTGTGGGAAGCTCCTGGAGCTTCCGAGCCACCTAAGTCCTAGATTTCCTTCCAAGTCCACGATGAGGAAGAAGAGTGTGAGGTCTTCCCAGAGAAACAGCAGTCATCAGAGCCATTCTGAGTGAGAAAAGGACCCAAGTCGCTTGTCAAGGCATCCCAAAGACAAATGAGGGGTTCTCCCAGAAAGGCGTGGGAAGATGTTTGGCATACTGGTATGACTTTTGATTTGAACACCTCGGTAGAGAAGGGAAGACCTCCAGGCAGGAAGGCGGGGAAAGGAAGGAGAGGGCAAGATAAGAGGAAAGGGACAAGGAAGAGCGAGAAGAGAGCTAGGGCAGAGAAATAGACCTGCACCTCTGTAGGAGAGCACTTACTCAAACTCTGTCAGAGGGTGAGCGGGGCTGAGGAAAGCAGATGGACTTGTAATCTCGTGCCTGATGTGGTGAGTGGTAGGAGCCGGCATAGGCAAGATGGTCGGTATCACAGGCAGGAGTGCCTGGTCAGCAGCTTGGTCTGGCAAAAGAAGGAACCAGGTCATAAGTAACCCAAGCATCCCCCCTTCCTGGGTTCTCCAACACCATATATATGGAAGCAGAGCAGCAAATACCACAGACCAGATATCTCCGTGGGGGGCAGGCAGCAGTTTATTTGAGAGGAAACAGACCCTGGGCTGCCTCTTGGGAAGCTGAGAAACAGCAGCAAGCAGGGGAAGTCAGACAACTTACAGGCAGGTAGTTGGGTAACATTTCATGACGTAGGCTGGGCAGTTTAGCTCAGGATTGGTTAATCTCCCGATAAGGAGACGGACTTTCCCAGGGCTAAATTTGAATCTGCCGTTTTCAAATATTGGGAGCTATGCCACCGTTTTAGGAACCCTCCAGGAACCTAACAATTATAAGATAATTTAATTTTTAATAACGGCTCCATTAATTGCTAGCTCTCAAAATTCCCCAGAATTGAGCAATTGGCACTCAAAGCCATTTTAAACTCACTTCAGCATACCAATGCAGATTTTGGAGGCTCCAAAAAGGGGAGGCAAAGCTTCAAGGAACAGTGGTCCCTGACCCAGGTGGGAGTTCATTAATGTAGAAAGAAGCAAGTATAAGGGTCCAGAGATGTCCTAGGGACAAATGAATGACTCACCCTCCAACAGGTATTCACTGAAATGAATTACAAGAGGTGACTTTTCTTTCCTTTGGAGTGTGCTTCGTACAAAAATTTAGCTGGATATGCTTATGTTGAAAGTAATCTAAAGAATGACACTGCCATTCAAACTCACTGAGACTCTACAGTGAGTATCTTGACATTGTTTTATTTTGATGTAAATAGTTTTTGTCTAACTGCCCTGGAAACTCAGCTGCCATTTATTTTTTTAAAATCTTTTATTTATTATTTTTATTTTATGTGTATGAGTGTCTTCCCTGAATGTCGGTAGGCGTACCCATGTCATGCAGTGCCCATGGAGATCAGAAAAGGGCATTGGATCCCCTGGAACTGGAGTTATGGACAGTTGTTAGACACCATGTGGGTGATGGGAATCGAACCCAGGTTCTCTGTAAGAGCAACCAGTGCTCTTAACTATTCAGCCATCTCTCCAGTTGCCATTTATAAAATATGTCTCTTTTAACAAATACCCTAGGTTGCTTCTAACTTAGAGATGATGTTAAGCAAAACTATTTTGTTAGTTACTCTTGACTACCTTTTCTATTTGTTATCACACTTGGTGGTAATATCAAGGAGGATGGAAATACACCTTGCCATATCAAAGCAAGCATCACAATGCTCTAACTGGTAAAGATAAAGCAGTAGACTGCCTTAAAGCCACTCATGAAATGAAAAACCATATATATATATATTATATATATATATATATATATATATAATGTCATTGCGAGGCATTTCCTATGTCGTTTTCCAAAATAATACTTATGTGATTTTACAGTAGGAAGCTTTACCTGTTTGTTGTGAATATTCTATGCTGCTAACATAGATGAACATGTTTGTCTTCTCACAATGTCAGAATTTATTGAATAACAGTGAATTCACAAAGTGCAGCAGTTTAAATGGCAGCAATTTTCCAGATAATTTTTCTTGCCTTGGTAATTAGCACAAAACAGAGGCAGGTTCTTTTATTTCATACTTAATAATATTAACTCATATCACACATCGTTCAGCACAGTCAACATGCCTACATGCATATATGAGGTTTACAGAATGAATACAAGTTTAAAAGGCTACAGCAGAGTTCATGAGTTTTCAGAAGTGGGTTGAGAGAAATACACTTAGAGTCTGTATTGATAAGATAACAAACTCAGAGCCTTGAAGAAATTACTGCTGTAGAGATCAAGCCATGGGAGAGTCAGGTTTGAGAGCAAAGATGTGACCAGCTGTAGAGATGGCCTGAGCAGGAAATGGCAGGTTCAGTTCACAACTGACAAGCAGGTGGACTGGGCAGATGGCAACTGAGTAGACTTCATCAACAGCAGGTGATAAGTTGACCCGAAGCCCCAGAGACAGCTAAGAGTTCTGATTGTTGGTTCTTGATGCACATACCAGGTATCCAATGATAGATTGGCATGGTGCTATGGCCATCACAGTGCTAGGTGCCCATCATTTTATGAAGTCTAGTGAGGGAATTATATTCTTTTCCTTGGTCTGTTATAGTAAATTACTGGAACTTGTTTCCCTTATATTATTTTAATATTCTTGTGTGCACTTACAGTCCCAATTTATTCCAATAAAATTATATGGTGGCACAATTTCTACTACTAGGAAGTAGTAGAAATTTCTACTACTAAGTTGTTTATTAGTGTATGTCACATGGGTGGTGACAGGTGGTATTGTTTACTTGCCCACTCAAGAACCCAATCATTCTCTGCAGACTCATTCTCTATGCTTTGCCCTTTGTGGCCCTCTGTGTTCATTTTCCTCTGTTGCATGAGATAGCTTCACTGGTGAGAGTTGAGAGATGTATTAATAATCTCTCTACTCATTGTTCCATGAACCTTAAATGTAGAGGTTCCATTGTAGATGTGCCACTTAGGGTTGAGCATTTCCCAGACACTTAATCTCTGTTTGTGATCAGTTGTTGAACTCTGTTGTAATAGTCTCCATTTGTTGCAAAAGAAGCTTCTTTGATGAGTGGTGACCGGCACACTTGTCTATAAATATAAAGATTCATATTTGCACATAGTAAGAAATTACATTGGTCTAGGGATGTAGCAGCCGTGGGGTTTTCTCTAAGATCTATGACCTCTCCAATCCTGTGTATTTGACTATGTTTACAGTACAGGAGCAGTGCTCCTAGAAATTCAGGAAATAAACAGTGTTCTTAATTTTATTTGGTGAGAACAAATGAACTGGAATTGTTGTGTGGATTGACAAGTAATGCTACTGTGTACTTCATTTTGAAAGTTAATTCTTGTGAAGCCTATCTGTGTTGGAAAAGAACCATTCTGTTTTCTTTCATACATAAGAACAGTTGATTGAAAAAGTTTCAAAAGTCAAGTAAACAATATGTTATATTTACTTATAATTCATTACAGAGTTTTGAATATTTTATTTTATGGGTGTGAGTATATTGCCTGCATGTATGTAAGTACACCCATGATGTGCAATGCCCACAGAGGTCAGAAGAGGGCATCAGATTCCCTTGGAACTGGAGTTGTGAATGGTTGTTAGCTGCCATGCGGGTCCTGGGAATTGAACCCAGGTCCTCTGCAAGAGCAATTAGCACCCTTAAACACTGAGCCATATTACAACCCCCCTGTATGAGTATAAAAGATTATAAAAGGCTTATAAAGTTACTTTCTTTACGTTCTATATGCTACATTATTCAACAAAACTATTAACACTTTAACTCAGTAACAGAGATATCTATACTTCAATTCTTGCTAATTAAACAGGTAAACTGAGTTTGGCATGTTCTCTCAACCTTTGGAACATGAATATCTTTAGTGTAAATAATTTGGAGTTGAACAGTAGGCCCTTGGAGCCTTTATTTTTCATCTAAATTAAATATATGCATTTCTAGAGCTGACAAATCATCAACTGCATTGTGAGAGGTATGGCCTGGATTAATTCATTGCATTGCTGTCTTTTACACTGAGGTAAGGTATTTTTGCTAATTTAAGGCTTTGCAGCACTATATTATAAAACAACTCTCATCATTGTGTGTCATGTATTGAGTCCTTTATCACCACACTCTAAAAGAGCAATTTTGTTAAAAACAAGATCAAACAGTAAATTCCTGGAAAAACCTTGTACAAATCAGGATGTTTTCTGGTTGACTGGCTTTATTCTCTCTCTCTCTCTCTCTCTCTCTCTCTCTCTCTCTCTCTCTCTCTCATTCTGGAGATTTTGCTAAATTGTTCAGACTCTTGTATGCTGGAGCTGTGTCCCCCTCCTGGGAGTTGGAGCAGTGCTTCCACCCTCATAAGCCAAGTTTGTGGTCCCCTCCTGTGAACCTGAGCTGTTGTCCATCCCCTGAGTGAGAGTTGTGGTCTCCTCCTATGAACTGGAGCTTTGGTCTCCTCACATGATCCTGAAGCTTTGGACCCCTACCATGAACCACAGTTCCACATTCCTCTGGTTGTAGGGGGATGGTGGAGCAGGGTGGAGGATAGAGGACTTCCTGATACTGGGCAACAGTTTCAGTCTTCTCTGAGTGATTACATTCCCCAAAGCCCCCTCCCCTGGGATACCAGGTTGTGCCTGGCAGAAACTTTGCTTCTTATGCTGGGGACAGAAGAAGTCTCTTTCATTTGAAGATTCTGGTTTTGAGAGGACTGATTCTCTAGAACTGACTTCTCACCTCCCCTGAGGTCCATCTGTGATCCTCACCCTATATGTGGTGCTGGGCATCCAGGCCTTGATGTTGGACATCTCCCATTTCCAGGCACCAAGAGGTTTTCCATTATTTTTCCATTACTCTCCTACAGCCCTAGTTTGCCCTCATTTTTGCCCTATCTAGAGATAAAAATCACAGTCTGGAATATATATATATAAAAGAAAAGAACAGAAAGTACTGATATAACTAAACCAATATAATTCTCAAACTAAAAATATGTAATTATATCCTAGAATATACATTTGCAATTCTATATGTCTATTGTAATCTTTAAATCCTGTACTGTACTACCCAGCTTCAACAACAATGTGAATTTTGTCACCGTTCCTATATTGTGAGTTTGCCATTCACTCCTTTTCCAAATTTTCCAAACTATACATCAATGTAATCATGTTACTTCTCAAAGAAAACAATGCTAATAAAATGTTTTTAGATAATAGAAAAGGGGTTGTTCAGAAACATTGTAAGGAGTGACCAGTATCTTGACTTAAATAGTATTGTAGAAGAAAATGTCAAATATGTGACCCTTACCTACAACATTTTCTTTATATTATCTCTTCTTTTAGACACTTTGGTTCAAAGTATTTCCTAAAACATATCATTAGATTTGCTTGTATTTTACATTTTTCTTACATTACATGTTGATGTACCTATTATCTTTCAAAAAATCAGCTTTTAATCATCAATTTAAACTGCTTCTTGGCAATGTTGAGGAAATTTGAATTCATGTGTATCGTGACTTCTAAATGAGATAGATTTCTTATGACTTGTGTTACCATCAATCATCTTTATGATGTCTGTGATCAGTTTTACAAATAAAAAGCCTATTGTAAAGAAATAAAAGGCAGATTGATTTCCATTTAGAAAATGCTATTTTCTAATCCCTAGTCAAAGTGTATTCATATTTTAGGCATGAAAAGTGTAAAGAATTATCTGGAGGTTTGTTTTTTCTTTTTCTTTTTTTGTCCTTTTAATTTGGTTTCCAATTTGAGTGAAAGACAATGCATCTCAGGGATGATGTCAAATCACACTTCATGCATCTAATGTCATATGATCTGAAATCAGTTAACTTCTTTGAATTTGGTGTCTAAGAAATAAGTGAAAATCTGTGAAAGTGATTTGGGAGTTCTAAAGTATTCTACAAATATTATATTTTCTTGGTAAGTCAAATTGGAAAAATAGAAATTGCAGAGAGGAAGAAAAAATAGAATGGAAAAAGTTGGTTAGAACAAAGAAATATACAGGATTTGACCTACAAATCTTGAGGATAAGCTTGATAGGATTTGATGCAAAAGTGCCAGGAAGATTAATAAGCACACCCCAGAATGTATTTTCAGGTCATGCCCAGAGAGGATTTAGCTAACTGGGAAAGATCTGCTCTGAAATGGGCTGCATTATCCCACAGGCTGGGTCCCAATAGGATAAACTGGAGAAAAGAGAAAGCCAGATAGCACTTTAGAGGCATGTTCTCTATTTCCTGGTCATGTGGTGGAGGCTGCTTTGCTCCATCATAGCCTTCTTTTCAAGACATACTTGATAGATTAAAATGTTGGAGAGAGCATGCGGTGGAGAGCACGAGCGGATGGATGAGCCACTGAGGCACAGATAGACTTCTCAGTGGGATACAGATTTATTTCGCACAGGGCACCTTTCCCTCGGGGAAGGGAAAGATGTCAGCCCACGGGTTGTGAGCTGGGACTTTATATATGGGGGCTTTAGGGTATGGAAGGGGGGAATGTTTGGGGGAGAAATCAGGGAGGGGAAAGCAGGAAAAGCAGGTAGGATTAGGGTCTGGAAGTGTTTACTTTTTCCCTCTTAAGATAAGAGAAAAACAGCTTTTAAAATCTCTGGTTATCAGGTAAAATCTGCTTATCTTATCTTTGGAAGTCAGAGGAAAGGCAGGCTGCTTCTCAGCAGAGTTTATTTCTCTTGATTTCAAAGGTCAAGGTGCTTATCAGCTAAGTTCCCTTTTTTGGGCTCCAAAGTCTGTAGGTCCCTATTGGGGAGGGGGGAAGCTGCTGCTGTTTGGAACCCTAACATCCCAACCTTTTGTGTTATAGGATAGGGGGTGCCATTGTCATCTTGCTACTTCCTGCTGGACAGGGTCAACATGGGGGGTAGGCTGGTTTAGGGGTCCACTAGGCAGCAGAGGTTGTCTCTCCATGCATCTGAACAGGGTCCTCGATGGTTGACAGGTGTTCGTACACATGTGAAGGGAAGGAAAGTAACAACTGATTAAAATCAGTATGCGTTAGTTTTTGGATCTGGTTCTGAAAATATCTGACAAGGCACGGAGCAATGGTTAGCACCAAAGTGATAGAAAGCAGAGGGCCCAATAAGGGCAGAAGCCAAGGAGTTAGTCCTGTAAAAATGTCCCATTGAGATGACTGTTGGTACTGGGAATTTTTAAGTGAAAGATTTTTTGCTACCTGTTTGAGTTGTTCTATATCATGTTCGACCTTACCAGATTGGTTGATAAAATAACAGCATTCGGCACCCAGAAAAATACAGGTTCCCCCTTTTTCTGCAGTTAATAGATCCAGGGCTCGCCTGTTCTGGAGTGCAACTTCAGCTAGGGAGGATAATTGTTGTTGTAGGAACTGGATTGACTGGGCTGTAGTTTCCACTGTTGAAGTGAGCTCTTGTCTGAGGTCCTCTATTTCTTGAGAAAGATGCTGGGTTGAGATCAGCATGTGTCCCAAGCCTCCGGCTGCGAGTCCCATGGCTGCCACTGATGCCACCAGGCTAACTCCTACCAGGACTGCCAAGGTGGCTGACCTCTTTGTTCTGGTTCCTTCTGTCCCTGTGGATAAGACATCATACACCTCTCCTGGTGTGTATAGGGTTAGTTTGGGGATGAGAATGACTGGAGCACAGGTGTCCTCAATCTGTGGAGAGATGCAGGAGTATATTTTGGAAGAACAGAGAAAGAGCAGTCCCGAGGTTAGAGCAGTATCTTAATTGTTTTGTGGAGTCCAACACTCTGTTTTGTTAAGAAAAAGGGGAGGGGCAGGCATGGGCCCCTGTACTAGAAGTTCCCGGGAACACTGAGTAGTGGCCTGTGGAGTAACATTGTAAACTGAGAGAGGGAGGAGAAGTGAGCCCTGCAGGGGGGCACAGAGATAGCAAGTGGAGACATTAGCATCAGAGAAGTTTCTCAGGAGATTAACTGATAAAGTGAGAATGCGATCCCAAGAGAAGCTGCAGGAGGCATTGAAGCTTTGAAGCTGCTTCACGGACATGCCTCCTGTCTGATCTAAGACTTTCATAGCTCTCTGGGGCAGGAAAGTCCAGGTTAGTTGGGAAGACATCCCAGTGTCAGGGTCCTTCAAGAGAATGCGGATAGGAGTATGATGAGAGGCTAGTCCTGGGGCTGAGGTGTTCCAGACCTTGGGATTGACATCAGTCAGGGGAAGGGGAAAAAAGATCTGGCTTGGGGAGAAGAAGGTACAGGGGAAAGGAGAAAGAGTGGGGTGAATGGGAGAGAAATAGAAAGGGAGAGCTTTTGCATGAGATCCCTGCCAAGTAGGGGGGTTGGGCAGGTGGGCATAACCAGGAAGGAGTGAGTTAAAGGCACCTTCCAGAATACACAGGCTAAGGGTCCTGTTGATTTGGGGTTGTGAGGTTTCCCATCAACCCCCACCACAGAGATCTGTGAGGAAAAACCTTTACCAGAGTAGGAAGGGAGAACTGACCATGAAGC
>NW_008335967.1:8813927-8815651 GCF_000622305.1 Nannospalax galili | reverse complement strand
TTCCTCTCGGTTATAAAATACTTTAAATGTCGTGTCCAACAGATCTCTCGTGGGGGTTTCAGGGCCCTTGTCTAAGCGCCTAAGTTTCCTTCTAATATCTGGAGCTGATTGTAAGATAAAGTGGTGGTGAAGCATAAGCTGTCCCTCTGCAGACTCTGGGTCATACTTGGTATACTGGACCAGAGCATCAGTGAGTCTGTCCATAAACTGAGCTGGGGTTTCAGCAGAGCCCTGAGTAATCAATCTAAGCTTTTCAAAGTTAACTACCTTAGGGGGCGAAGCTCTCTGTAGGCCTGTCAGGGGGCAAGTGATCATGTGGTCCCTGGCTGCTCTACCTGGGGAAGGTCCTGTCTGACTTCCTGGTGGGGGTTGGTAATCCCACCCAGGGTCCTGAAGGGGAACTGCCTCACTGCCAGTAGGGTGAGCTTGGTTAGTAGAATGAAGCTCATTAGCATATTCTTGTGCTGATGTCCAGACCCTATGTCTCTCATCAAGGGTGAGGGTAGACTGGAGAATCATGAAGAGATCATGCCAGGTTAGATCATAGCTGCGAGTAATGTATTTAAACTCTTGTATGAAGTGAGTAGGATTAGTGGAAAAGGAACCGATTTTATGCTCTAGTTGAGAAAGATCTCCAAGAGAGAAAGGCACATGAACTTTGACAATCCCGTCCACGCCTGTCACCTTCCTGAGGGGAAAAATGCCATGGGAAAGGGGATGAGACTGGGTGTGGGAACGGGTATGGGTTGACATGGGGGAGGGTTTGGGAGGAAGCAGAAGAGAAGGAGAAGGGGAGTGCTGGGAGGAAGCTGAAGTGGGAGAGATGGGAGGGGTGTCCTGTCCATGAGAGGATGTAGGGGCAGCGGTGTCTGAGGCAGGGTCTGGAATTGAAGTAGAAGCAGATACAGGAGGGGTAAATGGGGTATTTGAGGTAGAAGTCAGAATGAGGTGTTTAAGATTTTGGATTTTCTTGAATAAAGGGGAATTAAGAGAGTGAGTGTCAGACTCAGAATGCTGAGGAAGGGAGGGGGAAGATTGCAGAGAGGGAGTTTGAGGCAGAGAAGGGAGGGGAGTTGGGCTGGCCCCTGGACTGGAAGACAAGGAAGGGTATAGTGGTAGGAGGGTAGGACTTGGTTGTGCCTCAGGCTCGGGAAGCAGGGGGTCTTGGGGCTGGGTTCTGATAGGGGGCAGGTTATCAGCTATGCAAGGATCAAAAGCAGAGTCAGAAGGGTAGGGAGAAGGGATAGGGGCAAAGGCCCCTGGAGTTTCAGGATCTGGTGAGACTTTCTTAGCCAGGAGGACCTGGTGGGAAGAACATTTGACACAGAGGGAGGGATTAGCATGGAGGTCAAGAAAGGCGTGGATGTAGGGTAGTTCAGACTGCTTGCCATTAAGCTGACAGAAGTTTTCCAAATCTTTTAAAATATTGAGGTTTAAGGTTCCAGTGTTTGGCCAAACAGAGTTATTATCTAGTTTGTACTGAGGCCAGGAAGTGGTGCACAAGAATTTTAGGCATTTTGATCTGATAGTGTGAGATAATTCTAGCTTTTTTAAGGATTTAAGAAGGCAGGCCAAAGGCATGAGACCCTGAGGTTTTGAGTGTTTGGTTCCCATAGCAACGGATTAAGTGGAAAGCGAAAGAAGAGTTAAAGACCACAGCTGGTGGGTAGGGGAACAAAGAGAAACTTTTTGCCCTGAGGGGACATAGGTGGAGGTGGGGGAGA
>NW_008335967.1:8807546-8813564 GCF_000622305.1 Nannospalax galili | reverse complement strand
AGAGGAAGCTCAGAGTAGCTAGGGAAGGGAGGGAGAGGAGAGGGTGGGGGGGAGATGTTAGGGGAAGGTAAAAGATGGCAGGAGCAAGGAAGGGAAGGGAGCTGAGGTAGGGAAAAGGATTTGAGTGTGATGGGGAGGCAGGTCTGACTCCCAGGTGGGCATGGACAGACACAGTAACTGTGCCAGGCAGTTCAACGGTCACAGAAACCAGTGCTGTCCAGTGGCCTTGAGTGAGGTCCGGAAGTGACCTAATTTGATTGGAAAGGAGATGAAAACTGGCGGAGAATAGTGAAGGGGAAAGGGGAGAGAGAGAAAGAGAGAGAGAGCTAAAAGGAACGGGAGAGGGGAGAGAGATAGAGGGTTGAAGTGTACCTTAATGCCAAATCCGTGGTGTTTGCAGTGGCCAATAATGACAAGCGAGTCTGAAAGTTTTACGTGTGAGGTCCCTTGAAGTAAGAGCCGGTTTCAGCACCATCTTATAGATAGGAATGTTGGAGAGAGTGTGAGGTGGAGAGCACGAGCGGATGGATGAGGCACCGAGGCACAGATAGAATTCTCAGTGGGATACAGATTTATTTCGCACAGGGCACCTTTCCCTCGGGGAAGGGAAAGATGTCAGCCCACGGGTTGTGAGCTGGGACTTTATATATGGGGGCTTTAGGGTGTGAAAGGGGGGAATGTTTGGGGGAGAAATCAGGAGGGGGAATCAGGGAAAGCAGGTAGGATTAGGGTCTGGAAGTGTTTACTTTTTCCCTCTTGAGATAAGAGAAAAACAGCTTTTAAAATCTCTGGTTATCAGGTAGAACCTGCTTATCTTATATTTGGAGATCAGAGGAAAGGCAGGCTGCTTCTCAGCAGAGTTTATTTCTCTTGACTTCAAAGGTCAAGGTGTTTATCAGCTAATGTTCCCTTTTTCGGGCTCCAAAGTCTGTAGGTCCCTATTGGGGAGGGGGGAAGCTGCTGCTCTATGGAACCCTAACAATGCTGAAATCTATGAACCCGTGAGCCCAAACAATCCCTTCCTCCACCCTTAAGTTGTTCAGTCAGGAATTTTTTCTGTGACGAAATGCTGAACAGATTGGACAGTTGTTTGATCTCTGTTCAGGGACAATGAGCCATCTACCATGGTCTATTTCCTTTTCCCAAAGAAACTAAAACCATGTTATTCAGGAAAGATTTGTCTGTTCTAGTGGATCTCAAATGTTTGCACCATCAGAATTATCAGGAAAGCCTATTAAACCAGTAATTTCTGAGTCTAATCCAACTTCTGATTCAGTATGTCACAGTCAACCTGGAAATTATATTTCTAAAATGCTCTCTGGTGGACTCAAAACTGCTGGACCAGTACACATTTTAAGAGTAACTGATCTACATAATAAATGAGAATTTTGTAAATGCCAATGAATAATTGTTGTGAGCACGCTATACCAGAAATAGACAAACACATTTGTGTCTTTTACAATGTCAGAATTTATAAATAACAATAAATCCACAAGGTACCGTGATTTCAATGGGAGCAACATGCCAGATAAATCCCACATATCCCAGTAATCTTCCTAAGACAAATCTTTTATTTTAATCTCAATATTGACTCTATCACACAGCACACAGTGTCTATACCTGTATTTGTATATATATATATATGGTTACAGAATGTAAGTTAAAGAAGTTGTAGCAGAGTTGAAAGGGCTCTGAAGTAGGCTGAGAGTATATAGTGATACAAACCATATAGGTACTGATGTCAGAGCTACTGGAGTCAGGATTTGAGGGCAAAGCTGTAGAATCCAGGTGCAAAGTTAAAGGCCAAATTGGGAAATGAGAGCAGGAAACAGTGTGTTCAGGTCCAGGTACAGATCACACACACACACACACACACACACACACACATTTTTGGGGTCCTCTGTGGGCACCAGATAATACAGAATAAAGTAGGGTCTGTTCTTGAAGTTCTTAATCTCATTGATAAAAGAATTTAAGAATGGACTCAAATGGAAGCTTGAAGACAGTTTTATTGAGTCCAAGAGAAAATTTCCCCAGGGAAGGCAAGTTGTACATTTCAGCAGCTGCTTAGACCAGGAGAATGGAGGAAAAAAGAAAAAAAAAACAGTGCTTAAGCTGGCATGGAGGTCAGTCACGTGGTGGACAAACAGCCACTTAGAGGAGAGGGGTGCTCTAGAGAAAGAGTAAGGAAGCCCAAAATATTTGGGAGGTCCAAAGTTTAGGGAAAGCATGCTTAGAATAGAGATGGAAAGAAAAAGATAGATTCTGCTTTTCTGAAGAATCAGAAAAGCTGACAGATATAGAAGCTGCTTGCCTGTGGCCCAGGAAGCTCCCACACTAGGGGTGGGAATTCTGGGCAGGAAAAGTACATGATCTCTTCCCACAAAAACTAATTATTCTGCCCATCTCATTAGCATGACTTAAGGTGAGCCTGCCTTCCTAGGGGTAATCCTTGGAAAGTTGATTTATCTGGCACAATTGGAATGCTAGTTCTCCACTCAGGCCGGAAATTCTGTTCTCTTGACTGGAGAGAGTGTTTTCTTTATTGCTGCTTCTGAAGAGGTAATGCTGATATCATTTAGGCATTAGATCAAAGCCCAAATACCTTTGGCATTTTTGGCCTCTGGTAAGGATGAGGCTGCCAAGAGGTACAAGATTGTCTTTGACTTTTAGCCAAGAAAGAAACTGGGTTTCTACCTCCTGTTCTCATAAACGGGTTCATATGGGGCTATTTCAATGCAGTGTGTGGTGTCCATTACTTTGTGGAGTCCAGACAAAGAAGCCACTCCCTTTCCTAAGGCAAGGATCATTCTGTAAAGCCAGTGTTTTATATAGTATGGAGTAGCTGAGAGTAGGGTGTAAGCTTGGAAGTTGTTTTTCTAAAAAGTTCTTTGGAATGTAAAATTGTTAGCACAGTCTACATTATGAGACTAACTGTCCACATTATAATGAGAAGAATTTTTTTTTAATGTTATGTGGTCATTATGGAAAAGTGGCTAACATTTGCTGAATAGAGACTGTCTTTTGGGTAGATGACAGGATAGTGATTACTGTTTGGGTCATTAAGATACAAAAGCCACCATGTAATTTAACATTAGAAACATGTAATTAAGAGTTCAAAAGGAATTTAGAGCCAATCTTCATCATTTTCCAAATGAGAAAATGGACGCAAAGAGGCGATACATGACAAAGAATGAGTGAAAAACTTGCAAAGTGTCAACACAAAAACATAATTCTAATCTTAAAGCAGATAAGAGATTGTTTACAAGTGACCATGGCCCAGAATCACAGACACAGGTTACCCCAAATTCCACTTTTCATCATAGAAGCAGTTTCATAAAGTTTTTATTATAACAGAACAAAGAAAAGTCATAAGTCAAGACACTTTTCAAATACAATGATGGAGACAACAGAGAAGCAGATTATACTTATATAAATATATATATATATATATATGGAGAAATCTGTTATAAGCCTTTGTTCTGGTTACTTTCTATTGCTGTGATAAAAACACCAAAACAAACTTGGGAAGTAAAGGGTTGATTTGTCTTACAACTCACACTATCATCAAGGGAAGCTAAAGTAGGCGCTCAGGGCATGAGCCTGGAGCACATACTATGGAGGAATGCTGCTTACTGACTTACTCCCCTGGTCCAGGCTCAACCTATTTTCTTATATGACACAAGACCACCAGTCCAGGGGTGGCACTGCCCACAGTGGGCTGGACCCTCCCACATCACTCAACAATTGAGAAAATGCCCCATAAACATGGCTACAGGTCAATCCAACGGAGATAAT
Organism: Nannospalax galili; assembly: GCF_000622305.1. Lineage (NCBI taxonomy): Eukaryota > Metazoa > Chordata > Mammalia > Rodentia > Spalacidae > Nannospalax > Nannospalax galili. The sequence continues at coordinate 8,809,766 of NW_008335967.1, read as the reverse complement.
TCCTCACTTGATGTTCCCTCTTAACAATTGTATGAGGTTGACAGCATAAGCTATCCAGCACAACCGTAGATGCTATCTGATAGGCTTCTTAGGCCTTGGGTTGGTGGAAGCTGGAGGTCTGCTAAATTAATACACACCAAAAGGTTATTATCTGTTAGTCACAGGATATTAAGCATAGAGATGGGCAAAGAGTGGCTAGTTAAGGGCTAAAGATAGACCAAGATAAGTGGTAGTTAGACCCTGGATCTGCAATATTCCAAACTCTCACTGAGGTTTAATCAGTTAATCAGCCTTGAAGAATGTTTAATTTCAAGATGCAGGGATTTTTCTCTGGGAACTTGCCTTTGAAACGAGGAGAAAGATCATCCCCTACAGGGTTCTCAGTCTCATTCATAAGAGTATTTAAGAATGGACTCAAACGGAAGCTTTAGGACAATTTTATTATAATTTTAAAGAAAAATCCTCAAGGTAGGGTAGCTGGTAATCTTGGCAATTGACTTGAGGAGGAGAATGGTGGGGAGAAGGAAAGGAAGCCATGAAGCCATGCAGGCTTAGAGCCATGCAGGTTTAGAGCCTACATGGACGTTAGATTAGGTGGCTAATAGCAGCCACATGGTGGGGAGAAGAAAGTTTTAGAGGAAAAATAAAGAAATACAAGATGCTAGGGGTGGCCCAAAGCATTAAAGAAAGCATGTTTATAAATGCAGTATGACACAAAAAAGGAGAGATTATGCTTCTCCGAAGAATTCAGAAAAGCGGGCAGATTTACAGAGACCTACATGTCTAAGGCTGGTCTAGAAGCTCTGTACTAGGAGGTGATTCCAGGCAGGAAAAATCCACTATCTCATTAATGCACTAGATACTCTGCCCATTTATTTAGCATAACTGAAGGTGAACCTGTCTTCCTAAGGGTGGTCTTATAACCAGATGATTGACCAGTGAAACTGGAAAAGTAGATAGTCCAGCAGATAGACTAGAGATTTTATAGTCTTGACCAGTAAAATTTATAGGGGCTATTTGCTACTCTAACACCTTCATAGAAGTTACAAGTGACTCAGAAACTTCTGATAAAAATTAGAACTGCTCATTTTAATCTCAATATTGCCCCCAGACAATCCTGTCACTTAAGCAGGCAAAGAAATAGAGGAAATGTGGAACACAGGAGTTTATATTATGCAGTCTTCCATGTTTATGAGAGACACACTCAGAACCTTGTGAGAATTTCACAGTAAGTCATGACTCAGTCTGTCAATCACACTGATTCAAAGAAATTAAGATGCTTTTACATCCATGGATTTTTCTTTCTAATTGCGCAGTTAATAAAGACTCATTAAAGTTGTCAAGAATCAATTAATTTCTCATTAACGTAGTCCAGGTTAAAGGAGACAATGAATACAAAGACAATTTATTTTCAGATTTTTCTGGATTTCTACTTGCTAGTGTTTAAAATCTTCCATCTCTCAAACTGGAGTCTCACCTGCCTAATTGCTTAGTCAGTTGTTTCCATTAATATGTAAATCAACTTGTTCACATTCTAAGACGAAGTCAAGCACATCTGCCTGGGATGTGCAAAGTTGTGATGCAGAATGGCTTTGGGCAGTTTGTTGATGCAAATACATGGACTGCTGCTCCTTTCTAGTCACCGCTCAGGAGAAGCTGCCTTATGAGATTTCAGACAATTGTACTTTTTCTGTCCTACAGGAGTAGATTGGTTTGTTACCCTTAAACAGAGTCAATCAACTGGAGTCCAATCATTTGGTACAGGATCAACAGGCACAGTCTGTCCTTTAGCTATGATGCCAAAGAGCCAAAATGTATTTTGGTCAAGTGTAGTGATTTATATGCAGCAGATGGTAAAGAATGCCAGTTTAATTTAGTTTTACTCCACAATCAGAGAAGCAAGGTAACTGGTTTTAAAATATGCCATGGTAAATTATATTTATATAGATAGAAATTAATAAATGCATTTTATACAAAATATACACACTTATCTCTCAGACTCCTAAGAGTAACAAATGCTCAGAGCTGATTATCATATATGAATGCTGATCCCAAAACTAGTCTATGTACTTATAGAATACCTTTGGTATCCCAATTAAAGTTTCTATGAGATAGTTGGATCCTGGAATTATCACTTATAGCCTAAGGACAGTATAAAGTCCTCTGAAGCAGCTTAGTATATCATTAATTCTACTTCTTGAAGGGTTAACCCATTTGAGC
>NW_008335967.1:8801454-8807519 GCF_000622305.1 Nannospalax galili | reverse complement strand
TTATTTATTTTGGTACTGTCATCTGTGTTTATTTTGTTTTTGTAAATGAATTTTCTTCAACAGAAATTCTGAAGGCTGGTAAATACAACAGAAGTATACCTTTTAGACCTATAATCATGATACTGTTGTAGAAATGCAGGACAGCTCTGTGATTGAAACAGATTACCTTCATTTAACTTCTTTTCACTGGTAATTAAAGCCCATTGGATGCCAAGACATAGAATAATTCCTAAGAGTTCACAGATAGGTCATCTGTGTCTGCCAGGGATATTCTCTATTAGTTGTCTTAACCAAGTGTCCTGAATGTGTCTCAAGCCACTGGCCTGAGTGTGACATCTAGAGTGTGTCACTGCTTCTCCGGAGAGCTTAGGACAGGCGCAATGGAAAGAAGAGATTCTCACACACGACTGTTTGATTGCAATATGCGTTTACTAGGTCAAAGCATAACAAACACACATCAATACGAACACTCAAGGGGAAACCCGGTCCTCTAGCAGTTAAGAGTCCCAAAGTCTCAGGGAGTACCATCCTGGGGTTAAGCCTTCAGGCACTCCGTGTGGAGAGGTTCTCTTGTCCGTGTGATCAGTGCACTCTGCTTGCTGTGGAGCTGTCTCTCGCAGGTCCTGATCACGTCGGGTCATGGCAGACTCCGTCAGTCTCTGGCTCTCAGGCTTGGGTCCTCGATCAGGTCTCAGGTGAGGCTCCAGTCTGGTCTGGTCTCGGGCAGAGCTTCAGGAAGAGTTCAGGCTGGTCTCAGGTCTTGGGCGATGCGCCAGGATGAGGCCCACAGATTCAGTGTCTCGTGTAGGCAAGCATAGATGAAGTCTTTGAGCTGCTGGTTTTTATGTTTCTCTTTTGGCTATAGCTCATTCCATTTACTTTTGGCTATAGCTCATTCCATTTACATCATTAGCTTCAGATGTTCTTTAAGCTGATATGATGATATGTGGTCACTTATCACCAACACACAGGCACTCAACTCACATAGGTTCTACTTGGTTGCTAGGTTACAACTTAGCTTCTACTTCACACAGTGTCACAGCAATGTTCAATTTGGTTTAAGAGTTTGCAGAGTTAATATTCATCTTTAATTTCTAATTTCTAAATTCCTAATAAATTCCTAATAAATTCCTAGGTTACAATTTAGTTTCTTATCTACTTATCTACTTCACACAGTGTCACATCGTTTCTAGTTTCATTTCAAAGTCACTCTTTTATCCATCTTAATTTATTTCTACTTTCCTAATACATTCAGTACACCAAGTAACACTATCATTCAATACACATACATTGTTGCCTTCAGTATTCAGAAACTGAGATTAACATTGAAAATATATTAGGGGTATAAAGTTCTTACAAATTTTGAGAAGCCCCACACTAAGCACCATATTACCAGAGAAACTGAAATACCCTCTCCTTCAGAGTTCTTAGTTTTATTAATAAAAGAATTTAAGAATACAGTCAGAAGGAAGCTTGAGGACAATTTTATTAGATTTTAAAATAAAAAATATATGGCAGGCAATCTATAAATCTTGGCAACTGCCTGGAGGAGGGAGATGGAAAAAAAAAGAGGTGAGAAAAACATAATATGTAGGCAGCTGCATGGTGGTAGTAGTAGGAAATAACTTCACAAAAAAGGAGTGAGAAAACCATGACTGCCCAGGAAGGCATGTGCAGGCTTTCGCAAGTATCTGAAAGAGGGAAAAGAGATATTTTAAAAAAGTAGAAATAGGAAAAATTACGTCATTCCGAATAATTCAGAGAAGTGGGTAGGTTTAATCCAGCCCAATGACTACAGATCCATGAGAGACACCACCAAGGGCAGGTTTTCTGCAAAACAAAAGTACATTATCTCATTAAAGAGATAATTATTCCTCTGATCTCTTTAGCACAGCTTAAGGTAAATCAGCTTTCCTGAGGGGTGATATCTTGGCCAGGTGATTGACCAGCTCAACTGGAATGTTAGGTCTCCCCCAAAGGCATATTTCATTATTTAGGCTAAGAGGAAATAACTTTCCCTTAATGGGCCTTCAATGCTACTATAAAAATAGTGCCTATGACATTTCATACTTTATTGGATTTACAATTTGATTGAGTAAACCCAGGGCACAATTTACAAAGTCTCGTACAAAATAAGATTGTAGGATTCCTCATTTACAAAAAACTAAGAAATTTAAGACAGCTGTTACAGAATAATAAAACCCAGTTCCCTTTCCAGTATTCAAAGACATTGTGTGATTCCACAAGCAAGCCATTTCCCACGAAGCTATTCTTAACTGGAACAAAGCTTAATATACATTAACATTTCTGTGTAGTAGATAGAATGTTCAAAGCTCTTTATTTCAAAATGTCTCATTTAATCCTTATAATGACTTTGTCAGGTGGAGTTGTTACCCATAGTTTATTGAAAAGGAAAGTCAGTCTCAAAAAAATTAGAGTAGCCTCTATAACTAGTGAGAGAGGCTTTCTAACTGGACCCAAATGTATTTCTTTGTTACTGTATTACTTAGCATAAAATGCTAAGTATTTGAGTTATGTATTTAGTAAATACTTCAATCAATGAATTATTTTTAAACAAACTAAGTATATGAGGATATGATATAACATGATCTCCAATTAAATCAATCAACAGACCAGTTATTGGAATAAGCAGAGTGGCTAATAAAATTTTATTTGATGTTATATGGGGGAAAACCTAACTAGCAAACAAACATGTTGTTGTTGTTGATGATGATGATGATGATGATGATGATGATGATGATGATGATTGCATATCCTGACAGCTTAACAACTATTTTTTCTTGAAGACTGGTCTAGTACATAAAAATGGGGACTGTTGAGCAAAGCTGAGTGACAACAGTGTCCTTAACAGCTTCGATTAAACCTTGCCCCTCAGGAACTCATCAAAGTGCTGTCAATATTCTTCTCTTCCCTCACACCTGAGTCCCAGTTTGCTATGGTGGAAGGACAGGCAACGTTAATAACATTAATATCTTAAGAAAAAATAAACCTGTTTCAAAACTGTTCCTCATTGCTGATTTGCACTGTTAGCACACAGTGCCTTCAATTTGTAGTAATATTTATTCCCAGAAGAGTTTACTGGAAATACTTGAATCATGTCAGCTGTATACTGTACTTAGCAAGTATTCCATTACAACACTTGCCAAACATGTAATAGATATGTACTGCATTTTACTAGAATGCATAAGGCAACACAACTCTTACACTTTGTTAGCCTAGAACATCAAAAAGCAGCGTCGTTATTCCCCTGAATTTGGGGAATCATAAAATAAATCAGCACATGAAACGTACATTTTCTAAGATAATGATTATAATGCTTTGGCAAAGAAACTTTAATAACATAAACAAACCTGCACCACCTTGTACTTTTAGAAATACTGAGAAAAATAAAAAAGCACAGTGTGGTGGCTATGTGACAGGATCCAACTGACGGAACTTTTTAAAAAAATATTTTATTTATTATTTATGTGTATGCATGTTATGCCTGCATGTAGGTAAATGCACCCATGTTGTACAATGCCCATGGAGGACAGAAGAAGCTGTTGGATCCCCTGGAACTAGAGTTATGGACAGTTGTTAGCTGCTATGTGGGTGCTGGGATTCGAACCTGGGTCTTCTACAATAACAGCCAGTGTTCTTAACTGCTGAGCTAGCTCTTCAGCCCCTGAGAGAACTTCTAATGCAAAAGCTAGAACAGTCTGACCACCGAAATAAAGTAAGAAAAAAATCAACTTTAACCCAAAGTATCAAATCTCCAAGCTCATAGTAATCTAAATAAATGGTTGAGTAAATATATAAGTTAGGGGGCTAGAGAGATGACTCAATGGTTAAGAGCTAAGAGTGCTTGTTGTCCTTCCAGAGTATCCAAGTTAGATTCCCAACATTCTCATAGATGGCTCGCAATTGTCTGCAGCTCCAGTTCCAGAGGATCTGGCACCTTCTTCTGGCCTCCATGAGCACCTGCATACATATTTTATACACACACACACACACACACACACACACACACACACACACACACACGCATGCGCACACACACAAATAACTAAAGATTTTAAAGTATTTAAAAGTCAGTTAGGAATAATAGACAAAACTCTATGCAAAAGAATTTAAAGAGTTCATATGGACATGCCACCCTGACAAATGGAGACAAAATTCCATACCCCTTAAGCATAGGCTGCACAGAGCACATGCCTTTCAAAAGACATATTATGGGAAGGAAAGAGTGACAAGACTATAGAGAAAACTGGCAAATGCACTTCAACCAGATGAGTAAGGCTAACCTCATCAGTGGGAGAGGATGTACTAGGAGGCACTCTTGGTATCACGTGAGAAGAACAGTACTTTCCTTTTGTGAACTTCCTCAAACTCATCCCTGTCTAAGCATGGAAAAACAGAGTTTAAGTTGAAGGCATTCTTCGAAATATCTAACCAGTGCTTCTCAAAGCTCCACAAAACAGGACAAGTCTGAGAAGCTGGCACTCCACATAAGCCTAAGGAGACTTGAAACTAAGTGAATGTGGGTCTCGAAGGCAGTTTGGAGAAGAAAAAAGGCATTTGGGATAAACTGAGCATATCTGACAAGTGTAGACTTTAGTTATAAGAATAATTCTGATAATCACATTTGCTCTCAGTTGTCACAAAGGTCTTCTTTGTAACGTATTAATGTGAACCAAGATCAGTCCAAGGTCATATGTTGCATTTGTTTCTTTAATTTCCAGGGTTCCCTTTCGGATAGTATATAGCTTGTAGGGAATATCATGGCATTTATTCTGTCTGATGTCCCACTCCTAAATGAGTATTCATACTATCTTTTCTTGTGTTTTGACCATCTCATTGCTCTCATTTTCACTAAATTCAAATTTAGGGTTTGCCAACATGAAAAAAAGTGACAGATAAAATGTCACTCTTTAGGAATTACAAAATCAAATCATTCCAGAGCGTTGCAACTTTAACACCCAGTGTGGATGACTGCCTCATGGATATGTGCAGCAACTTACAACAGATTGTGTGATGTTGACCTAGCTATTGTCATTGTACAACCCATCAATGTACTGATTGCAACCAAGGCAGCATATAAGTTACTGTGACATGTTCCTTCCAAGGTGCAGTGATAATTAACATCAATGGTAAAAGAATTATGCTTTGTGATGAGATTACACAGTGCAGAGTGCCTGCCTCTAAGAATAAGATTTTCTCAGGTAAATTTTAGGGAGGTTCAGTCTCTTGAGAATTTGCTTTGAGAAGCATTTGAGCTTGGAAAGAAATTCTGAAATAATTGCAGTTTTGGCAAATGAAGAAAATGTAGAGTCAACTGTAAATACCATTTGAATATTTCAATGAAGCACAGATATTAAATAATTAAATATGAGTATTAATGTGGTTTGTATGTGTATCATTTTTAAAACTTCAAGGTCTTCTAGGCTAACATGCATGTTTCCTTTCTGCGCTTCTGTTTGGGGACATTTGTATAACACAATGATATATTTTGCTTTCTTGATATAAAATGATTTGCGAATATTACTTTTTCCTTTCCCCATCAATATGGGTTTACTCGCTTCCCCTTTTTCGAAGCATTCTTTGTCTGGTTGCTACACTACTAGTGATTTCTTGCTTGCTCTGTACCATGTCTAAAAGAAAAATAAGTCATTTTTAAAGATGACTACATTTTCTTTATTGTGTGCTGACCTCAACTTTTTTCTCAACTTTTAAAAAGTATTTTTAATATTTTAATTATTATTATTATTTTTTGGTTTTTAATATTGTCTTTACTCAAGTTAACTTATTTTTTAATATAATATACATATATTTGATAAGATAATGAGCACTTGCATACAATAACATATCATAAACATGTATAATTTTGCTGTTTTGAACAAATATGGATTTTATATTTAAAATTATACATTATTTCTGTATGTTGTTTCTAGTGCAGAAATCAAAATCACAGCAAATTACCCCTTACCATGAGAGAGTAAGACTGATAAATATAATGGAAATATATTTTGAACCTAACAATATTGATTTTACCAGGTCCTGGGAGT
>NW_008335967.1:8800143-8801377 GCF_000622305.1 Nannospalax galili | reverse complement strand
TTTCTGTATGTTGTTTCTAGTGCAGAAATCAAAATCACAGCAAATTACCCCTTACCATGAGAGAGTAAGACTGATAAATATATAATGGAAATATTTTGAACCTAACAATATTGATTTTACCAGGTCTTGGGAGTATATACATTGACTGTATATACAAGTTGGTTTTTTTTTTTTAAATTTTTTTTTTTTAATTAAAAGAAGCATTTCACTACAACAGCATCAACCTACTCAACACCTTTCCGAGCTAAGGCACATCTCCTTCAAAACTGGCTGCACATTTCCAGGTTCACAGATAAACTATTACGCTTATACAATCTTTTACTCATTATAAACTCTATAAGACATAAAATTAAATGAGGTTCCAACGTTTAAAAAAGATCTCCACTGCGTTGTCAAAACACACAGTTTCATAGAGAAAAATTCATTCCAAGGCTATTGACATTGAGACGTTTTCACATGCATTTCTAATCTCTATATACATGACTATCACACGGTCACAGTCACCCACCTTCTGAGCCTCTTGGCATCTGAGCATTAATACAAACTCGTCAGGAAGACAGCCTTCTCTCCCACTAGAGCCTTCACAATCTGCTATCCCTGCCACTGTCCACTGTGCTGTCAGCACCCCATCCATTCCCCCCATCTGCTCTTCTGGTAAATCTAGTCAGCCAGAGGTCCATCTACAGCAATCCATTGTCAGTATTCCTTTGGATAGAATTGGGGTCTGCTGTTCATTTTTCCAGTAGTATGTAGGGTTACTGTCTGGAAGAGCCTTTATCTATCCTGGCCAACAACTCGACTGAAGGTATCGCCTGTTTGGCCTTGCTGTTTGTCAAGTAACTTTTAGTTATATATATGTATGCTCTTATGAAATTATATTGGCCCCTTTGATCTTTGGTTATACTTCCCTTTTGGGTGTTTAAGGACATACAATTGGACCAGATAAACTGATTTGTTTTTACACTTGAGGTATTTTAGGATATGTTCCTCAGGGGTCCCATGGGCTTGGGAGGAGCCCCTGGCTCCTTTCTTCTACCAGTTCCATCTATGTGAAGATAAGTCAAAGGTCCTACTCGACCATTGTTGGCTTCTCTTGGAAGCATGGAGGAAATGATTCCTCCGTGTTGACCCTCCTCTTTATAGATTGGACACTGGTTCAAGTCCATCTGGTCGGGTCTCCTTGGCCTCCTTGATCAAGAGGTCAGATGACCCACCACCATTACAGGACATTTTG
>NW_008335967.1:8770287-8795535 GCF_000622305.1 Nannospalax galili | reverse complement strand
GAGCCCCAGAAAGAGGCTGTCAGCCCCAGAAAGAGGCTGGTGGGTGTTGCAGGATCAGGAAGCAGAGAGAGGTGGGGGCTGGCTGGGTCTAGAGGCAGTGCTCCTGGGGCCCAAGGAAGGCACCAAGCCGGTGGGGGTGAACAGGGTCAGGAATCAGCAGTGGCTCCCCAGGTGTCTGGGACCCCAAGACTAGGAATGGCGCAGGGCCCAAGCTAGGAGTAGAAAACAGCAGGGGAGATGGGAGGGTGAGCAAGGCTGGGCGGGAGAGCCGGCCAGGAGAATTAGCCAGTGGTGCAGGTTGGGGAAGTAGGGAGAAGTGAGGGCGGGGCCAGGTCCCGTGGAAGCAGTGCTCCTGGGGCCCAAGGAAGGCATCAAGTTGGCCTGGTCTAAAATGATCAGGAAGCAGCACCAGTTCCCCAGGTGTCTGGGGACCCAAGACCAGGAATGGCGCAGGGCCCAAACCAGGAGCAGAGAACCTTATTTATTATTTCTTTTTATATGTATGAGTGCATTGCTTGCCTGTAGGTAGGAGTACCCATGTTATACAATGCCTGTGGAGGTCAGAAGAGGGCGTCAGATCCCCTGGAGCTGGAGTTACATACAAATGGGTTGTTAGCTGTCGTGTGGGTTCTGGGAATCGAACCCAGATCCTCTGCAAGCATAGCCAGTGCTCGTAATCATTGAGCAATCTCTCCAGCCCTAGGTCTCAACTTTTGATCAAATTGCATCAGCATTTAACTCAGCTTTCTAATAGTTGCCTATCTCCTATTTCTTATTATTGTAGGGTGGCTGCATCATACAGTGCCCTGTCTTTGCAGAGAAGCAGGTGTATATTGAGACATTAATCATATTCTCTTCTAGCATAAGAGTTATGAGGAGTATTGTGTCTATGACCCACAGGAGGATGAAAAGCACCCTGAAGTACATATTGTCTTTCAGAATCAAGAATTTATCTATAGCTATGAAAGACTGGCTCGGTGAAGAAAAATTCTGCTTTCTGAAAAGCAAAGCAACAGTGGGGGTATATCCCTCCTACCTTGGCTCATTAGATAGGAGAAGCATCAAGGGTATGGAAAGATGGGCCCTAAGACCTTAGTAACATTCAGAAACAACATTAGTGTATTCCTGTCACTAGGACCCGATCTCAAAAGATGTTTCTCAGTGGAGGTGTAATATTGATTACTTTGTCTGTGTGCTCTATTATGGGCAGTAGGAGAAAATACCATAAATAACACTCCAATCTATAAAATAGCATTGCTTCTCCGAAATTCATAGCTGTCAGTGTGACTTTAACACATTAGGAATGATGACTATTATAGGAATTTGCTTCTCAGATAGAAGTCGGGGTTGCATTTCATTTCTATACACAAGATAAATTCCTGACTTCCCTGTGTTGTCTAATGAATATGAAGCATCTCCGTTGGCTTCATTATATTACTTCTCTAGCAAGGCCACTTCCTCATTTGAGGAAGCTTGTAAATGGGGGAGTTCTTCAAAAACTATTTGTAGGCTGGTGGTCTAAAAAAAATCAAAATACATTTTTTCATATATTGCATTTTATATGCATATATGTAGACATATAAATTTATAATCAAATCAAGATAATTTGTTGAATTATGTTTATTAACACTATGTAGTGTTTAAGATAAATTGTTTTGTTGTGCAAAATATAGACATATAAAAAATAGGAACAAAAAGGGAAAAAATAAAACTATACAATATTTTATTTTATTTTTAAAAATATTTTATTATTTTTATTTTTATGCATATGAGTGTTTTGCCTGCATGTATAAAAGTGCACCTGTGTCATGAAATGCCCATGAAGGCCAAAAGAGGGCATTGGATGCCCTAGAAGTGGAGTTACAGATGGCTGTTAGCTGTCATGTGGGTGCTGGGAGCCAAGCCCTGGTCCTCTGCAAAAGCAAACAGTTCTCTTAACCACTGCTCCAACTCTCCAGCCCCTTGTACAATATTTTAATCTAATTTCTTCTCTCATCACTTATATGTATATTAACTAATGAAATTTAAATCATTTCATGTATGTAAGTGCACCTGTATTGTGCAATGCCCATGAAGGTCAGAAGAAGGCATCAGATCCCCTGGAAGTGGATTTACAGATGGTTGTTAGCTGCCATGTAGGTGCTGGGAGCTGAACCTGGGACCTCTGCAATAGCAAACAGTGCTCTTAACTGCTGTTCCATCTCTACAGTCCCTTGCATGATATTATAATCTAATATCCTTTCATCACTTATATGTATATTAGCTAATGAAATTTGAATCATTTCACATTTTATAACTTGTTTTGTTTACCTAATATTTTATAAATACAGATTTCATGTTATTTTAATTTTATCTATTATTATTATTATTACTATTATTATTATTATTATTATGGTTGTTTGAGACAGGCCTTGATTGCCTCCTCAAACTTGAGGATAAGACCCTATTGCTGAAGACAGGATACACTTCACAGGATTTGGAGCAATGGAGTTGGAACTGACCTGGAAGTCACCTCCCCTGAAGGCTAGCTCTCATAGATTTGGAGAGCACTATGCAAGCTGCTAAGGGAGAATATTAATTGATGGTCCAACTTGAGCTTCAAGGCCTAATAACCACATCAATGACCAGCATAGCAAATGACATTGGTGCAGTAGTGGCACTTTTTATCTCAGGGGTAATCAATAGCTATCTAATAGGAATTAAAGCCCCTCAGTGGGAGGAAACTCATGTGTGATACTGTAATCCTAGCCAAATACACATAGCTAGAGTGGTCATAGATCTTAGAGACAACTCCAAGCCTGTCACATCCCTAGACAAATGTGATTTGTTATTATATGCAATGTATAGATCCTTACATTTATAGGCAAGTACTCCATTCACTACCCACTTCACTACCAAAGAAGCTTCTTTTTCAACAGCGATTATTACAGAGCTCCACAATTAGTCATACACAGATTTGTCTGTGAATTGCCCAAGCCTAAGTGGCACATCTATGATACAACCTCTACACCTATGGCTCAAGGAACATAGAACAAGGGGTAAAGAGAACACTAATGCATCTCTTAATTCTCATCAATGAATCGCCTTCAAGCAACAGAAAGCCAGAAACACAAAAAGTCACAAATGGCCAAAAGGTAGAGAATAAGAGCCTGCAGAGTGTGGGTCCTTAGACAGGACTTTTATATTAAATTCTACCCACTCAGGGCTCATTGCAGAAGAGGGTGTGGAAAGATTGTAAGAGCCAGAGAGGAGGTGCATGACCATAAAGAAATAGAGTCCTACAGGCTCCTGGGACCCTGCACATATGAACAATAAAAATGGTGTCAGCATGCACAAGACCCATGCAAACTCATACAGACAGAACCCCAGCATAGAACTGGGGAAATGGGCAGCAAGCACCAATCTTAGCCAAAGAACTATTGGTTGGGTGAAGGAGTGTTAATATTCTTTAAGGGAGTGATTCTAGATAGGCTGATTAGACCCCATTGGATGAACTTCCACAGAGGGACACCTGGGGACACTAACTGGACATGATAGGCTTTAACACAAATGACAGAATGTATGAACGCCAGTAAGTGGGGATGGGGGGACTGAGGGTAGAGGCCAATGGGGAAGAGGTTGTAAAGTTGATTAAGATGTTCCATATGAAATAGACAAATCAATAAAAAAATATATATTTCTTGGAAGAGATGGCTCAGCAGTTAAGAGCACTGACTGCTCTTGCAGAGGACCCAGGTTTGATTCCCAGCACCCACATGGTGGCTACAAACCATTTTTAACTCCAGTTCCAGGGAACTCTGACACCTTTTTCTGACCTCTGCAGCATTGCATAACATGACTGCACTCACATACATGTAGGCAATACACTCATACACATAAAATAAAAATAATAAATAAATTTTAAAAAATTATATTTCTCTCTTCTTAAAATTCAACTACTGTTATTTATATATTGTCAAGTTGATTAACCTTTCAGCCATATCTAAACTTATATACAGTTGTAACGATTTTGCACTATAATTTTCAATTCTTTTACATTTTATTTCTGAGTAATTTCATGTCTACTCACTAAGACCACAGTTGTTTTTACTTCTTTAATGTTTCTTTATGCCAACTGATTTAATCTTGAGTCCAGCATCTAACCTCACTTGGAGTAACTTTATACTTGCTTTTTCTTCTCATGAATATAAGTCACTAATTTTTTGAATATTTTATATTTTTTGTTGAAACTGGTCATTTTAAGAAATACAATGTATTGGGGCAGGAGAGATGATTCAGTCATCAAGTGCACTGGCTGCTCTTGCAGAAGACCTGGGTTTGGTCCCAGCATCCACATGGTGGCTAACAACTCCCTGAAACTCCAGTTCCCAGGGATCTGACACCCTCTTCTGATCTTCTTGGGTATTGCATGACGTGGGTGAACTTACAGACATGCAAGCAATATACTCACACACATAAAAATACTAAAATATTTTTTAAAAAGAAATACAGTGCATTGTGTAGTGCTCTGTCATTTGGAAAATTAATGGGGTTTGTTGTCTTTCTGATAATTAGGTTACTTCAGCTTAAATAGCATGTTTGTCTCCACATGGTATATAGTAAGGATCCCACTGCCTGGTCTTTACAGGGTCAAGGTGCTGCTTTAATAATCTAGCACCATCATGGTCTATTCTGAGCCTGTATAGTTTGCTTTCAGTCAAGAAAATACATGGGCTCATGTACAGACTTAGAGACATTCCTTAAGCATCTTTGAGAAGGTTCACAGAACATTGTATCCTGCCATTACTGGAAACCAGAACCCTGCTCTCACAGTTCAAAATGACACCCTATCATACACATGTGCTTGGGTATACTTTGGGGATTTCTATATCATTCCAGTCTAAGCTGTTTATTTTTGCTTTAAAAGCTGCATATGGAAGTGTCTTTCTTTACTTTGAAGTTAAAATTCTAGATGATATTGTTTCAGTATATTTGGGTCTTTTTTCTCAAAGTTTTGCAATTATTTTCATAATGCTACACATTTCATTACATCAGGTTACATTTATATACTTGATAATGTTTATGTTGTTATCATCAAATCTTTGAAAATATATTTATATGGTTGTTCTTATAAGAAATATACTTCATGGTTTTTATAAGCAACTATCTCATTGAACTCTATTAAAATTGACTCTCTCTCTCTCTCTCTGAACTTTCTCAGTAGGCAGTGATTTTCTAAAAATAATTAATGATATCTTTTATATAAAATGTAATTGCATCATTATGTCTCCCCTCTGGACATATTCTTGCCTCTCTACTTCATTTGAAATGTTTAATAGTTGTTTACTCCCTTATGCCCCACCACAAAGAAATTCAGCTCTTTCTTATCAGTGTGAGTACCATGGAGAAGATTTGCCCTTCATACTGCACAGACTTTAGTGTGTTCAACAACACTTTTCCCTAAACATGTTTCTGAGCATTGTCACATCAGCTACCAAGCAGTCACATCCTGAAACTCCTGGCCTCACACTCTCTTACAAGCTGAGCTCTTGCTTTCTAAATTGCCTCTAAATTCTTCTTTCCTATATCCTAAGCACTATTCATACCCACATAATATAGGTTTTTGACCTATAAGATTAAGACAGATATTAAGATGGATGTTGTGTTGCTGAACAAACAAAAATATAAACAAATCATTCTTTTTCTTTTAAATGGTCTAAGAATTAATCCTGAAAAAAAATTTTTTAAATGTATTCCAGTTGGTACATTTATCCTTGTCTTACTCTTGATTACATGGCAACATCACCAACATTTAGCTATGTAGCTATATGGTAGCTTAACGTTTACATTTGAATTTATTTTTTTAAGGCAGTGTCTCCCTGTAGCCCCAGCTGGCCTGGAACTTGCTATGTAGACCAGCCTCTCAGAAATATGCCTGCCTCTGCCTCTCAAGTGCTGGGATTCAAGGCTTGCACCAGGACACAGAGCTTGAGATTGAAATTCATTATTATGCAAAGGAGGAGTGTTCTAATTGCAGATTGAAGACTTAATGAATATATGTTTGATGTATACAACACAAGTTTAGTTAGTTCTCATAATTTCTTTACATGTTAATATGATGCATTATATAAATATATTTTCTAATAATAAGCAAGCTATTCTTGGAAGATAGCTCATTTTGTAATCATGTATTATTTCTCCAATGATCTATTGTATTTTATTTGGTAATATTTTATTTAGGCTTTTGCATTTATATTTATAAAGAAGACTCCTTTAATTTGAGTGTTTTTTATTCATTTTTACTTTATATGTATGACTGTTATGCCTGTACGTATGTAAGTGTACCCATGTCATGCAATGACTGTGGAGGACAGAAGAGGGCATTGGATCACCTGGATCTGGAATTACCAATGGTTGTTAGCCACCATGTGGGTGCTAGGATTCGAACCCAAGTCTTCTGCAAGAACAGCCAGTGCTCTAAACTGCATAGTCATCTCTCCAGCCCTTGAGC
This sequence comes from Nannospalax galili, assembly GCF_000622305.1. Lineage (NCBI taxonomy): Eukaryota > Metazoa > Chordata > Mammalia > Rodentia > Spalacidae > Nannospalax > Nannospalax galili. The sequence continues at coordinate 8,789,045 of NW_008335967.1, read as the reverse complement.
ATTATTTTTTAAGCTGTAGGTTTTGTCTTTTATTTTAGAGGTAGAAGCCCAGAAATCTCTAAGGTGCAAACTGTTTCTTCTCTTACCTGTTTATGGGTCTATTTGTTTTGGAGGGAACAAGAGAATATATTCCTAAATATACTGCAAGAAAGCAATTGGAAGAGGAAGCACTTGTTCAAAAGAAGAGAAAACAAGAGATTGCTGTGTGTGGTTCATACTGAGCAATGAAGAGTAAAGTTAATTGTGCATAATACATTGTATCACCATACATGGTGTATGTCAGGTATCAAACTTGTCATCATCTTTAGAATATCAGGTTTCCATAATTATTCATGTTTTGGGTAACTGAACTCAGCAAATTTTTTATGTAAAGCTTTATAATGATAAACTACCTAACATTTTGTTTATCTGAAATTATCTTCCTGCAGATTTCACATGCAAATGTTAACTTCTCTAATTGTCCTTAAAAAAAAAAAAAACCTGGTGGCAAATTTTAAAGGTATATATATTGAGAGATGGCTCAGCAGTTAAGAACACTGGTTGTTCTTGTAGAAGCCCTGAGTTCAAATCCCAGCACTCACATGGCAGCTAACAACTGTCCTTAACTCCAGTCCCAGGGGATCTGACAGACTCTTCTGATAAGAGCACTGGCTGTTCTTGCAGAAGACCTAGGTTCGCATCTCAGCACCTGCATGGCAGCTAACAGCCATCCATAATTCCAGTTTCAGGGGATCTGACACACTTACATGTATGCAGGCAATACATGCATACTCATAAAATAAAAATAATAAATAAAAATTTTTAAGTATATATTTTGTTTTCTTTTTCACACCTTAATATTCAGGATAGTATTAAATCAACTTGAACATTGTTCTATCTGGACAACATATTTTGTTTTTGTCTACATTTCTATGTTCTGAATGCATTACGTTTTTGAATCCTAAAAATCCCAACTATTTTCCATTAAATGTTTGGTAATTTAGTTGAAATTGATCATTAAAAAACTATCTTGTAAGGCCAGGGGTAATGGTACATGCCTTTGATTCCAGCACTTGGGAGGCAGAGGCAAAATCTCTGTGAGCTGGAGACCAGCCTGGTCTACATACTGAGAACCTGTCTCAAACAAACAAAATATAACACAACAAAAATATATTGTAGTGACAATATGTACTGCTTTGTCATTTGTAGAACTGGGGGGTTTGTTTGTCCTAAAAGGCAATTAGGCTGCTTAACTTCAAACTACTTATTTGTTTCCACATAGTGTATAACAGAGAGGTCACTGCCTAGATCTTTCAGGGTCAGGCTGCTGCTTTGTTTTTCATGATATCTTGGAAAATACTTTCCATCAGATTCACTGGTCCCCTTTGGCATTTCTGATCTCCTGTAAGTTGACCATTTTTATTTTGCCTTTGAAGGCACTGTAACACAGTGTTTACCCACAGAACAAGTGCTACACCACCAGAGCCACTCAAGGTGTAACTCTGTTCTTCGGCTTCTTTCATGTGTGACTCTGGGCAAGTCACTTACCCTTGATTTCTTTGTTATTAACACATCCAGTTAGACAATGTCCTAGTTTTGTTTCTTCATTGCTGTGACAAGACACTCTGACTACTACCAACTTGGGGAGGAAAGGGTGTTTTGACACAGCAATGGAGAAACAAACTAAGACAGAAATTGGTACCAGGAGTGGGGTATTGCTGTGACAGACCTTACCTCAGTGTTTTTAGGAGGATCGTGGAAGCGTTTGGAACTTTGGGCTGGAAAAGCCACTGAGTGCTCAGAGCTTGTTGCTGTGGAGCTTGGAACAGTTATGTTGACAGTGTTGTAGATGATGGAGGCCTGGCTCACGAAGCTTCAAAGGGAAACGGAGACTATCAGGGCTGTTCATGTGACATTTTGAATTGAGAATCTGTGGGTTCTGGTCACCTGGGGCTGAAGAATCAGCTGCAATTAAGAAGAGACCAGAACCTGAAGTAAAACCTTTGCTTTACTGGGACAATTGTTGCTGGTTAGCTGGGGCTGAAAAATCACCTGTAATAACAAGAGACCAGCATCACTATGGTGAAATCTGGGAGGTATTTCCTCAGGATCAGCACACAGAGGGGACCCGAACCCCATCTCTAGCTGGAAGCAGTACTTGGTAATGTGTAAGAGTCTCTTGCATGGTTCTTGTGTTGAAAGTGTGAAGGGGTCACAGAAAGCAGCTTTGGCTTTGCACTCTGAGAGGCCAGGAAAGGCCATAGGTGAAAGTGCAGCTTCATTTGCAGTGAATATCCCAGGACTGAAGGGGTCATGTAGAAAATCTGAGGCATTGCACCCTGAGAGACCAGAAGAGGCCATTGGTAAAGGTGCAGCCTCAGTTTCAGTGGAGACCCCAGCTGTTTGGAGATGCCAGGACCATGGGACAACCACCAAGGGCAGTGGCAGTTGTGGAAAGGAGCTGGCCTGGGTCTGTGATATGAGCTGTGTGTACTGTGGATAGCAGAGTCAGAGAAGTGGAGCTGCCAAACCCTATGGAGCCCAGAATATCGTGAATGAATCCCAGATGTCCAGCCTTGAGCTACGTTGCTGGACTTTGGTTTTGCTTAAGTGTGCCCAATTCTTCCCTTTGAAATAAGACATTACTTGTTTTGGATTTTACAGAAGCCCACCCACAGTTAAGAGACTTTTAAAAGAGACTATGGACTTTTAAGTGTTTGGGTTTTTTAAGGACTGTGGGATTTTTAAGGTTGTACTGTCTTATGTTGTGATATTAATGTTAACATCACATCTTGGGGACAAGAATTGGAAAGTTTATGGTTTAATAGTAATGTGTTTGTGTGTCAAGTTGACAAGGGGTCAATTGTGCTGGATAGCTTTAGTGTCAACTTGACACACCTGGGTTGAGCGAGCCTCAACTGGAGAATTTCCTTCATTGGACTGGCTTGTGGCCATGTCCATGGGGCATTGTCTTGATTGTTGAGTGATATGGGAATATGGGAGGGCCCAGCCCACTGAGGGTGGTGCCACCCCTGGGCAGGTGAGCCTGTGTTGCATAAGAAAGCAAGCTGAGAGGGGCCAGGGGAGCAAACCAGTAAGCAGCATTCCTCCATGGCCTGTGCTCCAGCTTCTGCCTCCAGGTTCCTGCCCTGTTCCTACCTTGGGCTCCCTGATGAGCTGCTGAACTCTGACCTGGGAGATGTAAGCCAAATAAACCCTTTCCTCCCCAACTTGGTATTGGTCAGAGTGTTTTATCACAGCAATGGAGAAACAAACTAAGACAGACAACAAGCAGAACATTAGAAGAAGATTACGTGTCATAAAGCAGACATCCAATTAGCTGTTCTTACTGTTCCTTGGTTTGTGTGACTATTCCTAAGGTTAATTAATCCCGTTCAAATTACACCATTTCCCATAATTTCAATATATTATACATATTTTTTGGTGATTTGCTTTTCATTGTTATCTTCTTTATCACTTGCTGAAATTTATATAACTGTATAATCACTTTGCAAATATCATGAGCATTAAAATCCTGCCTTTGGATTTATTTATTTCCCAATTTTTAATATATCAACATGTAGGAGTAAATTTTTCCTCTGCACAGTTCACTTTTTAGAATAAGCCAATGGTGATAGATTAAATAGGGAAAAGGCTGTAAGTCGCCCACATGGGATCACATTTCTTTCTTCCTGAAATATGCTAAGTTCATCAAAACTCAGAGGAGAGACCAGATTTAATTGTTTTTCCTTGTCAGGCAGATGAGTGACTTTGCAGAAAGACACTCCAGGGCTGAGAGGGGGAAAAGCAAGGAAAGGTCCAAGGCGCCTTGATTCTAAGGTACGTATTGCGGCCTCTCAGAATGGCAGAGTGGCAGCCTTTGTTGAGTTATTTCTTGGTGAACGTGTTCTGCTCTTTCTCAGCCTGCTTTCTTTCACTTTTGATTATGTTATCAGTGTTGCTCGCACCCTGCTTTTCTTTCTGTGGAAACAGTGTTTAAGTGGACTTTACACCTACTCCATATGATTTAAAAAATCTGTTTCTGGAGGCCATGGAAGAGCCTTTTCAGGGCTGCTGCCTCTTCCCCTCCAAAGCTATGTTCTCCTTCTCTTGTGCTGCAGGCTATAGTTAGCCTGCTGCTCTCCTGCCCCCACAACCGCCACATTCTTTTTTAAGGTTCTGAACAGAAGGTGTAGTTAGGTCATGTAGGTGGCTTTCCTTTGGTTCTTCTTCCTGTTTACCTGACTGCATATGGAGTCCTCTTCAGTTACCTTTAGTGGAAGAGTGGGTGTTCATTAGTACCATTCTTTTAGCTATTCAGCCATGAAGTGAAGTGGATGAAAAATATGTCTTAAGATAGCATGACAGGGTAGACTGAGGCATAAAGCAGACTCAACAAGCAGGAACCCAGTGGGCATTAAAGGTTTATCAGTAAATAAGCCTAGGGCCAGTAAACTAGTGGGAGGGCTGGAACAAGCCAAAAGGTAGAGGTGAACAGCTTATAATTATCTTCAGTTCACATAAGACAGGAAGCAAATTGAGTTCCCTTCTCTCCTAAAATTTCCACTTCATTGGATCTTACATTTAAACTATATCATGCAATATCTCTTTCAGTAACTGGCTTATTTCAGTTAACATAAATGTATTCCAGGTCAAAAATAATATTCATGCTATTTTATAAACTTTCTCTAACTTCATTATAACTCTGTCGTTATACTTCTTGCTTTGACCAGCACAGGTTAAGGTATGTCCAAGCAGTTAGCAGGTTCATTTACACTCCAAAGTGCCTCTGCCTAATTGGTGAATTCTATGATCAGACTTAGCCAATTCAACCAGGTACTGAATATCTAAACAAACACCTGAGTGATGTATGACCAACTTCCTAACTCTAAAGATTGGTAGAGGGCTGGGGAGATGACTCTGTGGATAAAGCACCTCCCATACACATATGAGGTTCAGAGTTCAGATCCCCACAACCCAAGTCAAAGTCAAATGTGGTACACATATCTGTAATCCCAGCATTTCTACAATGAAATAAGACCAGGGACAGGAGAATCTCCAGAAGCTTATGGAGTAGCTGGTCTACACAGTGATGGGCGGTAGATCCTACTTCAAAAAGGGTGGAAAGAAGTATTGACACCTGAGGTTGTCCTCTGACTTCCACATGCACATCATGTGTGCACATGTGCACCATGGTGCTCATATACCTGCATTCACACATGAACATATATACATACAAACATACTTACATATATCTATACAATACACACACACACACAACACAGACACACACAGACACACACTATACTATACTAAAGACTGATTGAGGAGGCTCTAAGCAGTCAGGCTATGACAAATTGGAATTTTATATATAACCAATTACTCTTTGTTACTGGAGTCAATAATAGTCACTGTTATGATAAAGATTCTAGATTCCAATCCAATTATCAATTCATTTTCCTTTTTCATCAGAATTAACTTATAAACAGCAGTATAATACCTTCTGATTATATTTCCTCACTTCTAAGAAACTAAAGTGCCAAGAAATTAAGTTGAGAACATCAAATTGCATGTTTTGTGGAAAATGCCACAAACTTCTCCCCTGCTTTTCATCTCATTCATCACTAGTGTATATGCTCCTTGATGAGCTTTGTGAAAATACAACTACCCATAACCTTTCCCTCACCATAGTCTAAATGTCTCTGTGATATGAGGATTGTCATTGAATTGGCTAACTTAACTCCTTTTTTAAAAAAAATCTGCAAACATGTGATTCCTGTTTTTACAATGGTGTCACTTCGACATCCCTACCTACAACCTTGTGGTCATGGACATTCCTCAAGGCAAGGTGCCATTCTCCCTTCTCCCCTACCAATCACAATGGCTTCTTTTAAAGCAGATGAGCCTTCCCAACCTATATCTCCAGTCAATCACATCACTCTCTGTTTCAGGGAAAACTTACGTTAAATCTCTTTTTGTATTTTAGTTTCAAAGCTATTTATGTATTACTTATTCTTTGTGCATGACTTCATAAACATGTGAAGCCACAAGCATGACCCTGCACATCTTCCCTGCTACTTCCTTCCAAAATATTCAAGCATCAGCAGCTATGCCTTTCTGTTTCTACTCATTCGCAATTAGAAGTTGCTATTTTTCCTCAGTCCTTGGATTTTTGTCTATGTTCCCCTTTACTAAGAGGTTTCACAAAGAATTCTTAATCCTTCCACAGTTGCTTGCTGAGAGTCCTTCATTCGGGTATTAGGAACCTGATCATGGAACTGTTTTCTTCCTTTATTACACCATGGAACTGATTTTTTTTTTTTCAAATCCTACTTCTTTCCTTTTTCAGAATTATGTACACCAAATAAAAAGGTAAGAACTGAAATAACACATGTGTCCTCAGGACTTTGACTTCCTTCAAGGACTTTGAAGTCAGTAGGGACAGTTCTAGATTTATGCTCAAGTAGGTTGCACAGTGAAAGCTGCTGATTCAATAGACTCTGATTGACAAGAGTCCATAAATCAACATTCTCGTGATGAAGCTGGATTTGGAAATTTAAGTGCTAGTTGATGCTCTTGGGACAGTGAAGAAGTCTTTTCCTTTTGAAGACATAGGGGAGTGATTTGGTTAAAATGTCTTTCTGTAACTCTGTTTCTCATTGACCTTTCTCATCTTTCATAATTTTCTATTAAATTTAAACTTCCATTAAAATTTGAAAAGTATTGAAGTGGGGGGATGAACTATAAGCATCTATCTTCAAAGGACAAAAAAGCAGTGAAATAAGATGTGTTTAGTATCTTCCTTTATGAAAACCAAGGATTCTGTGAGAGCAAAATGAAAATGAAAAAAGGTATTTTTATGAAAATTGGTTAAAATTTTACATGTGAATTCCAACCTGTTATTAAATTTTTCTGAGCCAGACAGAAAATTGAATGCAGATAAGGAACAGCACTCAATGACAGTGACATTTCCTGACAGAGCAATTCTTTGCATATCAGCAGTGCTAATTATATTCAATCTGACAGCAGCAATTTAACCCATTCATTGGAGGAAAGTACTTCTTCTCAGAAAGGCAATCTAAGCATTCATTCGAATACCAACCCAGCTTGGCAATGTGTACTTAAAATGCATTAATACATTCAGTGGCTAATGCATGGATGATAAACATGCATTCCTCATCAGTGCTGTAGAAGGATATGTGTGTATTCATGTACATGAAAACATGAAGTGTTTTCATTTTGAAGCCACACAGAAAGCCACATGAAACAATAGGGTTATTCTTTCAGACACCCTCAAATTTTTTGTTTAAAGGTAAGCCTAGCCAGCTGTGGAGGCACCTGCCTCTAATCCCAATACTTGAGAGGCTAAGGGAGGAGGATAAGGCCAGCATGGGCTATATGGCTAGGTCATGACTCAAGAAGATTAAGTCAATTACCTAAAATAGTAGTTTGTTTTATTTTTATATTTTAATATATTTTATTGAATTTTGTGGATTTCATACAACACATCTTGGCCATATCTAGCCCCCCATTCCCTATCTGCAGACCCCCATAGTCCACCCACAGAACTTTCATGCATTTTGTCATATATGTTAAGGCCTATCAAGTCAAGTTTATTTATTCAGATGTCCTTCAGTGTGAGTTCACCCACTGTAGCTTGTTCAGCCTGCCTACCATCACGCCCTTAAAGATAATTCTTTCTCACTCCACAGTGATCAGCTGCCAGTAGTTTCTCACAAGAGTTATGCACTCCTGCCCATTTCCCAAGTTCTATGCTGGCTTTTGTCTGACTGAGTTTGCAGTCTCTTATCCTAAGTCTGTCATATCCCTAGACAAATGTAATTTCTTACTATATGCTAACTATGGATCCTTTTATTTATAGACAAGTACACCAGTCACCACTCATCAAAGAAGTTTCTTTTGCTACTATTGCAGAGTTCCACAACTGGTCACACACAGAGAATTAGTGTCTTGGATATGCCCCCCCCCAAGTGACACATCTACAAAAGAACCTCTGTCCCTAAGGCTCACAGAACATAGTGGAACAAGGGTAGAGGCTATTAATGCATATTAATATTCAACTCTCAACTCTCATCAGCAAAGCTTCCTCGTGCAACAAAGGTTGTTAAACACAAAAGGCCACAACTGAACAAAGCATAGAAAATTAAAAAAAAAAAAGTATTTTAGTAATCTCATCCAGATCATATACTATCAAAACCTGATAATTTTCAGGAGGTGGAGAGATGGTTCAGTGGTTGAGAGTGCTGATGGCTCTTGCAGAGCACCCAGGTTTCATTCCCATGTCCACATGGTGGCTAACAACCATCTGTGACTCCAGTTCCAGGGGATCTAACACCCTCTTCTGACATAGGGGGCACTTCTATACATGCAGGCAGTATACTCATACACGCAAAATAATATATAAATTTTAGTAATTTTTAAACAAATATTTTATTAAGTTTTGTGCATATCAAATAATAGCTCTTAATCATATTTAGATCCCCTCCCCCATCCACATTCCCCATAGCCCCCAACCGAATTTCATGCATTCTGTCATATATGTTAAGTCCTATTTGATCAAGCAGGTGTACTTAGATGTCCTTTGGTGCAAATTCATCCATTGGAGTCTAGTAAGCCTCTCTAGAAATCTTAAATAAAACATTTTGTAATTTAATTTCTCAGTATTTTTCAGTTCATAGTATCATCTATAGAACACAAATCAAAGTGATTACTCAAGCCAAAAATAATGTAACTGAAAATACTGATTAGCTGTTCAGCATGGTTAAATTCAAAGCTTAAGTTCTATCCTAAGAGCATTTTCTCAGCTGATGAACACTGAGCTCACCTCTGCCCTGTATCTTCCCTTTTTTTTTCCATTTCTTTTCTAAATTGAATTTTTGTAAATTTCTAACAATATATTGTGATCATAAATAATACCCCCTCCCCTATCTGCACCCCTTTTATAGCTCCCCCATTGGATTTCATGTACTCTGTCATATATCTTAAGGCCTATTGAGTCAAGTTTATGTCCCCAAATGTCCTGTGGATGTCCATCCCCTGGAGCCTGGGTAACATATCTAGCATTGCACCTTCTACTGTGTTCCCTGAGTCTTAGGTGTAGTGGTTGCATTGTAGATGTTTCACTTAGGGCTGGGAACCTCACAAACACTTATTTTCTACATATGACTAGTTGTGGAACTTTGTAATAGTCTCCACCTGTTACAACAAGAACCTTTTTTGATGAATGGAGAGGAGAGGATCACTTGTCTGCAAATGTAAGGATAGATATTTAGAATAAAGTAAGAAATTACATTGGTCTAGGGGTATGACAAAAGTAGGTTTTCCTCTAGAATCAATAATCTCTCCCAGCCACGAGTATTTGACTATGTTTACAGTACCACACAAGTTCCCTCCCATTGAGCAGGCCTTAAATCTAATTAGACAGCTGTTGATTACTCCCAAGATATATGTGTCACTAATGTATCAGCAGAGATTATTTGCTGAGCTGATCACTGTTGTGTTTCATAAACTTTCCAACTGGATGGAGCTGGAAAGCAGCTCGAATAGTATCTTCTGATACCATGAGAGATAGTCTTCAGGGAGGAGATTCCCAGGTCAGTTCCAGCTCCATTACTCAACTCCTGTGTCTTAAGTGTGTTCTTTCTTCAGCAATAGAGTCTTACCTTCAAGTTCTGGGAGGCAATCCTGGACTACCCTGTTATTTTGGGAATCTCTTCAACTACCCTGAACAACTGTCCTAGTTTGTTTCTCCATTGCTGTAACAAAACATTCTGACTAATACCAACTTGGAGAGGAAAAGGTTTATTTTATCTTATATCTCCCGGGTCACAGTTCATCAGGGAGCCCAAGATAGGAACTTGTACAGGTAATCCATCCCATATTTACTTGTGAACAATACCACACCTAGCAACATATCAGAATGCTTTGCAGAATTTGCAGGACAGAAGACATAGAGGCCTGCCTCTATTGCATCTCCACTGTCTATTTGCTGTTCTGCCTCCTTTGCTGCCCTGTAAATGACAACAGAACCTCAACAGGAAACACTGTTGTCATATTTTGAGTTCTTCGTAATTAATTAAATTCTTTATGGCCACTTCTGTTCAAGTTTATTTGAACCTTTTGAACCTTTGATTAGATTATTTATCTCTTCTCTTTCTCCTCCTTTGATTAGACTGATTTCAAGTATTCCATATTTCAAGCTCTTCATAATCAAACTTGTCCTTCTAACACTGTTAGTACTATCTAGAAAAGTTGATGGCATTTTTAGACACATCTTGTATAATGTTGTCTTTTGCTTTAACATATTAAAATGAATTACTTGGTGCCCAGAGAGATGACTTAGCAATTACCTGCTGCCAGGCCTGATGACCTGAATTTGATCCCTGTGACTCACATGGTGAAATGAGAAAACTGACCTCCACTCATGCACCATGGCATGTAGGCATCTCCCCCCACCACACACACAGAGTAAATAATAATTAAACAACTAATTAAAAAAATCTTTCCTTCTAAGCACCTTCAGTAGGGTCATGCAACCTGCTATAGAGTTTTTGTAACATTAAGGGCAAAGGACAGTATTTATGGTATTTTAGCAAAACAGTTACGTTAGACCACAGCAAAACTGACAGCTTTTTCTGGATTAAGTTATCATTATTAGTTTCCTTAACCATTACTGTATCAGGGTCAGTTAGGAACATCCAATTAACGCAATGCCTGAGATATCAAGATTTGTGACCGGTAAGGACAGAGAGCTCATGAGTGACATGAGATGACACCTCTGTGACTTCTTATTGATAAATGTAGGTCATCCAACAGAAGGTGGCAGTAGGAAAACTTCTCTGGACAAATGTCACGGTTGACTAAGCATTAGAAATGTGAAGGGCTATTATAGGATTTATAGTCAAAAATACTGTAAGCACCTAGAGTAAACTTGCTAAACCTTTAGAAGGAAAATTTAAGTTTTCATTTCATATACATATGTCTTTAATCAGGGTTAGGAAACTTAAAGTCCATGTTGTCGAATTTGGAAGTCAATACTTGTGTTTTCACCCTGCAAATTCTGTCATTGTTTATTAAGATGCTGTCTCTGAGTACTGTGTTATAATAGAGAAGAAAGCAAGAGCACATTGAAGGCTTTGCAAACAATTTACAACCAAATGAAACAAAAGGTGTAGCTACAAGAGGTGAATACAGAAAATAAAATATTGAGAAAATAGACCGTTTTAGCATAACTAATAATACAACATAGCACAAAAGAATTTTGAGAAGAATCTGAGAGGTCTACTAGCAAATTTTCTCTCCTTTTCTACTTAATTCATATGTGGATATTTGTCATTTGTGCATTTAGTTTAACTGGTATTATATATTAATAAATGGGCCAACAAGGACAAAGTTTAGTGTTAGCTCTACACCTCTGTTGGTGGCAATAAACAATGTGTGTGCATTCCAAAGGTAAACACAAAACATTTTTTTATTCTTTATTTTTGGTCTTTTTGAGACAGGGTCTCCCTGTAGCCCCAGCTAGCATGGAACTCATAAAGATCCATCTGCCTCTGCCTCCCAAGTGCTGGGATTAGAGGCATGCACCACCACACCCAGCTCAATACACTCTTACAGTACAATGGCAAATGGGGTTTTAAAATAGGTGGGAGGGGAACTGAAGAGTAATATTAATTCATTGTTAAGAACCAGTGTGAGGTGGTAGCCACAATGATTCCATTCATTTGTATGGTATCTTATGGTATTCCAAGATTTCCTCCTCACATTTTCTAGGATTTTATCTTTAAAATCTTAGAAAAATCTTAGAGAAATATCATAACAATTATTTTTATTATTTTTGTACAATAAATATAGCCAGGCCTTGAAATGAAAAGGTTGCTGCAAAGTTCCAAGAGGTGGGATAGTAATATATTGTGCATGGAAATGTCTAGAAAATACTATAAAATGTTTACAATAGAGGGAGGATTGATATAGCATATTAGCACTCTGTCCACTCTATCTAAATACCAATTTAGATATTGGAATTATGTAGTTTGTGAACTTCCAATTGTCATACATGAAGGTCCAAAAATTTATAGAAGCAGGTTCATCCAAATAGAAATGTCTTTAAAATAAAAATTATTAAATAAGTGGGGTTGAATCTTTTGGGGTACCAGAGGTTGTTTTAGGGAATCATAAAGCCCAGGCTAACATGGAGCTCAATGTACAGCTGATAATAACCTTGGACCGCTGATCCTTCTAACTCCATCTCCGGAGTTCTGGGATTACAGGCAACTACCACCATACCCAGCACAGATTCAAATCCTAAGCATTTAAAGTATATTTGAATCTCCAAGTCCAAATATACTTGGTATTTGAATTAGAGATGTTGCTTAACCCAATATTTTTTAAAGGAATCATGGTCACAATAATATATCAGATGATGTCAGGGCAAATAGAGTTGTGATTTCAAGTAAGAACGTAAAGTAGGTGTCAAACACTCCAGGCAAGCTCCAATCTCTGGAGGGTCTTCTGACTGAACTTTGGAAAAAACTTGGTAGATAAAGTCAAAACCAATAATGGTAATCTCACATTCTCAAGACAAAAATTATTAAAAATGAAATTAATTTTTTGTTACAGAGCTTGCTAGAGTGGTTCAATCAGCTTAAATACAGCAAAATAGTATAGCTTCTCTTGATATTCGATCATGAATAAATGAAAAACTATATGTTCAAATGGCAGTAAAGATAAGAGGAATTGTATCTGCTTGAACAACACGATGATTGAGTTCATTAATAGTTGGCCATTAAGCTCACAGATTTCATCTGATCTACGTTTTACTAATAATACATAAAGAAACATTGACGGTGCATTCCAAGTATATGGTTGATCCCAAACTTGTACTAATGAGCCAATCAGTTCTGTGATTAAAGTCTGCAAAGAAGCCTGGATGAGGAAGTTAAAAATAAGAAACTGAATCCCAGAACAATGAAACCAAATGGGTCTGATGGATGCCATGCAAGCTTGCAGACTAATTTAAAATTGTTGTGTATGTCTGCAATTCAGTTTTCTTTTTAGACTTTGCCTAATAAATGTAAAGTTAGTCTTCAGTTTATTTCTAGCAAGTTGAATTTAGATATCTTTCTAAAAAAAGAGGGAGATTTACTGTTTTTGAGGTGGTGATGAGGTGCAGGGCAGAAAAGCATCATTTCTAGCTGGCATACAGAGGTAGCTGTGCTTCCTTCAGGAGTGAAGGGAGAGCCACATCTAGAATCTTTTATGCCAATAACAATAGCTTTATTTCCTTTATGGTCATAAAACTAATATTAGCTAATTGGCAACAGTTTTACAAATAACAAAAAGTAAGCAACAAGAAAGAAGGGGGAAAAACTCTCCTGTGACCTCTTTACACAGAGATGTCTACTGATGATGCTGCCTTGCAATCTGGTTACCTCCCATGTTCTGTAATGTCATCCTATCCTGTCTGTTGTTCAGGAAACCTAGGCTTTTTTTTTGACAGTAAGGCCCTTGTGAAACTTAAAAATGGAAGTAATTTCATGTTGAGTCCTGGATTCCAAAGTAAATTGGAAAGGTAGACTCTATTTCTGCCTAATAATAATGACACATTTCAGCTAAACCTGCAAAATAATCAGAGCAGGAAAGAGTATTTTCCTAGAACAGTCAGAAGGAGGCATCACCTAAGTGTTATGCTTGAAATAACCTGGAAGCTTCACTGTGCCAAGGAGATGGTAGATTTGTACCAAGTCAAACGGGAGTCACTCACTTGAATGTCACTGCATTGTGGCTAAAGTTCGTGTGTCTCTATTGGGGATTCAACCTTTTAGAACTGATTAATGTTCATATTATTTGTAGCCAGGGGCTAGTGGGCATGCTGTATTTTGATTTAAGTCACAAGACTTTAGTTTCAAACTCTGACATTTTTCCCTGGTAAACCACATGTGAAAGGTCTTCTCATACAAAAGCCATTCTAAAAGGGACTGGAAAGAGAGGTGGGTAGGAGGTATACCCAAAAAAGAGGACAATACCCAAGAGCCTCTCTTACCACTTCAGCTCCATGAGCTCCAAGCTCCCAAAGAGGAAAGCAAGAGATCTAAGATCACCACACCTCACACACAGCACAGTAGGTTTTAATTCCTTTTGGAATACTGGGTATCTAGACCCTAGTGCTTTGGTTCACAGGGGCCTTGGCTTCAATTGCCTTAGAGTGCTTATGAGAAGATAGGAACCTACAGCAGGAGCATACAGCAAAGATTGGGTTTCCCTTTTGTCAAAATGCTGCTACTAAGAAGATAACCAGAGTCATATCCATTAATTCCTTTTTTTCTTGTAAATAATATGTTAGGCCAGACATCACGGCACATGCCTACAACCTCAGTATTGCCTTTCAAAAAAGGCATTTTAATAGTCTTCCATTTATCCACAAGAGCTGTGCTCTTAGACCATTTGATGGATACCTGAAACCATGAATATTGCTAAACCCTAGTATACTTTTCTTCCTATATGCCCTGCAGGATTGGTATAACATTAGAATTCGTGTGCCTTCTGATGGTTTATGCACCGATGCCTTCTTTGTACCACTAGCCTGCATTTCAGGGTATCAGTGAATAAAGTCAGGGTGTCTTGACTGCAAAGGTCAATCTAATAACTGACAGCTAATAAGTGACTAGTAGGTAGGGGTGATTCATGTCCCAGGGGCAACAGAGGAGGACTAGGGGATATCCCATCATGTTGCTCAGAAAAATATGTAAAGTTCATAAGGCAACTGGGCATGGTGATATATAACCAGCACTCAAGAAAAGGCAGCAAAAGATTCATTATAACTTCTAGGCCAGCCTGGCATACATAACAAGTTCCAAGCCCGTCAGTGATACATAGTAATACCCTTTCTTAAAGGGCGAAAAAGGTTTATACAGTATTTAGTTCTGGAATTTTCCATTTACTATTTAAGGAACCCAGTTGATCATAGGTATCTGACACCATGAAAAGGGACACTGTGGAAGAGGGGGGTCGGTTTTACAATCCAGGTGCTAAGTAAATGCTAAGTATTGATTTACCTCTGTAGGGATTGTCTGTATTCTAATAAGAAGGAATTGGTAAATGCTCAGAGGGACTGTAATGTCTTGCCTAATCACACAGGTTGAGCAGCAGAACTGGACTTTGGACTCAGGCTGACAGCTAACAACACATGCTGTTCAGTGCATTTATCTTCCCCTGCCCCATGCTGCAAGACCATTACTTGGGCTCTACTCAAATACCATCATTGCAATAGTAGGAAATTGTACTTGTACCTAAAATTGACTCTTCAGAAGAGATAGAATAAAATGGTTTTGCATTTCCATTTAAATTCCCACAAATTTCAGATTTTTAGGAAAAAAAGAAAAACCGCTGACAAAGTGATTGCTACCAAGAGTGCAATAATTCTCAAAGAATGCTATAATCACACTATGTATTCTAAGACTGCTTTCCCAGCGTTGGAGCTAAAATCTAATTTTATGTCATATATAGAATGTGTGCACAAATATAGTCTTTGAGGCTAAAACCTAATTCATCTTATATACAAAATTATATGCACCTAAATTAGATTTTATGGCATATATACTGTTATAGTATAAATTATGTTATATACTATATTATGCTATATATAATACATGTCTATACATACCTTTTATTAAAGTGCTTTTTAAATTTTTGGATTTATTTTTATTTTATAAGTATTTTGCCTGCATGTATGTAAGTGTATCCATGCAACACACTGTCCATGAAGGCCAGAAGAGGGTATCAAATCCTTTGGAACTGGAATTAGGAATTATTAACTGCCATGTGGGTGCTGGAACTGAACCTGGTTCCTCTGCAAGATTAGCCAATGTGTTTAATCTCTGAGCCATGTCTCCAGCCCCAAGATGTTTGTACCTTAACCAAATGCACATTCAAACGAAAGCACAACTTCTACTTCTTTGGCATTTCTTTATAATTCTTGAAATTTAAAAATAGTTTAAATAATTCAATTGTTTCATTACAAAGGATTTTCAAACTAGTTTACGTGTTTAATCTCTTATATTAGTTTCCTAAAGTTTATAAATGTGTTCTGAGTGCTGTGGGACACACCTGCAATCCCAGCTACTCAGGAGCCTGAGGCTGGAGGCTCATGTCTTTGAGATCAACCTGCGTTAACAACATAATCCTGTCTTTAAAAAAGACACAAGACCAAGCCAGCCAAAATTCCATCATGGATGAGGAAGGTGCTCATAAGGCCACTCCTGACTGAGAGCTATTCACAATTAAGGACTGCTGGGGGAGGGAGAATCATTCTTCCTTGTGGGTGTGGCCACTGATTGTCCAAGCTCCAGTGGAATGTCCCACACCCACGAGCACATATGCAGCACGAATCGGTCTCAGTGGGTTATTTTAAAAAGAATTTTTAAAAAGACACAAAGTTGGAATGGGGACATGTTGGGAAGGATTTGGGGGAGATGAAGGAGGGAAATGAAGGTGGATATGATCATATTTCATTGTATACATATATGAAATTATCAAAGAATAAATTCTAAAATATATAACTAAAAAAAAAAAACCCATGAAAAAGTTCACTTGGAACTTCTGGCTTACGTGTGCTCTTACCTTTATTTTAAAAATACAGCTGATTTTTAGATGGGCAATGTTCCATCCCCCACAGTTGTAGAAACAAATGTAAACTAAATTTAACTTATTTTATTTTTTATTTTATTTTATTTTATTTTTTGTCTTTTTGAGACAGGGTCTCCTTGTAAACATTTTCTCCCCATACCCTACTTTGGGTGTTCAGTGGTGTTTGCGCTTGGAGGCACCATGAATCTGGCCTTTCTAAGGAGTGTGTCCACATTTTCCTTCTCCAGGCCTTTGCATCATTTCTCATGTAAACCGCATTAACAGATGGGAGAATCACCAATTCTTCCACTGTATTGTGGATATGGATTGTTTTCTTTAAAAAAAAATGGAAGGTTCATGCTTCTGCTGAGTCCACAGAATAGATTCTGCTGAGAAGTGAAACTCATTTTCAATAGTGTAGGGTTAGGAGCAAAACTCTAGCCAACAAATTTGTTAGGCTTCTTCAAGTAAAACCAAAATTTAGTTCAAGTTGAGCAAAATGTTTAGATCTTTTCAGATTATATAAGCATTTTGATGCTTTACTCACAAAATATGATAGTCATTTCCTATTTTCAATTAAAAGAATTGTATCTTCATTTAGAAACTTAAACTATAAGGAACGTGCTTTTCATAGAAAATTATACTACCTGATAAATTAGAACAGACATTTCTAGCAAAGGTAATTCATTCATCCTTTATTCAGACCAAAGACTGTCATTTAAGAAACTTACACACATGAAATAATGTCCTTTAACGTTTAACTCTTGCTTTCCTTGTATATGTTAATAGTAGGAAGAATGAGCAGGAGGAGTAATTGCCGACCCTTTAAGAAGTAATTAAACTCACTTCACACAGGAGATTTCCTTTCTAAAGATAGCTTATTTGAGTCGTTTGCTTTAATCTTGAATGTATCATGCATTGGGAACTAACAAGATCATTTTGTAACTGTCCCTGGGAAAGCATTATTTATTCTGAGCTCATATTCCTGGCTCATATAAACTACACTCCTATTATCCTCTTACTAAACACAGTGTCCTACAGGGATGGGACTCTGGGTGGTTCAGTGGATGGACCCACAGTGAAGGACATTTGAGGACACAAATAAGACTCTACAGACTAGATAGATAGATGATAGATGATAGATAGATAGATGACAGATAGATGATAGATAGATAGATATAGATAGACAGATGATAGATAGATATAGATAGATGACAGATAGATGATAGATGATAGATAGATGATAGATAGATAGATCATAGATAGATAGAGATAGATAGATAGATAGATGATAGATAGATAGATAGATAGATAGATAGATAGATAGATAGATAGATAGATGATAGATACATAGACACATAGATACATAGAAAATTGGGTTGGGGACAGTGTGGGGGAGGTGCAGAGAGGGAAGGAGATCTAAATACCATCAAATTATATCATCTATGGGAAAAGAGCCTTATCAAGTATTTCTAAATTATGACAAATTTTCAAATAAAATTGCTGGCAACAGTACTAGTAATCTAACACAAAAGCAGGCAGAAGATGTTGGAGGCAATGGAATTTATTTTACTTGAGAATCAGCTGTATGTCATATGCAAGAATATATTCATTCATTGTCCTACTTTTCATGTTCAGATAATCCAGTGAAGGAAATTTGCCAGTTTTCTGCTTCATACAGAAGGAAATGCATTTACAGAAAATGTCAGTAACTGGCTCATTGATTTCTAAGCTAGCACTCTTGTCAAGATTCGATGCAGTCTTTCTCTACCATGAAGATGGGTCTTTATCTACAATGAATAGTCAAGATAAAGAATGAAGCTTAAAGTGGAACTTTTACTCTTGGATTTAATGAATTTGCCTGGATGGGTGTTAATCAGGTGTGTAATGTCAGTCCACATCAAATCATGACGTGAGAGGGTTCTTCCAACAAAAACAAGGCCATACTTTTTAGTGGCATATGTATAAATATTGAGTTGTATTTCTGGTTATTCATAATTAGCCTAGTTTTCTTCTGTTACTAGACCCATGCACTCGCCACTTGAAAGCCAAACCTGACAGATGAGGTTAGTAGGAAGTAAATAAGGTTTATTCAAGGGAAGCATGCTGAACAGAATTTTCTTAGGCCAGGGAAT
>NW_008335967.1:8726781-8770274 GCF_000622305.1 Nannospalax galili | reverse complement strand
TCTCTCTCTCTCTCTCTCTCTCTCTCTCTCTCTCTCTCTCTCGACTCAGACATTGCAGTCACCCTGAGCCTCCTGTGGCTAGATGCCTAGTTTCTATAATTCTTTAGACAACTATATTACATTTCTGCAATTTACTTGCGATGTGTTAATTGATATTCAGAACTGAAAAATAAGAATGATACTATACATTCTGAATCATTTAGTGTTAACATAATGTTCATTTAAGTGGTAATTTAAAAAAATTAGAATGTCAGGCAAAGAGAAAGAATATCTGTGATCACGATTCCCAAAGAAGGAGCCATTGTTTAACTACTTGAATATTACAGATGAGTTTCCACTAAAATGTAAAGAAACTAGGTAGCATGCATCCAGGTAACTGGGGACATGTCTATTGTTTTCTATGAAGGGCTACCTTAACTCCGTTCTCTTCAGCAGATAATTATGGGAATGTTTTTTTGTGCTCTGTACTTTAGGACAGTCTATAATTGCCTTGAGTGAAGTCAGTATGTAAAAAAATCATTTTGACCTCAGGCATACTGTTCATTCTGTGTAGAATGCTTTATATATTATTTTGTGTTTCATTTTTCTAATGTTAATTTCTTAATCTGATTTTCTTGTAGTATGATCCATGGACCACCTGTCTCCAAATCTTACTCACTTAATTAATGCGCCATCACTGTTATCATCTGTAAGATAGTTAAAATGGTTTGCACAGGGTAGTCATGAAAACGTAAGATTTAATTTATTGAAATATACTAATTTTTAGTCGGACACGTTTCTTTCCATTAAATACACAGTTAAAAGTTAAAGGCAAAGATTTCGCTAATACAAAATATTTGCTTTTATTCTTTTTGTCTCTCTTCTCCCCTCCCCTCCTCACTTTCTATTCTTTTCTTCTTCCTCTTTCTTCTCTCTGTCATTTCTCCTTCTTTTCCTAAAAGCTCTTACCAGCTCAGCCCATAACTTTATGTTAATGCCTTAGGTAACAATCTTCATAGATCCGCTAGAGAAAATAAAAGCTCTGTTTCATTTCTAATTGATATTTTAACTTCTCGACTCATCCAGTGAGCAATTTTGTTTTCATTTTGTCTTTGTATCTATGATATAATGTGAGACATTCAGTTTTATAACAGACCTATCAGCAACAGTATGAGAATCCAAAGAAGTGATGAAAATTTCTTGCAATTATTAGGAAAGTTCACAAGCAAATCTGAATATGAATTAATTATAATGTATGTTTTATATTCAATATGTCACATTTTCTACTTTTAATAAATATAAAATGGTTTCCTTGTTAAATGTACAAAGAATGTACACCTACATTTATTTATGACTTCATAACTATGCATTTCCTATGCACAAAGTTCTAAATCTTTCTTTTCCTGCTATAAAGCAGAGTTTCACATAAGTCCTGCCTGTTATTTATCTAATAAAATACATTACCAATGCCTTCATATTAATATATAGGCTTTAGTAACAGAGCTACTACTTTGAAAGAAAGAACTGGAATAAAGTACATTAAATATATAATCTAAAGTTGGACTTAAAGAACAAATTTTAAAATGTCTGCTGTATTTTAAAATGTCTGTTCTCTTGGTACATAGATGGTTTCCATGGAGCAAATTTAGGAGGACTTTTTAAATAGAAAGATAGTAGAATGTTATCAACAAACTTTTTTCTTTCACTAAATGCATCTAATAGTGGAACCCCCAGAAAGTATACTGGATGAATTGCCAATGAGGCCTCCCAGATGCTGAGTATATTTCTATTCTGCTTTGATAAAAACTCTTAATTTGGAAACATGGACAGAGGTGGAGCATCACACCAGAGGTAGATTTTCTGTATGCTTAACAGCGAGCATGTTTATTCTGCCTGCAATGCTTCCATCAGCTGTGATTTTAAGGATGTGTTGAAATCTGATATTACTATGCTCACTGTGTCGTTCTAACCCATTCTCAGTCCTAACCTGAGGTATTGTAGAGTAGGATTTAGTCCTCACTATCATGGCTGTCTACCACCAAGAATGCGGTGAAGGTAGAAATTAGTAATGACTTGGAGAGGTCCTGCACAGCTAACATAACCATATTTTACTTTCCTAATTATTCTGATCAAGGCTTTTCCACCATATATACCATGCATTGCAGACAAGAGTCTCACAGGCAGTGAAGCCAGAAAGTGCCTAGTCTGCTTAAACCAGTCCAAATATTTAGCTATTCTTTAAGAAAAGAGAATAGAAAAGGTAGCAGCCAGATGCTACACTGTTCTGAATACTGCCCTAAGGAGATTTGGACTTACTGTAATTCAAAGCAATAGAAGAGAACAAAAATGCAATAGCACTTTCTCTGTAGGAACGTCTGAACTATGGTTGTGAGAAACAATGCAACTTTTCCTTTAATAGCCCAATAAAATGATCCTGAGCCCCATAGGAGGAAGTGCCCAGTATCAGGCCTGCCCTCATAATACTTAAAGGACACCACCAATATTACCCTCTTCCATTCACCAGCTCCTGCTGATTTCCTCACTCTGCTCCTACATCTTAGCTTCTAAAATGACTGTTCTTTTCCCTCATGTTGCCTTGTCCCTCCTTGGAAACCATCTGATTCCAAGACACCAGTGGGTGATTGGCGTTTACAGAAGGCTCAGAAAATTGATGAATAATTCAAATAGCAGCTTTGAGTATTATTTATCACTGTTCTAGCATTCCATCAGTTTTCTTCTGTGGGAATTCTCTCTTGGTTGAGTTACCCCATTTTCTTAAGGCTGGCTGTGAATCCAAGTCAAGGATCCTATCTTTTCAAGTTGCCACTCTCCAATGCTGAAGACCTTTTTAAAGTAACACCATTGATCTCTCCGTTCTTTATCCTTCCTCTAACTTAGAACTGAGAAATCTTTACACATCCAAAATTGCATTAAAAGCCTTGGGTAAACAAAAGCCTATCTACTGGGGTTTGGTGAACTCTAGTAGCAGACCTGAATAAATTTACCCAAATATAGGAAATTTGGTTCTTAATAGAGGTGGATTTTAGACTAGTGTCAAGGGTTTAAGTGCCAAGCCGTGCTATACAACGTGCTATAAGACACAGAGGAAAACATTGAAATGCTCCCTTCTTTATGCCATTCTATAGTTTGGACCTTATATGTCACTCATTAGTGTAAGTGATAAAGGCTTATTTGCTAGCTAATGCTGTTTGGGTGAAGCCTTTAGGGGAAGGGGCCTGGTGGGAGGCCTTTAAGTTCCTGAGGATATACTGAAAGGCAGATTTGGAGATCCTGATTCTTTCCTTTTTCACCTCCCAATCATGACGTGACTGGTTTTGCCCTGCCACCCACTCTCTGCTGTGATGTGCTACCATAGGTCTGAAGCAAAGAGTCAGGCATAGACATTTAAAACTATAAACCAGGGGCTGGAGAGACTGCTCAGCAGAAAAGACCATGTACTGCTGCTCTTCTAGAGGGTCTGAGTTCAATTCCCGGCAATTCCCAGATCGCAACTGCCTGTGACTCCATTTTCTGGAGGGATCTAAACTTCTCTGACTTCCATGGGCACTTGCACTCATGTGCACATAACCTTACACAGACACACATATAAATAAAAATAAATCTTAAAATTATAAGTTGAATAGAGCATTTTGCTTTACAAATGAATTGTCTCAGGTTGTTACAGTCATGGAAAACTGGCTAGCACACACCATAAGCAAACATCAATTCCAGCTGAATCAAATTCTTTTGAGACAAAGATACTTAAATTTTTTTTTAGAATACATAAAAGGATATCTTTATGTCTTGGGATATGGAAATATCTCACAAAATTTGTATTTTGATCTACAAAAATTATAACCATAGAGTCAAATATTAATAAAACCAAATAAAACAATTTTGATTCCCCCTCCTCATGAAAAAAATTCAATAGAAAACCAGATTTAAAACAACCACAAAGAATGCAGCTAAAATATACACAGAATAAATGAATATATATTTCACTGAAGGAAAATATAGCTGCACAATGAAGACATAAGAAAATGCTCAACTAGGCAGGAGATGGCTCACTGTCAAATAAAGGCACATGCCACCGGAGACCTGAGTTCAGTCTCCAGGGCTCACATGGCTGAAGGAGAGAACTGGTTCCTGAATATTGTCCTCTGGCTTCCACATAGTATACAAACACATACACACACAATAGGTAAATATAATCTAAAATATTTTTAAAGAATATGCTCAGCAGGGCTGGAGAGATGGCTCAGAGGTTAAGAGCACTGACTGCTCTTACAGAGAACCCAGGTTCAATTCCAAGCACTCACATGGTGGCTAGCAACTATCTACTAACTCCAGTTCCAGGGTATCCAATGCTCTCTTCTGACTCAGCGAGCATTGCACAACATGGGTACACTTACACACATGCAGGCAATATGCTCACACACATAAAATAAAAATAAGAAATAAAATATTAAAACAGAATATGTTCAACTACATTATTAATAAAAGAAATACAAATTAAGACCACAAAGATATGAATACTTTAATTACAATGGGAAATTCTAATATGGCAATACAAAAAAGAATTTAAAATGTGGAACAATGATAAATCATGTGGTACTGGCAAGAGTGTAGAAAGAATTTGTAAAATATTTTCTTATTTTCATGTGTACTACACTAGAACAGGTGTATGTTTTATGATCTAACAATTCCATTCCCAGACATGAAAAAACATGAACATCTGTACGAACAGGTATGTTATTGTTTACAATAGTAAAGACATAAAATAAGCAAGAGAACGTGTAATACAGGCATACATCAATACAGAAGTGTAAATGAATAAACTCAACAGACATCAACTTGGATGAATCTCAGACATTATCTAAATGAAAAGAATCTCAGAAGACACCCTACAGTGATGCAATTTTTATTAAGCTCTAAGCAGAACTGAATAATGTTTGCTTAGCAGTACACAGGTAAAAACAATGCAGGGATCAAACAAATATATAAAAAAACCTTGAGTGTAATCATAGTGGAATGGGCTCAAGAAGCAATATACAGGAAGCTGCCAAAGTAATAATATAATATAATATAATATAATATAATATAATAATACATGTGTGTATATGAGGAAAACTGAACCCAGGACCTGTCTTCACTAATCACATGCTTTACCACTAAGCTATACACTATGCCCAAGGATGCTTTCTTTATGTTGTGTGGTAGTGTTACCCTGTTTGTTTCTGTGTTATGTTTCACAGCTCTATGTATTCTCCCTCTAGGCTCCCAAAGAACACTGTACCCCTCACAGCTAGAAGTATACACTGGGTACAACAGCACCCAAAGGGTTGCGCAGGCCATGAGTTGATGTCCTACTCTTAAAGCCTTTGACCTCCAACACAGATCTTGCTTTTCATTGTTGTTTAGGGTATCCTTGTTAGACAGAGTAATTATAATAAGACTGAAGGTTGCCAGAAAATCCTATTGGAAAATCATTACTAAATAAAAAAATCATGATTTTTTTTCCTGGTTTTCCTCAATTATTTTGTTTCCTTCTTTGAGACAAAACAATGCACTATAAAACTATTGGGGTTGAATACATAGTCATAATAAGGAGGTAATAAACACTAAGATACAGTTTTAAGGCTTTATATTAAACAAGATCATTGCTGTGTTCTATGAGGCAATTAAAAAGAAAAGATTTCCAGCCACGCTATATTCATTCTGTGTTAAAAATAAAGGAAATGTCTATTTTTCTCTGAGAACGATCTCACTTAGGAAAAATTAATTAAAGTTTAACCTATTTAATATGTTTGTTCTCAGGCTAGTTCTTGTTGGTTTTCAGTACAGTGTTTGCTAATGAACAATTAAAGTGTCACGTACAGCGTGTCACATCACAATTTGGGTGCCTGGCGCCTTGACAGCACAGGCTTGCTTCACACAGAGCAAAGGCACAGATTCCCTTAAAAGAAAGCCCAACTTCGGGGACATAATTTCCTAAGGAAAAAGGTGGGAGCTAAGTCCTATGACACTACATGACTGGCCATGAGACATCAAAATTGCAAGGAAATAAGACTGAGGACTCTAGGCCTCTCTGAAAGATGAAGTTCTAGTTGAGAGTATGCATCACTGGAAAGATGGAAAATCACCCCTTTATTATTCAACAGAGGTACCTACTTGTCAACTGCTAGGCTGAGTAAAACTCATAGAGAAAAGCAGTTTGAAACTGTAAATCCTCTTTAATTCTAATAATGATATCTATGATGTCTTCTTCCAGTAAAGTATATCTGAGGGATGTTATGAACAGACGTGGAGGAACATTAAGCTATATTCAGTGGGTTAAAAAAAGACCTGGACTGACCTTTATTTGACTTGCGTTCCAACCATAAATACCCATGAAACAGGGTCTCATTCTGTAAGTCAGGCTGGCCTTGAACTCACTTTATAGCCTAGCGAGCCCAGGCTGGCCTGAGACTTTGCTGCAACTGTCCTTCCTTGGCCTCCCAGGGGTTGGAGTTCCATGCGTGAGCCTTCATGTGTGGCACCTGTGTGATCCTGAGCAGGGCACTTCACTTCTCTAAGACTATATTTGTTATTTGTAAAATAGCTCATAGGAAAACACTTACTTATGACATTCATCCTACATGTGCAGTAACATTATCGTCTCTTCTGCAATTTCAGGGGATCTATTCATCAGCCACTAATATAGGACAGGCACCCAGACCATTTCCTATAGAATTAGGAAGTGATAGTAAACAATTAACTATTGACCATGGTGCGGCAACAACTTATTGACCGTTTGCAGTAAATCAGGCACTAAAATGGCTAAAATGTGATAATCCACACTGCGGTTGCAATTCTGAAGTAAATTAATATGATGCCTTTAGAGCTGAATTTTGATATAGAAATTGTTTTATCTTGTGAGAAAAATTCATTTAGAGAGAATTTCCCCCTGCTACAGAAAAAAAATGTTTAAAACACCATATTAAATACACCATGTATACTTAGTT
This sequence comes from Nannospalax galili, assembly GCF_000622305.1. Taxonomy (NCBI): domain Eukaryota; kingdom Metazoa; phylum Chordata; class Mammalia; order Rodentia; family Spalacidae; genus Nannospalax; species Nannospalax galili. The sequence continues at coordinate 8,763,291 of NW_008335967.1, read as the reverse complement.
CTCTGAGACATCAAGCATTGTATCAGTCCTAAATACCAGAAATTTTGTCTTTAATAGATTGCTTCTGTTTTCCTGGATGACAGGAAGAGAGATCTCCTTGGTTTCTGTACAATGTCATTGATCCTCCTTGGTGTGGCACTGTGTTTCCTACTCTAACCATTTATTTCACTTCTCCCCCCACACACTCAGATTCAAATCAAAACTGAACAGTGCTGCTTCTACAATGGCTGTATGTTCACTTCCATGTGACATCCATTATGGCCAATTTGCAGCTGAATTGGCCTAGAACATTTATAAGTTCTTAGATCTTATATTTCCTAATCCATTGGAACGTGTGTGTGTGTGTGTGTGTGTGTGTGTGTGTGTGTGTGTGTGTATGTGTGTGTCTGTGTATGCATGCACTCACCCATGCATGCACACAATTAGGCTACATTGGTTGGCACAGCAAATACTTTACCTCCTGAGCCATCCCCCCAGCACCTAGAATGTTGTGTTCCTTGGTGGACTGCATTGCAGGCTTTATACACTCTGTCCTTCCTGTTGATTCTATAGCCTGAGTGTTGTCCTGCTGCACTTAGTACCAGGCCTTCCATGCTCTCCTGTGAGGTTTCTCCAGCTAGCTTCAGTTGTCAACTTGACACACCTGAAAGTGGGAACCTCAGCTGGGGAATGTCCTCTATCAGACTGGTCTGTGGGCATGTCTATGAAGCACTTTCTTGATTCTTGATTGCTATGGGAGGGCTGAGACTACTGGAGGTGATACCACCCCTGAGCAGTTGGCTCTGGGTTATGTAAGAAAGCCAGCTGAACTCGGGCCAGGGAAGCAAGGCAGTAAGTAGTATTCCTCCAGGGTCTGTGTTTCAGCTTCTGCCTCCATGTTTCTGCATTATCTTCCCTCCATGATGGACTATAAGTTGTAAGGAAAAATAACTCCTTTCCTCCCCCAAGTTGCTTTTGGTCAGTCCTTTATCACAGCAACAGAAAGTAACTAGGAGACCTCTCGGCAAAGCAAAATCTGTATCTTGAATATAACTGTGTATTCAGATTTCATATCCATCTCTTTCATGTAGGATGTATGCAATTCGTATCTGTAACAGTGGTCTGAATTTTCTTCTAAATGATACTTATCCCTGAACAGTAACAATTTTAGCTTATGCAGTAGGAACTTGTGTGCACTGACAAGCTCTCTGCATAGACTAATCTCTCCAAGAGGAGATTCCATGTCTAAGTTATATTTGTATTTTAAAATATCTAGACTACTTCTAGCATATAGTAGCTACCTAGTGAATATGTGAACTACTAATTATGAGGGGTCTTTATTAAGAGGATTATATTTTGTTATTAATTTGTAATACCATTGAGTATGAGCATGTGTAATTATAAAGAGAATCACCATTGTTTAATATCTTTTTGCAACACTTAAGCTACCTATAATCTTTCATCTATAATGATAGCAACTGCCAATCATAACTGTTCCAGCAAAAGACTATGTTATCAGTTTCATGTCACTTTGATATTTGCCAAAACATTTTAACAGATGATATGATTTGGTTCATTGTGTCAGAGATTTTGGTCTATGGTTGCTATGGGTTTGTGGCAAAGCAAATATCATGATGGAGAAGGTGTGATAGCACAGAGCTGCTTATCTCACAGCACTCAGGAAGCAGAGCAAAACAGCAAAGGGGCCATGGACAAGGTAGATTCTTTAACGGTGTGACGCACATCTATTTCCTTCAACCAGGTCCACCTCCCCGTTGCCCGTTCATGAACTTGTGAACAGGTTAACTCATGAATAAAATTAGAACCTTCTGATCCAATTGCCTCTCGATGGTTTTACCAGGATTTCAATACCACCATGAGCCTCTTGGTGGTACAAGCCATGTCCAACCCACAACAGATCCTAAGAGATGGTTCCTGTAGTCATGGGAGATGTGGCTGAGACATAGATAGATATTACCTGGGGAACCTTCACAAGCTGGTCTGGTTTTGGTTTGTAAACCTTTCCCCTACTCAAGACTAAATTATAAACAGTTTTTAATATATGGAATCGAGAAGAGCCACACAGTCTCCTGTGGTGTTTCATTACTTTCCTGAGGACCCTGTTACTGATAAAAATACTACCATTAATTCAAGGGACTCAGGTTTGGAGAAAAAAATTATCAGAGACTCTGTTGTAAATTATGTCTAAATAAGGGATTCATTTTCGCAGAGTTATCATTAGTTCCAGGTGGCAGTTTAATAAACACTAGTATTATGATAAATAAGCTGAATGAATTTTAGGAAATTATCACTGCCAAACAAGAATGTCTAAAGGCCTAGTAATTGGTCAAAAGCTTTTTGCCATCCTGTGTTGGTAATATCAGTGTTATCTTCACAAGATAAAACATTCCTAGAGCAATAAGCATTACCTGTTACAATTAAGGCTGATAAATTGGGAGTCAACAAGGTGCAGCCAATTGTGAGTATGGAGACAGTCAGACCATTTGCATTCCATCTTTTCTCATAAAGACTTGCTGGACACCCACACATCTTACTGACATGATTAGAACACATGAATAGCACATTAAAAATTGCCCGTCATTAAGCCTAAAAATGAGGTAACAGTGAACTGTAGTGAATTGTCTATTTTGAAAAAGTAATGCTCGTTTATAGCTTGTCTCCTTTTTTTCATGACTATACAATTAATAGAGCACTTTTCTTAACATCATTTTCTTTCCTTCACAAACTGATTGACATTGCTTCCTCAGGCTCAATGGGGCATAGTGTTGCAAATGTAAATGTGTAGTGATCAAATGACATGTTATATTAAAGATCAGTGTTTTGCCGTACTTCTAAAATGCAAAAAGTACTGAATGAAAATTAGATTCATTATTAACCGAGAGTTTTGCTGAAAATCTGCTCACAACAGTATATTTTTGCTAAATTTTGTCTTTCACAATATCTAAGCTAAGCATGGTGGCACTTGCCTTTAATCTCAGCACTCGAGAGGCAGAGGCAGGCAGATCTCTTTGAGACTGAGGCCAGCCTGGTCTACATAGTGAGTTCCAGGCCAGCCAGGGCTACAGAGTCCCTGTCTCCAAGTACAAGAAAAAAAAAACAATATCTTTTCCAATCTCATTTTTAAAACATTTCCTTTTTACTGTACACCTTCAAATGAGATCTGCTTCCACTATAACCTGATTCATATAACCTGATTCATTCTTACATGCTAGCTACAATGACCTATCTAAGACCCCTCCTCTGTGGATATAGCACCCATTGCAATGTAAGGAATTAAAGCCAAAGTCAAGGTCAGTCATAGGAAAGGTATTCACATCCTACTTAACAGCAGGCTGAGCACAAATGTTTCTATCCATTCCCTTTGACATTTTGCTTTAGCTTGGTGTTTTTCTGCAGACAGTCACAGTGACTTCAGTATGAAGAAGCAGGCCTTATGCTTTATTTTGCATCCTTTAAAAGTTGTACTGTTACCTTTTCTCTCACAGCATTTAAATCCTTGGGGAATTTTTTTAATAATACGTTAGAGTGATTTAAAAACTGAAATAACTATATCATTCTAAAGTCTTATGCTAGAGGCCATATTAATTGCTTTGTTGTGTGTTTAGAGCTAACCTCCTCTCCCACACAATATATTAAAATGATAAAGGAATTGTTCTTCCTTTCACTAAGAAAGAGATAAATCCTGGAAAGAGATAGCAGTTCATATCCTGACCCAGGTCATTTGGTAATTAAATTTGTAAAACTGAAGCAGTAAACTATTGTTTTCTTACTGTGTTTGAAGGATAATATTCATTTGATTTTTCCAGGGACAATGTTGATAGGAACAAATCCTTTCAGGATATGGAAAATGATGCTCCTGTGGTAACATTATGCTAAGTGTTAGTTTGTGGTTAAAACATCAAATCTCCAGAACAATATAGTTTCTTCTCACATTTATAACTAGCCACTTTGGATAATCTACGAAGTCATTTTTCTAGAGTAGTTGAAACTCAAGAGAGTTTTTAAGCATTTTCTCTTTAGCTTAGGGATAGGCTTTCAGTTTATCTCCATGAGCTTAATCCTTTCTTGAGCATGGTAGCTATATGCTTTCCTCCTGTGTTTAATAAACTATTGAAAAATGGGTTCTGGGTGGATTATTCTTTTTTAATATTTGTTTATTTTTATTTTATGTATATGAGTGTAAAAGCCTGCAAGTATGTAAGTGCACCTGTGTTATACAATGCCTTTAGAGGCCAGAAGAGGGTGTCAGATCTCCTGGAACTGGAGTTACTCATAGTTGTTAGTCAACATATGGGTGCTGGGAACTGAACCCTGGTTCTGGGCAAGAACAGCCAGTGCTCTTAACGCCTGAGCCATCTCTCCAACCCCTGGATGGATTATTCTTTTTCTGTGTATTTTTGTTGAAATATGATTCATATACATGAAATATCTTCCTTTAAAATATATAATTGAGTAGGTTTTACTATATTTATGGTATAACACAATTGTAATTCTAGGATATTTTCATCACCCTTGGAAGAAACACCACACTTCATACCAATCACTCCCCCAACTTCCTACCCACCCTCTCCTGGGAATCAGGAATCTGTTCTATCTTTGTGGATTTTCCTGTTGTAGACAGATCATGTCAATGAAATCATATAATATGTGATTTTTGTGATGACTTCTTACATTTAGAATTAGATTTCAAGTTTTTTTCAGGTCCTAGCATGAATCAGTACATCGTTGCTTTTTATAGCTGAGTAAGATTCCATTGTGTGGATATACCACGTTTATTTGCTCTTCAACTAATGGTCATGTGACTTATTTTTGCCTTTTGACTATTATGAATAAAGTTAATAATGGTACCATGAATGTTTACATGCCAGTAATTGTGTGGGTAGATGCTTTTATTTCTCTCGGGTGTCTAGGAAAGAAATATATTATTCTTATACACTTGTTTTAAGTGGGAAATAGATCAAGTTATGTCACTATTTACACAATTTTTATACAGAGTAATTGATTCATTTCATTAGGGAAGCAATCACTCCTCTAGTGACTTGCTATGAATTCCTGAACAAGGATATGAAAAATATTCCAAGCTGTTTAGTCTATAAAAACAGGAAAAAATCTGGGATTTGAGACAATGTGCAAGTGCAATATAAAAGAACTTGCTCAAAACTGCATTTTTTTTTAAAAATCTTTTTGAAGCAAGGTCTCCCTGTAGCCCCAGCTGTCCTGGAACTTACTATGTAGACCAGGCTGGCCTTGAACTCACAGAGATCCGCCTGCCTCTGCCTCCCAAGTGCTGGGACTATAGGTGTATGCCACCACGCCCGGCTAAAACTGCATTATTTTAACATTGAAATTCAAAACTATCACAAAAAGTCAACATTAGACAAGATATGCATTAAACACTTTTTGCTACATTAAGGATTTTTGTCAGTGTAAAAAATCTGTAAAACTCCCAATGAAAAGGGTAGGTTAATAAATAACCTTTTATGTTTAAAGTAAATAAAAGAAAGAAGTATCTCAATGAATTTTAATAACATAGACAAATGTTATTAAAATTAAATATAAAATTAAATATAAAATTAAAGCACAGACAATAGCACTCTTAAAACAGAAAATTGCAAATGTGCATTTGCTCAGTTTTATAAAAAATGCAAACAATGGGGCTGAAGGGATGGCTCAGCAGTTAAGGACACTGGTTTTTTTCTTGCAGAAAACCCAGGTTTGAATCCCAGCACCCACATGGCAGCTAACAACTGTCCATACTCCAGTTCCAGGGTATCCGGCGGCCTCTTCTGTCCTCTGCAGGCATTGCATGATACGGGTGCACTTACCGACATGCAGGCAAAACACTCATACACATTAAAAAAAAAAAATGCAATGTTTCAAAAGATTGAAATTTGTTTTTTTCCAAAATGTTAATACTTTCCTTTATGCTTAGTGTAGTTTTTCAAGTTTTATATACTTACCATAAATTACATACAAAATTAGAGAAAAATGAGTTGAATATTAAAGTGTCTTTATGCTCATTATCAAGATAGTTCAACAAAGCCTGATTCATTTTTAATAAGTACATTCAGTGTGTGTGCATAAATCTCAACAGAACTCACTATTGTGCTGGATATAATGACATAAAATGTATACATTCAACAGTTCTGGAAAGGTTAGCATGCTATGTTCCAAAACTGAATCACCAAGGCCCTGAAACAAATTGACTCATGCTTCTAGGCTAAACATTTGCTTGCCACAACTTGAGAGACTGGGAGTTGCCAATGGCATTTAAAAAAGAAAAATTCAAGTCATTGACTTGTATTCTTCACATACTTCCTAGAAAAAGAAATATAGGGGCTGGAGAGATGGCTCAGCAGTTAAGAGCACTGGCTGCTCGTGCAGGGGACCTGGGTTCAATTCCCAGTACACACTTGGCTGCTAACAACCTCCTGTAACTCCAGTTCCAGGGTATCCCGACGCCCTCTTCTGACCTCTGAAAGCATTGCACGACACGGGTGCACTTACTTATATACAAGCAATACACTCATACACATAAAGTAAAAATAAAATACTTAAAAAAAAAAAAAGAAATGTCAACAAGTTAGAGCTGTCTGAGAAGCAAATCCCTACTGGCATAGGGCTTTCTGTTTACACGTGGGAGTAGCACATTAGGCACGGCAGGTGCATTTGTCAGCTGCCCCGCTGCAGACTCAGCCCTTTGCACACTTGGAACAGCCGACTAGGCATCAGGAGCAACAGCTTTCCTGCAGAAGGTGGACTTGCATTCTTTGCAGGTGCAGGAGCTGGCATAGAGAAGGAGCTACCTGTGGAGTAGGAGCAATTGGAGTCTATGCGGAGATCTGGCAAGGCAGGAGATGCAGATGCCCTGCGAGTAGCAAAGTGGCAGTCAGGAGTGGTCGTGAATGGCATTTAATGGGGGCAACTCAGCATCTTGAAATGCATAGAACAGGCCCTACAGCAAAGAGTTATGAAGACCAAGAATATACCATGGAAGACCCTGAAATAGATGATCCATATTTTGAAAATCATTTAACTAATGTCGACACTTCAAACTCACAATAATCATTAAATTTTATTTGTTTTATTGATTCACATGTATTGATTATACTTAAGACATTTTATAATTAAAACTTTTTGGCCTTTTTTCCTTTGAGATGGGGTCTCCCTGTAGCCCCAGTTGGCCTCAATCTCACAGAGATCGGCCTGCCTCTACCTCCCAAGTGCTGGGATTAAAGGTGTTTACCACCATGTCCAGCTATAATTTACATTTTTTTGAAAATATCATACATGAACACTACATTTATGTGATTTCTACCCCTCTCTCTTCCCCTCCACCTCTTCCCACAATAATTCCCACGTTCTCTCTCAATTTCCAGACCTTTTCTTTATTATTGTTACAAACAGATATACACACACGCACACATATGTATATATATAACCTACTGAGTCAGTGTGATAGCTCAACATGTTGCCTACAGCTTGTACTCAAACATTTGTAAACTTTTTTTAGACTCAAAAATTTAAAATGTGGTGTCAAATCTGAAGTTGGTACTTGTGTGTAGGAAAAGCTCATACTATAAATTTTGCAGGGAATTTGTGACGTATCACTTAGACATGGTACTGCTTAAAGTTAAAACGGTAAGAAAATGAGAATTGAGTTTTTGGGAGTCAATATTGCTTAATGAAAAATTATTCTGAATTTTGAAAATTTATTTTTAAAACATTTTTGTATCTCAGTTTCTCACTGATACTATAACCATTTAGGGATTTTTTTTTCTTCACTAAAGTGATAGCATAAATCAAATATATTACAAATGTAACAGAGAATTTATATGAAATTATATTCATTAAATTATTTGATGTATTGCTTAATGAAAATCATGACTATATTGTTAAGATTCTTTATTGAATTAAAAATGACATAAGCAAACTAGTAAGTAAAAAAGTCTATAAATGTTTGTTTTCAGAAAAGGCATAGGCACTACTGAAGTCTAACTCAAAGTGAAAATTACATAGAATTAAGATGACTGAAGAATGCTGGGCATGGTGGTGCAAGCGTTTAATCCCAACACTCAGGAGGCCGAGGCAGGGAATCTCTATGAGATCAAGGCCAGCCTGGTACCAGCTGGGGCTACAAAGAGACCCTGACTCACCCCCCCTAAAAAAGATGACTGATGAAATAGCACAGTATCTGTTGTGAGCAATCACTAGAACACTGAAACTTGCTGAATTTAAGCTAGATAATGCTAATATTTGTATTTGACAGCGAATTTGCATGGGACTGGGATGGAACTGACTTAATTCTTCAGCTTGGTCTCCCACTGTGATTCCCTTGAATCTTTGAGCTCCTGCATCTCTCCATTCAGGCTTGGGGAAGGGTAAGCCTTCCCAAAGCCAACAGCCAAGCCTTCCCTATAATGGGAGCTTATGTATGCTGTTTCCTTTTGCATGGCCAGATCCTGTTTCAAAAATGAACCCCAACTCTGAATGCCTACCCCTCCATTTAAACAGGTTATTCTCTCAATACAATTCTTTACCGTTCATGATGCCTGGAATTATATGTTTATTTGTTGCTTGCTTGCTTTAACTTCTTTATTTTCTGTCTCTGATACTTTGATACCTGATGGCTAAATTTCACTCTGTGGACTATAGTACATTCAATACCCAAAGATTTGGGGCTTAGAGATGAATACCTGGATGATTTTAGAAAAAGGAGTCAAACAATATTTTTATTTTTAAAGTTATAATTTTTTTTGGGGGGGTGGGTTAGGGAGCACCATAGAGTGCATGTGGAGGCCAGAGGCAAAAATATGGGAGTCAGGGTCTTTCCTTTTACCATGTGAGTCCTAGGGATTGAACTCAGGTCATCAGGCTTGGTAGCAAGTGTCATTATCTACTGAATCATTTCACAGCCCTCAAATGATATTTTTAAGCACTAGATGCTATTTGCTCATTATATATGTGCTGATAGCTCATTAGTCAAAGAGCTAGATTACAATAAAATGCTGGGGAAATAGCATGGAACCCCAGTAGGAGAGACACTCTGGAGCAATACAGAGAGGATAGATTCTTGGATGACCAGAAGAGGATTTTTTAAAAAATATTTTTAATTGATTTTTTGTGTGTATTTCATATAGAACATCTCAAACAATTGTCTTCATCTTTATAACCGCATCCCAAATGGAACCCTCCTATAGCCTTCCCACCCCCACTGGAGCTCATAGATTCTGCCATCCCTGTCACTGTCCACTGCGTTGTCAGTGCCCCCAGACATTCCCCAGGGCAAATCCATCCACTGGGTCTAGTCAGCCTATCTAGAGTCCCTTGTTTTAGGAAGATCAGCTCTTCCTTGTCTAGCAGCAATCAGTTGCCAACGTTCCTTTAGATGAGATTGGGGTCTGCTATTCATTTTCCAAGTTCTATGCTGGCTTACTGTCTGAGAGTCTCTTAGAGGATTCTTGAAAAGTAATGCCACGCTTTGACCTAAGGAAGAACTGAGTGTCTTCCACATGAACCCAGGGTGATTATTTCCCAGACAGAGGGATTCTCTCAGATCACCATATAGGTCTGAGGGGTTAATTTTCCATTAGCTTCCAAGGAAAATACAGTAAGTATAAAGCATTTTTTTAAACATTATTTGAGTGTTCTGCTTTGTTTAATGTGACTATGGGAAGCAAAACAGAAGCAATCATTTGGAGGCTGGATGGGTCTGCAGCTTAGGAGAAAGGTTTCCACCAGACATGGAGCTCTGAAGAGTTGTCATTTGCAGAGCTAGGAATCTGAGACATGTGTAAGTGTGGGATCTTTTAGAAATAGCATGACAGCTGAGGAAAAACAGGAGCAGAGTTGGAAAAAGAACCAGCAAGCCTGAGGTGAATGGGGGAAGGAAGAGAGCAGGAGAGAATGTGCAAAGCAAGTGAGTGAAGAGCTGGGCAGCCAGCGAGGACAGGAGACCAGAAGCTTCAGGGCAGCACATGTGCTGGGAACCTACTTGACACTTGCAAGGTCACTGTGATCTTTAAGAGAGCAATTTCATTTTAGTGTCAAGGTTGAATTCCAGCTATCATGGGATGGTGAATGATTAAGCAATATGGAACTCATGGCTGCTTGTACATTTTTACTGGTCATGAAGAAGACTGAGGAAGAAAATCAGCATTTACTTTGGGCCATGGAGGTCTGTGTCCAAATGAAACAGAAGCATGGTATTTGATTTTAAGATAACCAATAAGGTCTAAGAAGAAGAAAATGCAGGGGGAGATGGATGACATAATGGGTGTGGCTCAACCCCTGTGAAATTTCAAAAGGAGGTGAGCTAGGTGTTTGACAAGTTTCGTAATGTACTCACACCAGTTAATTTTTGAAATGCAATAACATTGTCACATGGGCCTTCTTATTCTGACTGTACTGTAAAAACAAATGAGATTCAGAAACTCTCAGTATTTCACCCAAGGGCACATAGCTAAATGTTCACTTTGAGGTTTGAAACCTTGTCTGTTTTGAAATCTCATGTTCTTGGCATTAAGCACTGCTGACAAGTTAAAGTTACTGCAGCCACAGCTCTCAGAGCTGGTAACATTCACTTATAAGTCAGGGATGATTGAAGGCAAGGAGAGCTTTTCTTGGCTTAATATTTTATTTATTGTTTACATTTATTTATACTTAATGTGGGAGTCCATATGTCTGTGTATTTGTGAGGTTGCGTTCATGCCAAGTTATGTGTGGAGGTCTGAGGACAACTTCCACAATGTAGGTTCCAGAAATCAAAACTTGAATGGTTAGTTATGGCAGCAAGTGCCTTTTGCCTTTACCCCACTGAGCCACCTCCCCTCCCTATCTCCTTTTGAAAAGTTTATTACATTTACTTATTTGTTTGTTTATTATTTATTTATTACCTGTGCTGTGTTGTGGGGGGTGACATGCAAGTGCCGTACTCTATATGTAAAGGTCAGAGAACAACTCGAAGGAGTTAGTTCTCTCCTTCCACCACGTGGCTTCTGGAAACCGAACTCAGGTCACCAGACTTGGGTGCCTTTACCCTTGCTCAGTTGTCTTGTCACTGTGGTCAGCAGGTCGGCATTATCAATATGCTAGGGAGATGGCTAGGAATGCACATTTCCAAGTTCACCCCAGACAAGACTGAGTCTCCAAAGGCAGGGACTGGGAATCTGTACTCTAATGTGCTAACCTTCCAAAGAAAGTTCTAGAGGGCTTGATCATACTCAAGTTACAACAAAAGTGTGTTTATTTGAAAACAATTAAAAATATACACATAAAGATGCACCTGAAATTCGAAAGGACCTTCAGTGCTATCAGAATATCATGTTGATGACTACCTGAATTAAATTTATATTATAATTGAAGTGGTTAACTTTAAAGAATCCATAATGTTTATTTAAAATGTTACAGAAACCTCAAGTTTAACTGCTTGAATAAAGGAAACAGAATCACAACTTGAAATCATTGAACTTCAGAAAATTTATTTTGGAAAAGAAAATATCTGATGCATAAAATTATACCAGCATTAAAAAAAAACAGTCTCTGTGATCAGAGTTAATGAAATCTTTGATAATTATGGCATGAACTACAGCACTGGAGAGTCACCAAGAAAAGATATGTGTTTCTGTCGTATTTTTCATTTTCTATTTTCTTTGTGAGTAAATTGATAATGGGCTCCTAGATTCTGTTTCCTATAAAGAAGAATATAGCCTTTAGTCCCTAATTACTTGAGCATTCTGTGAAAGACAGATATCAGTAAAGTAGGGTTCTTGTTTTTAACATCACCAAGATTTTAATGAGAACACAATTCTTCCAAAACTGTGCAAGGACCATTCCCACTGCTTTCAATAATTCATGTTATACATGTACTTCTGGCTACTCTGTGTTTCTAATTGTAATCATTTGTATTTAAACTTTCAATAAATAATAGGTAGCATGAAATCAGATTATACTTTGTCCTGTGAGCAACTTTTATGGTCTCAAACTTTGCTTCCCATTTTCCTCTTTTAAAAAAAAATGTGTTTGTTTTTATTTGTGTGTGGTGTATATGTTGTGTGAATACAATATGTGTAAGAGTGTGCACACCCATGCATATTTGTGGGGAGGCCAAAAAGGAGGTGTTTGTCTCTATCATTCTCATTATTCGCTTGAAACAGGTTCTCTCAATGGACCTAGAGCCCTGGAGCTTGCTATGTTTTTTTGGCTAGGTTGGCAGCCAACAAGCCCCAATGATCCACCTGTCTCTCCCATTCCCCCACAGCTCTGAGGTTATAGGCATGAATGATCACACTTTTTTTGATGTTTTTATTTTTGCTTGCTTGTTCAGACAAGGTCTCAATGGGTAGCACTGGCTGACCTGCAATTCACTATGTAGACCAAGGTGGCCTGGAACTCACAGAGATCTGCCTACCTCTGCTTCCTGAGTGCTGGGATTACAGGTGTGCACCACCACACCCAACACTTTGCTTTTTGTTGTGTGTGTGTGTGTGTGTGTGTGAGAGAGAGAGAGAGAGAGAGGGAGAGAGAGAGAGCTGAGGATTCAAATTCAGGTCCTCGTGCTTGTGCAGAAATCGCCTTTACCCACTGAGCGATGTCTCCAGCCCTCTCACTTCATCACGTACTCTCATCATTCCTTTGTAGTTCTCTTCCCACTCTTCCCTTTCCCTCCTTTCTAAATCTCATTCCAATCTGCTATTTTGCCTTATTTCTCACTTTAGAATAACAAGGATATCTTTCAAACACATATACATGAGAGGTGCTAACAAATGGTTGCAATCATTAAATACTAGAAAACAACAGTGTGTATATTAAATGTTCTATTATTTCTTGGACTCTTTCCCCTATGTAAATTGCCTTTATTTTTAATGTTATATTTTATTTATTAAACAAAGAAAATTTGTATTTTACTTTGATAACCTATTTATCTAGTAATTGATTTATTCAATTTGTTTCATCATATGCATATACTTTCTATATAATATTATCTAATCACTCCGTTTTTTCCTAGAAAGAAAAAAAGAAAAATATTCAATGTTCAATTTATTTTATGGTGTTCACCACTGTATCAAAGGATGTATTTGTATGTTTATATATAGATGACTGAATGTTTGAAAATGAGAATTCCCTATTAACTACACAATATGCACGACCAAAGTGTTTTCTCTAATTCAGAAATGAGACATATATTCACTGAGTTAGGTGTAGCTATGACCAAAACACCTTAGAAAACATAAATAGAGGAAAAGTTTACCTGGGCCCGAAGTTTCAGAGGACTCTGCCATGGCTGCTTGGCCTCATGTGCTTGAGCAGAAAACATCATGACAGCAGGAAGAGGAGGAGACTACTCATCTCATGATGGACAGGAAAGGAAGTGGGGATGGAGGAAGGGAGGGAGAGATAGGAAGGGAGGGACAGAGAGAGAGAGGAATTGGAGGAGAAGAGAGAGAAGAATGGAGGGGAAGAGTAGGAAGGGGAGGGGAGGGGAGGGGAGTCCAGGACAAGATATGCTCCCTGTGACCTTCTTCCCTCCAGCTAGGCCTTATCTCCTATCCTTGCCTGAATTTCCTGACTCAGGATCAAGCATTCAACGCATGTGCCTTTGAGAGACACTTCTTACTGAAATTATCATATATATGTAGTTCTTTTATTTTTATTAATGTCTGGACCATAATATTGTGGAAAGAAAAAACAAGTGGGTAAAGAGGATAAATGACTTGGCAAAAATTGACTAATTAGTATTAGAATATGTAGGATCAATTAACAAAGATTCAATCTCTAAATTAACCTGATTCTAAATGAATGATCCTGGGCCATTACATATATATTATTTTTAAGCTTTATGTCTGCCTCTTAGATTTTAGAAACACAAAAAGAAATCCTCATGATAGTGACTAAGCAGGATATTAAACTGAAGCTGGACCAATAGTCCAGTCTAGTCTAGTCTAATTGACTAGACCCAGCACAGGCCATTACTTGGAACAAGCTTCTATAGGGAGTGCCATTCATTTATAACTTAAAAGTCAAGCTTCCTGAGCAGTGATAAGGACAACTGAATGCTATCAAGATGTATGAGGAGAGACAGTGTACAATGTCAAGGAAGCTGAAGTGATGTTGCAGGTAAATTATTTCAGAAAACTTCCATATTCATGCAACTAAAAACTGAAGCCTTAAAGTAATGGTTTCTTCAATGGGCTTTTCCTTAGAAGCTTTATTTTTATCTAAATAGCTCTAAGAGATAGTTTGCTAGTAAAAGGCCACAAATGAAACACTACAGATTTTAGAAAGCAAAATATGGTCAGTGTTTGAAAAAAAGAAAGCAATAATAAAATTAAGCACTCTCAAAGTTACAAAGCTGGGCTCTAAAATACTGTTGTTGGAATTCCTTTTGTTAATTTAATTCATCAGTAAGATTTAAGATAAATATAAAAATTTAATTAAAAATATTATGCAATATACCACCAAAGTTTAAGAAATATTTAATCATTGTAAAGAAAGAAGGCATATGTCTTCATTAAGTGCTTCCCTTTGTAGGAAGGTTAAAGTGCTATATCATAGTTAGTTCATTTTTAGAAGAAATTCATTACCCAATGAACACCATAGAGAATAAAGAGAGGCCGTGCCCCCAGATAAACTTGCTTTGCAATCACCATAATGACCAATTATTCTGGTATCAGCATTCATAAGAAAAATGGAAAAATTCTGAATATCTGTCAAGGAATGTACCCACCTGACCCAAGAAAATTTACAGTCTATCAGTGACTGCAAGTTAATTTAATCAAAGCAAATATAAATATTAAATGCATATACTTTGAAGAGTAACTTAAATTAGGATGGATTTTTAAATGAAGAAGAAAATAATGAGCACAAAAATGGAAAGGAATTATATGTTTCACTGGCACCTGAGAAACTAAGAGGATTGTGAGGAACAAGACAGGGACTCAACACCTGCACCCTGCTGGGTGGATCAGTCACTTAGTTTGTAACTCAACTGAAAAAGCAGAAACAATGACAATTTTTACCTCATATAATTGATTTTAAAATTTAAGTGAATTTATGTATGGTCTATGATAAATTATGGTCCAAATCAGTATGATTCTTTCACTATTGTTACATACATGTGTAATAAATCCCAGATTCCTATACAAACGATAAGGAAGGAAGACTGAGTATAATTTCTAAGAAAAACACATGTAATACTTGTGATGAGCTAGAAATTCTGAGTCCAGCATAAGCTTGAGGCACTCAGCATCTTAAATTTTTGAGGGTGGTGGTGGAGGGGTGGTAGTAGGAACACTGCAAAGCTTGTACCTGTGCTTCAGCACGGGGAGTTGAGAAAATACCAACAACACTGAATTGACATGTTCTTAGTAAAACTCATTTCATTTATTCATTCACATGGAAATAACTACGCCGACCTGCAATAATGATCACTTCCAAGGAAAAGAGTTGCCACTGATGTATGGAAACTGTATGTTGGCATCACTTTATGGAGTTGTTTGGCATTTATTCCTTTGGTCTGTACTCATTGGACTTCTTAACTCATTGATTATCACTGAGAGCATAATAACTCAATATGAAATTTAATAGAACTTGGACTTTGAGAAGAAAATTTTAATCCAGTTAAACTGCATAAATGAAAAGTTTTATTGATAATACTTGAACATGTCTGGTAGTATGCTATAACATACAGGCATGGTAGGAAAGCCCTGGAATAAGAATTAAAGAGCTCATTCCAATTCTCAACTTTACAGTCAACTTATTCTCATAGCTTTAGACAAATTCTTTGACTTCTGTGTGTAACAAATCTGTACTGGATAAACAAAGTCAGCTGAAGGTAAGTAAACAGAGCACACCTGCATCATCTGGGAATTTTATCCTGCTTCTGAGCATTGTATTGATTGTGGTATTGCAAGAATTAGTTTTTCACATATCTATTCAAAAATACTGGCACTCCAGGTCACTTTGCTGGACCCTCCACAGGCTATCTGCACCCACAACTTGCACTTGGCCTCCTGATCTGCCTGCCACAAACCTGCCTACTATCTGACAAGTATACCATACACCACTTATTGAAGAAGCCTCTTTTTGCCACAGATGGAGACTACTACAGAGTTCTACAGTTGGCCACCCACAGAGAATATATGTTTGAGAGATTGCCAGCCCTAGGAGACACATAGTAGACCCTCTATACCTAAATCTCATGGAACATAGTGGAACGAGGGGTAGAAAGAATATTAATACATCTCTCAACTTTTGCCTGTGAAACTTCTTCATGCAGCAGAGTTCAAAGTACACAGAAGGCCACAACTGGTCAAGTTTAAGAGAGTAAGAGACTGTAGAGTGCATGTCCCTGGATAGGACTCCTATATTAAATTCATCTACCCATGGCTCAGGGACCATTTTGGAAGAGGGGGCTGAAAGACTGTAAGAGCTAGAGTTAGTAGGAACATAGGAAACAGGCTTACAGGCATCTGAGAACTTGCTCATATGAACTTGCAATAATGTTGACAGCATGCACAAGACCCAGGTTGACTCAGTCAGACAAAAACCCAGCATAGAACTGGGGAAATGGGCAACCTTAGCCAAGGAACTATTGACAATTGATTATTGCCGGGTGAAGGAAAGCTGATCTTTAAGGGAGTAACTCTAGATAGGTTGGCTAGACTCCAGTGGATGAACTTGCACTAAGGGACTTCTAGGTACAAGTGCTTGACCAGATATAGGACAGAATGCATGAAATTAGGTGGGAGGGGCTATGGGTATGTGGATGGGGGGATCTAATTTGATTAAGATCTATTATATAAAATGCACAACAACTCAATAAAAATATACATTTGAGGCTAGAGAGATAGCTAAGAGTACTGGCTATTCTTACAGAGGATCTATGTTAGATTCCCAGCACCCACATGGAGGCTGATAACTACCAGAAATTCCAGGTTCAGGGGCTCCAATGCCCTCTTCTGACCTCTGTGGGCACTGCATGACATAGGTACAACTAACATGCATGCAGGCAATACACTCATACATATATAATTAAAATAAATAAAAATATTAAGATATATGCATTAAACATATGCTGTCTATATATGGTAGTTACAAAAAAAGAAAATTGTATATTGATACCTACTGTTAACTTACCATTTTGTAATAATTTGTCATTATAAACACTAACAAAATAATAACAAAGCCAAGAGAAAGAGAAAGTCAGCTTTGTCACTGTTGGTGTGTGGAGGGAACTCTATTACGCAGCTGTAATGGAGCTAACCAACAACCATCTCCTCTCTGGGAAAAAAACAATTATACGTCCTTCCTTCTCTATGGTTCAGACAACATCTGTCTTCTGGTCATAGGAAATTGTTTGCATAAATAAGATAGGGTTATGCATATTTCTTATGATAGGCTCGAGGTTGTAAAATATCCTACAGTGTTTTAAATACCATGAAATATTTGAAAAATATTAGCTTGAAAAATGTGATTCACTTGACAGCCTTTCAACATGATATTAAGCAGGTTCTCATGTGGATAGGAAAAAAAGTGAAACTGTTCCACCTGTACTAGGTGAACCTTGCATACCAAGGGAATCTTTGCTAATATTAGAGACTTCTTCAACATCAGGAACACCACTCTTGTGGCCATATGGCACACAGAAGAAAGTGGTCTGAATCCAGGTAATGCTAATTAAGTGCTAATTAAATTAGTCCCCATTTCTTACACAGAGTATATTTGCTTTATGATACAGGAGCCTTAATTTTAAGAAGCATTTCACATGAGCTTTATTCCTACACACTCATAAACAGTAATGTCAAACTTTATTTTTCTAATTAAAATAAATGGAATAAGATCCCCCCCCTTTCCTGGATAGTAAGGAATTAAACTTCTCATTTTGATAGGCTTCTTCACTCCTTATGGTTACACAAAAAGATCCTCATGCCTTTAATGTAGTTTTTGACACCATATTCCTCTGAGAGAGAAGAATGTGCTATGCTCACTGCCCATGGTACATTCCTATCACTGCCTGCTCTCCACCTTTCCTATTGCCCCTGTGAGAAGCAATCTGTTCTCAGTACTAACAAGACTTGTGAATTAGTTAAGTGAGAGATCTTGTCTCAAAAATAAGGTGTAAACTGTTGGTGGGATACACATTGGTATAGCTACTATGTAGATCAGTGTGGAGGTTCCTCAAAAATCTAGACATAGATCTACCATATGACATATGCATAACATTCCTGGAAATATACCCAAAGGACTCTTTATCATGCTAAAGAGATACTTGCTCATCCATTTTAATTGATGCACTATTCACAATAACTAATGAATGGAAAAGCCTAAATGCCCATCATCTGATTAATGAATAGTGAAAATGTGGTACATGTCCACAATGGAACTATATTCAGCTGAAAGAAAATGAAATTATAATATTTGCAGTTAAATGGAGAGAACTGGAATAAAAATTATACTTAGTGAGATAACCTAGAGAAAGAAAGACAAATATCACGTATTATTTCATCTGTGGATCCTTGGTCACGTCTTTAGATTTGTGTGCTTTGGAGTATCTAAAAAAAAGACAGAAAACTAGAAAGGGTTGTTGGTAGTGCTGAGAAAGAGCTTAAGGGAGGGGGATAGGAGAACACGAAAGATAGGAAGGAGAAAAGGAGAATTATGGGGCAGATGGAAAAAGGTGGAAAAAGGCACGGGAAGAGATGTCAGAGAGTGAGGTGGACGAGGGATAATTAACACTAAGGGTGTTTGAAAAAGCCATATGAAAATCTAGTCAATAAGCTTCCTAAAAATTATATTTTTAAAAACTCAGCTCATTATAGTTACACTACATGTCAGGGAAGCAAACGTTCCTCACAGATGTCACAAAAAGTCCAGTGCCAGGTACAGGATATACCCCTTCTAGTTGTTAGTTGAGGGAGACCCTCGATATAACACAGACTATTGTCATAATTCTTGGTTGTCCACCTGAACTTCATGGCAAGACCCTCTTGGTGAAGACACCACACACTTAGATCAAAGGATATGGATAAATAAAGCTAGTACTGAGCCGGAAGCTCCCTCCTTGCTGGATGGCTTTCATGGGATCAGAAAGTGCTACGTAGGCTGCTAGGGGAGAAAAGTTATCAACAGAGTTACTCAGCTGTGAACACTGTGAGCTCAGATAATGACCATCTTGACAAGATATGTCCATTGGTGCATGGAGGAATCACAAGGCCTCACATCTAACTTAAGCGCTAATGGCAGTTGATGGTTGCTGGGGAAGGGTGAGTCAATTTTCTTTAGGGGTGTGGCCCCTGATAGGTTGCCTATGCTGTAGTGATGGCCACACATCCTTGCCATAGGAGCAGAACTAACTGGACTCAGTGGATTATAAAAATAGATTTAATTTAAAAAATTTAAAGTCACATGAAATTGGTAGGGGGATGTGGAGGGGGTTCAAGAAGAGGTGGAGGCAGGTAATAGGGAATATGAGACAAGTACATTGTATATATGCATGGAATTGCCAAAATAAAAATTAAATAAGATGTTGAGTGATAGAAGACAAATCTTGTCAATCTCTTGCCTTGACAAGAACATGCACACACAAATGTATACACACATATCACAAATAGAGAGAAATAAATAAAGGATGAGAAAAAGAGAAAGAATGGATCAAAGGGAGGAACATACACAGAGGGGGAGAGAAACACAGAAGGGAGAGAGAGAGAGAGAGAGAGAGAGAGAGAGAGAGAGAGAGAGTCAGTCCTCATATTCATTATGATGATGCAAATGAAAAGACAGACCATAAATGTTAATGAGGACTTGGGCAAAATGGAACCACCAGACACAGCTGTTGGAAGGTCAATGGTAGAGGCATTTTAAGTACCCCTAAAGAATTACAAAGAATCTTGTGCTTCTGTAAAAATTTAAACACTTGGGAGGCAGAAGCAGACAGATCTCTGTGAGTTCAAGACCAGCCTGGTCTACACAGTGAGTTTCAGGACAACTGGGGCTACAGGGAGACCCTGCTTCAAAAAGACAAATAAAATTTTTTAAACACACACACACACACACACACACACACACCTAAAAATTATACTTTTTGATGTAAAACTAAGAAAAGTGAAAACATGTCCACATAAAAACTTACAAACAACTTTTCATGGCAACATGGTTCAAAACAGCACAAAAGTAGAAAAAGAAACCCATGCATCAAATATATTTACCCACACAATGAAAAATCATTTGGTAATTAAAAACAAATAAGGAAGACTGGAGAGATAGCTCAGTGGTTAAGAGTACTTGCTGTTCTATCAGTTCCCAGCACCAAAATCAGGCAGCTCACAACTTCCTGTACTCCAGATCCAGGGGCTCCAATGCCTTCCTTTGACCTCTGTGGGCACCTGCATTCTCATGCGTTCACTCAAATAGACACATACTGATACATATAACAAAAATAATGGAAATAAGTCTTGCAAAAAATGGATCTTAAAAGCATTTCTCTAAATCAAAGGAAGTGTCTCATCTCACACACAGACACGTTGCAGGGTCCATTTTACATGAAATTTCTAGAATTCATAGGATTCATAGAGACAAAAAGCAGTTAGTATTTGTCTAGGACTAAAGAGGATTGGGGTTAGAGAGAGAATATATGTGACACTATTTCTGACACGGACAACATCTACTCCAGATATGGAACTGACAACAGACCAATGTAAAGATACCGCCAAAGTCCAGCTTGGTGAATCAATGAGTTTTATTGGGGTTACTTACAAGAGTATTGGTGAGAGTGTATGTACTGGAGCAGAAATGACTCATAGACGGCTGTATCACTAAAAGCTGGATGATAGCTCACAAAGGCTGGAACCTGGAGGGCACTGCACAGCTTGAAGGAGGCTCAGCAGGTTGAGAGTGGCCTTTCCAAACAGCTCAGTGAGTCTGAGCCTCTTCCAAGCAGTTTAGCCTATGTTCCAGGCACCTTAGCTGATCTGCCTCTTCCAGGCACCACAGCGTGTCTGAGAGTGTCTCTAAGCAGACCTTACTGCTTATCTATGTTTGTTTCCAGGAAACAGTTTAGTAAATCTAGTTGGTTTCAGTGAGTTCCTGTAGCTATTGAGATTAGTTTTTTAATTTTGAGGAGCTTCCTTATAGAAGAAAGTTTCTCCTCTCTTTAGAACATACTGTGTCTTGATGAGTTTCTCTCCAAGATGGAATGTTTCAGCTGAGAGAAAACTGCTACACAACAGAAGACTAAGAGGGGTAGGGGTCCTGTAGGGGGACAATGACGATGTTTTGAAATTAGTAGGCAAGAATGGTTGTCCAAATTTATAACTACATTTTAAAAAATCACTGAATTACACATCTTAAAAGGGTTTGTTTTATGGTATGTGGGTTATATGTCAGTTTTTGAAAGGCCACGATGACTTGGAAATGAAGTCATGTTCAAATTGTACAATGAATTGTAAGTTTCATATCTGAAAATTTTTAATTGGGCAACATCGTCTTTTTCAAAATATGTAAAAGGATTTTGGCTATGGAGTACAGAAAACCATGTTACTCTTCTTTAGCTGTTATTTATTAATTTATTATATAATCTAAGAGAGAAGTTTTCCTAATAGCTACAGCTGAGCAGTTCACTCTCAGAAACTCCATTAAAGGTTTCTAATTGAAGTAAATGACATTATCAACCTGGGAGTTGGGCAAGCCACAGAAGGGTCTGCAGACCTGGGGTACCTAGTGCCTCCAGGCCTGAATTAAGACAAGGGCTGTATAAGCAGGATACAGACAAACAGAGGGCCAAATAGAGATGAGTTCTAGCCAAGTATTGAGTCTTTGGCTCAGAGACATGTGAAAACGCACTATGCCTCAAGGAAATCAGAAACGGAGAGGGAGCAGCTTTATTCTTCCTAGCTGTCTTTAATCCCTTGAGGTCTTACTAGTTGTTCCCCATTGCTCAAAGCCCACAGACTGCACAGCTGTCTCATTTTTCATAGGATGGAGTTTCCAGAAGAACTGGGTGAGGAATGGTAAAGAGTGGGTCTGTGGGACAAGCATTAGCTAAGAACCAGAACCATTTCATTTCTACTGCCTTTACATTTACTATGTACTGAATTGATGTTATATTATGGCATTATCACTTCTAATAATCTAAATTTTTCTTCAAATGAAAGTGGATTTTTGATATCTTTGTGTTTCCAACACTACTTTCAAGTCTGCTTGGTGGACTAGGGATACAGCTTGGTGGTAGAATTCTTCCCTAGTGAGTTCAGGACCTTGGGATGATCCCCACAGAAAAGGGAAACTAACCAAAACCTTAGCATATATGTCAGATATTTAATGTTAGTTGGATAAAAAAAACTGAAAAAAATTATTTGTTGTTGGAGATTATAAATAAAATTTACCTCTTAACTACCAATTTGCAGACTCCATAAGGTATATAAGAGAAAATGATTTGCTTTTTACACTTTTGAGAATATTTTTAGTAATGATCTAGAGTTTATCATATTTTGAATTCAGATATATTTTATTTTCTAAAAAAAAATATACACACATATAAAGCAAGAGAATGAGAGCCTTACTCTGAAAAATAATGATTTTAAAGGTCACTTACCTTCATTCATATTGTGATTCCAGGTCACTCTTTCTGTAGGTAATGACAGCCTAAAAATGTCACCAATTCAAATGTGGTCAAATGGACCCTTCCTTTTAAAGTTCAGTTTTTAAAATAACTACCAGTATGGATAAGGCTTACCAAAATCTCTCTATTAATGTCTGTGCCTACTTTGACCAGGGTCTGACTTTTAAAACTTTCTCATCTTGTACAATGCAAGAACATAAACTTAATGATTGACACATTAGAAAAAATGGAGCTTTATTTATAAATCAGTAAATGTTTTAAAAGGTATAATTGAACAAATGGAGGATGGAAAGAACAAGAAAGTACAGGGTTAAATGGGCAGAAACAGGTTAAGTTTACTGCGGACCTCTCTTTGGGTTCTTAGTCTCATTAATAAAAGAATTTAAGAATTGACTTAAAAGAAGTTAGAAGACAATTTTATTAGAGTTTGAAAGAACAACCCCCACCCCGAGGGCAGGTGAGCTGTAAATCTCAGCAGCTGACAGGAGGAGAGAAGGAAAAAAGCCATTCTGTTTGAGTTACCAGCATAGAGAGCCACCACAAAGTAACAGGCTACCACACAGTCACAGTGTGGCTTCAGGGAGAGAGTAAGGAAGCCAAAGTATCAGAAAAAGCATACCTTGGTTCTAGCCAGCATCCAAAAGAAAAGAGATAAAGGAAAGGTGGGGACACAGACGAAAGGGCAGATCTACCTCATGGTTGCTGGCTTACAGGGACTCTTCTATGGGGTGGGAATTCTGGGAAGGAAAAGTACAGTATCTTGTTAAAAGCATAATTATTCCACCTATCTATTTAGCATGGCTTAAGGTGAACATGACTTCCTTTTTTTAAATTTTTTTATTGATTTTTTTATGTATTTCATGCAGAACACCCCAAACATTCTTATTCATGTTATACCCACATCCCAAATGTCACCCTCCCATAGCCTCCCCTCACCCCACTGGAGCCCATATAGTCTGTAGTCCCTGTTACTGTCCACTGTGTTGTCAGTGCTCCCAGCCATTCCCCAGTACAAGTCCATCAGCTGAGTATACTCAGCCTATCTAGAGTCCTTGGTTTAGGAAGATCAGCTCTTCCTCATCTAGTAGCAATCAGTTGCCCACAACCCGTTAGATAAGACTGGGGTCTGCTGTTCATTTTCCCAGTTCTATGCTGGGTTACTGTCTGGGAGTCTCTTGGGCCACCCTGGCCAACAACTCAAAGGAAGGTATCTCCTGTCTGGCATTGTTTCTTGTTATGTAGCCCTTAGCGATACATATGGGCTCAAGTATAAAGAAATATACTGATAACTTTAATCTTTGGTTATACTTTCCTTTTGGGTGTTTAAGACCATACAGTTGCTGAAATAAACCAATTTATTTTTAATCTTAAAGTTGTTTGAGGATCTGTTCCTCAGGGGTCACACAGGCTTGGGAGGAATCCCTGGTTCCTTTATTTTACCAGTCCCATCTATGTAAAGATAAATCAAAAGTCTTGCTTGACAGTGTCTGGCTTCACTTGGAAGCATGGAAGAAATGTTTCTTCTGTGTTGACCCTCCTCTTTGTAAACTGGCCACCAATTCAAGTCAATCTGGTGGGGTCTCCATGGCCTCCCTGAACAAGAGGACAGGTGACTCACCATAGTTGCAGGACATTTTGAGAGAGGCTTATAGTCCCCTGGAACTTAGTTGACCTTGGAGAACAAGGAGCAAAAATTGTCCTTTAATTCTCTCTGACCAGATTAGTATAGGCCTCAAAGTATGGCTGTTAAACATCTAAGAAGGTTAATTCCACCAGTCTGGTACTTTTAATTACCATGTGCTGTGTATATAAAGCTTAGGCAAAAACCAATCGTTCTCAGACAAACCTTGATTAGACATATATTTTGCTCCTTGAACTAGTTGTATGTATAATTTGTCAGTAGGTTGTTGGACTAATATAGTTCCCTCTGGTTTTCTAAAATTAGTTAGGCAATATTTATCTCTGTCACCGTCTAACACTTCCACCATGGTTTCCCCATTTAAAGTGACCCCATCTTTCCCATTTTCCCCTTAATAATAACCTTCTTCTATGGTCCCACCTCTCTTGAGCTCCTTCTTTCCCTAACCTCCAAGGTTCCTTGTATAATGCTCCCTCACCACTCCCATTTAAATAACCCTATTTTATCCATATCTCCCTTAGTAACACCTGTTCCTACTGTTCTCACTCAGCTAATTTCTTTGCCTTTATGTTCCTGGTTCCTGTTCATTATCCTGGTTCCTGTAGTTATGGTATGTCTGGCTACATACTCACTTATAAGGATTTAGTGCTAGAATCCACATATGAGGGAGAACATATGTCTTTTGTTTTTCTGAGTCTGTTTTACTTCACTTAATATTACAGTTTCTAGTTCCATCTATTTACCTGCAAATTTCATGATAATATCTTTCTTTACTTCTGAGTAGACCTCCATCATATAAATGGATCACATTTTCATCATCTACTGGTCAGCTGAGGGTCACTTAGGTTGCTTCCATCTCTTAGCAATTGTGAAAAGAGCAGCAACAAACATGGATGTACAAGTGTCTCTGCAATAGGGTGAGTTCTTTGGGTATATGCCAAGGAGTGGTATAATGAGGTCAAATGGTAGGTTCATTTGTAGTTTTTAAAGGGTTCTCCACACTGCTTTCCATAAAGGTTGAACGAGTTTGCAATTCCACCAGTACTGGATAAACATTCATCTTTCCCCATATCCTCTCCAAAATTTAGTATCATTTGTTCTCTTGATCTTAGCCAGTCTGACTGGGGTAAGATGAAATATTAAAGTGGTTTTAATTTGCATTTCCCTAATTACTAATGATGTGGAACACTTTTAAGATGTTTCTTAGCCATCTTTATTTCTTCTTTTGAGAACTCTCTGCTCTGCTCCTTAGCCCATCTTTTAAATGAGTTACTTCCTTTCTTGATTCTTTGTTTTTTGAGTTCTTTCTCTATTCTGGGTGTTAAACTTCTGTCAGATTACTTACTGGTGAAGATTTTCTCCTATTCTGTGGGTTCTCTCTTCATTTCCTTGGTTGCTTCTTTTAATATACAGGAGGTTTTTAGTTTAATGAGGTCCTATTTGTTGATTCTTCACCTTATTTCCTGAGCATTGATGTCCAGTTTAGGAAAATCTTTCCTATACCTATATCTTATAGGTTATTGCCAATGTTTTCTTCTAACAGTTTCAGAGTTTCAGACTTCACTTTGAAGTCTTTGATCCATTTGGAGTTGGCTTTTGTGCAAGATGAAAGAAAGGGCTTTAGTTTCATTCTTCTATGCTGGAGATCCAGTTTTGCCAACGCCATTTGTTGAACATGCTGTCCTTCCTCCAGTGGATGTTCTTGGCCCCTTTGTCAAATACCAGGTGGCTGAAATTGAATGTACTCATATTTGGTTCTTCCATTTTTTTCCATTGATTTACAGGCCTATTTTTGGGCAAGTGCCATGCAGTTTTTATGACTATAGCTTGTAATATAGTTTAAAATCTGGTATAGTAATCCCCCCCCCAGCACTGCTCATAGTGCTCAGGGTTGTTTTGGCTATCCAAGGACTTTTGTGCTTCCATATGAGTCTTAAGATGGTTTTATGAAATTCTGTAAAGAATGTCATGGGGATTTTGATTGGCATTGCATTGAATGTATAAATGGCTTTTGGTAGGATGGTCATTTTCACAATATTGTCTTCCAACCCATGAACATGGGAGGTCCTTCCCATCTTCTGGTGTCTTCCTCAATCTGTTTTTTTTAAGATTTAAAATTTTCATTGTAGAGGTCTTTAATGTCTTTGGTCAGGTTTATACTGAGATTTTTTTTTCAGGCTATTGTCAAACGGAGTGTTTCCATGTACTCATTCTCTGATTGCTTGTTATTGGTATATAGAAAAGCAACAGACTTTTGTAGATTAATTTTGTAAACTGCCACTTCACTAAAAGTAATAATCATTTCTAAGAGTTTTCAGGTGGAATTTTGGTATCTCTTAGATATAATATCATATCATCTGCAAAAAGGGATAATTTGATGTCTTCTTTTCCAATTATTTCTCCTTTAAACCTTCTCTTATTGCTCTTGTAAGAGTTTCAAACACTGTGTTGAAGAGGAGTGTAAATAGTGGACAGCCTTGTCTGGTTTCTGATTTCAGTGGGAATGCTTCTAGTTTTGCTCCATTTAGAATGATGCTGGTTGTAGGTTTGTTGTATATGGCTTTAATTATGTTGAGGTATGTTCCCTCCAGGACTTTTAACATGAATGTATGTTGGATTTTTTCAAAGGCATTGTGGTCTGATAGAATGCATGGAATTATTTCAGTCTTTTTGTATTTGTTAAGTTTTGTTTTGTGCCCCCAATATATGCTTGATTTTAGAGAAGGTTCCATGGGGCACTGAGTAGAAAGTATATTCTTTGGTGCTTGGGTGTAATATTTGATAGATGTCTGTTAGGTCTTTGATTCATTTGGAATTGACTTTTGTACAAGGTAAAAGATGGGGGTTTAGTTTTATTCTTGTAAAGGTGGAGATCCAGTTTTGCCAGCACCATATGCTGAACATGCTGTCTTTCCTCCAGTGAATATTCTTGGCCCCTTTGAGAAATATCAGGTGGCTGAAATTACATGTACCCATATTAGGGTCTTCAATTTTGTTCCATTGATTTAGGGGTCTATTTTTGTGCCAGTACCATCCTGTTTTTATGACTATAGCTCTGTAATGCAGCATAAAATCTGGTATAGTAATCCTCCTGGTATTGCTCTTAGTGCTCAGGGTTGCTTTGGCTATCCGAGGCCTTTTGTGCTTCCATATGAATCTTAGGATGGTTTTTTTCCAATTCTATGAAGAATGGCATGTGTATTTTGATTGGCATTGCATTTAATCTATAAATGGTTTTGGTAGGATGGTCATTTTCAAAATATTAATTCTTCCAATCCATGACCACGGGAGGTCTTTCCATCTTCTGATGTCTTCCTCAATTTCTTTCTTTAAAGATTTAAAAATTTCATTGTAGAGGTCTTTAATGACCTTACTCAGGTTTATTCTGAGATATTTTATTTTATTTATTTGCAGCTATTGTAGAGTGTTTCCATGTGCTCTTTCTCTGTTTGTTTGCTATTGGTATATAGAAAGGCTACAGGCTTTTGTAGGTTAATTTTGTAACCTGCCACTTTACTGAACATGTTAATAATTTCGAGGAGTTATCTGGTAGAATTTTTGGCATCTCTTAGATATAATATCATATCATCTGCAAAAAGGGATAATTTGGTCTCTTTTCCAATTATTACTCATTTAATTTCTTTCTCTTGTCTTATTGCTCTTGCAAGAATTTCAAGAACTATCTTAAAGAGGAGTGGAGATAGTGGACAACCTTGTCTGGTTCCTGACTTCCATGGGAATGCTTCCAGTTTTTCTCCATTTAAAATGATGTTGCCTTTGGGTTTGTTATATATGGCTTTAATTATGTTGAGATATGTTCCCTTCAGTCCAATTCCCTCTAGGACTTTGATCATAAATGCATGTTGAATTTTGTCAAATGCCTTCTCTGCATCTATTGAGATGACCATGTGGTACTTGTCTTTGACCCCATTTATATGATTTATGACGTCTATTGACTTACGTATATTGAACCCTCCCTGCATCTCTGGCATAAAGCCAACTTGATCGTGGTGGATGATCTTTTGGATTTGTGTCTGTATGTGGTTTTCAAGTATTTTGCTGAGAATTTTTGCATCTATGTTCATTATAGATGTGGGTCTATAGTTTTCATTTTTGGTTGCATCTTTATCTGGCTTTGGTATGAGAGTGATGCTGGTTCATAGAAGGAATTTGGAAGTTCTCCCTCCATTTCTATCTTTTTGAATAACTTAAGTAGTGTTTGATGTAGATCCTCTTTAAATATCTGGTAAAATTCTGCTGTAAATCCATCTGGACCTGGGCTTTTTTAGTCGGGAGATTTTGTATTACTGTTTCAATTTCCTTATTTGTTATGGGTCTGTTTAGGCTGTTAATCTCTTCTTGGTTTAACTTTGATGTATGCCATCATTTTAGAAATTCATCCATTTCATTTAGGTTTTCAAATTTAATGGAGTATAGACTATATTTTTAAGTATTCCCTTGCAGTGTTTTTGATTTTTTGGTGTCTGTTGTGATGTTATCTCTTTCGCCTTTGATTTTGTTGATTAGGATTTGCTCTTTGTTTCTTTCAGTGAACTGGGCTAAAGGCTTGTCTATCTTGTATAACCCTTCAAAGAACCAGCTCTTAGATTCACTGCTTTTTTTTTTTTTTTTTTATCTGAGGGATGTGGAAAAAGTGGGAGTTATTGGCAAGGAGGTGAGGAGAGAGGGACATGCAAGGGATCATGGTGTGGGTGAGGGAGGGAAGTCAAAACAGGAAAGATGGCAGGAGTTGGGAGGTATTGGGGAGAGGGTTGGGATAACTGGGTCACTGTGACTAGAGCAGGAGGGAGGAAGGAAGTCAGATGGGAGAAAAGAGTGGAGATAGTGAATCTCAGAGGACTAGGAAGCCTAGAAGGAAACATGATGCCTTAGAAACCCTATGAGAAATGTGCATAGAGTGTCTGAACATTAATGCATATGTACACCTGGGAGCTCCTTGCCAGGGAGTGCAGTGCCAGAGAAGAGACCTCCTTTAGAGTGACAACCATGCCATACAGTGCTCATCAAAGAAGGTTTTTTTGCAACAGATGGAAGCAACTGCAGAATTGCACAAGGTCAGGCACAGAGAACATAAACCTGATAGATGCCCAATACTAGGTGACACATCTGCAGTCAAATATCTGCAAGTAAGGCTCATGGAACATAGTGGAATAAGTGGTAGAGAGAGGGCTAATGCACCTCTCAACTCTCACCAGTGAGGCATCCATGTAACTCAGAGTATGATACATACAGAAGGCCACACACAACTAGCCAAGTTTGGGAGAATAAGAGACTGTAGAGTGTGGGGTGGGACTCCTATATGGAACCTCACCCACACAAGGTTCAAGGATCATTGCAGAAGAGGAGGCAGAAAGATTGTAAGAGCCAGGGCTGGTTCATGAACACAGGGAGATAGAGGCTTCCAAGCCAATGGAGGCTTGCTCATGTGAGCCTGTGACAGTGGTGGCATCGAGCATGGGACCCATGTCACCTCAATTAAACAAGGGCCCAAAGGGGAGATAGGAAATAGGTGGTGGATCGGCACTAGATTGAGATCTATTTGAGACTGACTGCTACTGGGTGAAGGAGAGTTTGACTTACATACAACCACTGGATGAGCTGACTGGACTCCAGTGGACACATTTATACTGAAGGACATTTGGGTACAAACACCTGAATGAATAGGACTCAGCATGAAAGGCACAGGGCAATAGGGTTCCATTGGGGGATGGGGAGGCATGGATGGGGGAGGGGGTCTGGATTTGAGTGGGAAATGTTGTATGAAATTTAAAAAGTCAATTTAAAAAAAAAAGGATATGCTAAAGGCTTACCTTTCCTTTCTTTCTTTTTAGATGCAGCAAGTATTTTCCTTTGAAATCTATTCCCATTCGTCCTTCCTCTTCTCATCTACCACAGTATCTCTTGAAATTTAAAAATGATTAATTTGTTACTGAACCAGATAGTGGTGTATTTTAAATTGATTTCTTAAGATTAACACTTGATCTCAATCAAATCATCCTTTTAATGGGACACCAGTTCCCTTTAGTAATTGCAAGGCAGGCGTCTAAGTACTATGGATTTATCTATTTAAAATAAGGTCGTTTAAGTTGACAGGTAACCTTCTTGAGTTGCCTTACAATTCAAATCTTAAAATAAGTTAAATATTCTGATTAATGAGGCTCATTTTTCTGAGATGACCTTGCTCTCCTCAGTTTCCAAAAGTGAATAGCGATTGCTTTGATTGCCTGTGTGTGTGTGTGTGTGTGTGTGTGGGTGTGTGTGTATGTGTGTGTGTGTGTGTCTTTTTGCAACCTACAATAAGGCACTTGAACCATGGAAAAACATTATATATTGATTTGAAAACTGACTCTATTTTATATTGTTTTGAAACAACTCCATTTGATAACTGTAAACTCAAGCAATGCCCCAGCATTTCTTTCTAGGGGTTGGCACAGTAAGCACACAATTTATGTGACTTAGAGAATTATAGGAAAACTCAGCATTAGCATTTTTCAGTGTTTCTAGATGTCTGACTTGAATTGCTTGTGTGTGTGTGTGTGTGTGTGTGTGTGTGTGTGTGTGTGTGTGTGTGTGTGTGGTTCAGGGTGAGCTGCAGGCATATTGTCTTGTTAACAGACAGGCAGTGGGAGGAGAAAACCTCCTCACAGTGTCTCTACCTGTCATTGTGCTTCCCTGCTAGAAGGAAGTTAATTATATATGTTAAGCATACGTCTGAGAAAGTTTGGAAAATGCCCTTTCAGACTCTTAAACAGAAGCTATTGAAGCTAGAAGGAGAAAGAAAAAACAACCAAGATGGAAAGAAAAAATTTTAAATGTCGCCCACACAAATCAAATCCAGTTTTAGAAGAACAACACACACACACACACACACACACACACACACACACACTAATAATTAAAAAATATACAGTTTAATAGGAAAATTTCTATACCATATGCAGTATTTCAAGGAACCAAAGATGACTTAAGTTCCTATAGCATAACTAAAGTTTCCCATAAAAATAAAATTAAAAGATAACACGAATGACCAGACATGGTAGCACAAGGCTTCAATCCCAGCACTCTAGGGGCAGAGGCAGGCAGATCTCTTTGAAACTGAGGCCCCGTCTGGTCTACATAGAGAATTCCAGGCCAGTTAGGGCTACAGGGAGGCCCTGTCTCAAACAAACAAACAAACAAGCAAAAAAAGAGACAACACTAGAGGGCTTGGAGAGGTAGTTCAGTGGTTAAGAGCACTGGCTGCTTTTGCAGAGGACCCAGGTTTGGTTCCCAGCACCCACATAGAAGCTAGCCACCACCTATAACTCCAGTTCCAGGGGACCCAATGCACTCCTCTGGCCTCTGTGGGTGCCAGCTATACATGTAGTACATGGGAAAACAGTCAGGCAAAACACACAGACTTGTTTTTCAAAAGATAGCAGTAGAAAATAATAGTATCCTTTTGCTTTGCTTTGTCAATGTCTTTGAATAACATAATTTAAATGATCAAAATGTGGGCTTTCTGAGATCTTTTTATCTCAATGAGACTACGCCGTCATCATTTTTATTGAAACCTTTATTCTTTTTATAATATTGCTTTAATTGTAATTTGTTTTATTGGAACTTTAAATTTTTTGAGGATTTCATACACGAGTACTATATTTACATTATTTCCATCCCTCTCTCTCCCTCCTCCAACTTTTTCCACACACCTCCACTCCCTCTCAATTTTGTGACCTCTTCTTTTACATTTATTGATTTGTTTGTTTATGTGTGAGGGGTGTGCTTATGCCATGTGGTCAGAGGACAGTTTGTGGAGGCCAATTTTCTCTTTTTAGCTTATGGGTCCTGAGAAGCATACTTAGATCATCAGTCTCGGCAACAAACACCTTTACTGGCTGAAGCATTTTGCTAGCCCACAATTATTCTTATAAGTTTAATTTAGTATGTTTCTATTAAAGCAAAATTATAGAAA
Source organism: Nannospalax galili (assembly GCF_000622305.1). NCBI lineage: Eukaryota > Metazoa > Chordata > Mammalia > Rodentia > Spalacidae > Nannospalax > Nannospalax galili. Next base: position 8,731,062 of record NW_008335967.1, on the reverse strand, counting down.
CTGATATTTTTGGATCCTTGTTATGTATTCACTGTAGAATAATGTAGTAAACCAACTCTTCAACATATGATGAGTTCTAGAAAAGTATTTATCCAAGCCACATGTGCATCATATGTGAAACACAAGTGTCAACCGAAGTATTCAACTGAAGATATACACTGCTATTGTCAAAGTAGAACAGTAACTTTCATTCTGTCTGCACTGTTCAGTTTTCAAAATTTAAAGGCATGATGATGTTTATAGAATACCTTTGCCCCCTCTATATGAAAAAAATGATAATCTGAATCTCACATTTTTGGGTTCACAGTTTTAATTTATTTTTAGTTAGTTAATTTTATTTGTATGGAGTACTTGGCCTACATGTATGTGAGTGTACTATGTGTGTACAATATTCATGGATGTCAGAAAATGACATTGGATCTCCTGGAATTGGAGTTACTGATGATTGTTAACCATCATGTGGGTGCTGGGAGTTGAACCCAGGTCCTCAGTAAGAACAGCCAGTGTTCTTAACAGCTGAGCCATTTCTCCAGTCCCATACTTTCAATTTAACTTAATTATTTATGTGTCTGTGTCTATGTATGTGCTTTGTGTGTGTGTATGTGTATGTGTGTGTGTGTGTGTGTGTGTGTGTGTGTGTGTGTGTGTGTATACAAGTGCATTTGCCCATGGATGTGGAGGCGGAGGCCTGCAGGGGCTATTGGATGTCTTTATTGCTTTTCACCTTATATTTTGAGACAGGGTCTTTACTCAAACTGGAGCTCATTTATTGGCTGATCAGAGTCCCAGGGATATACCTATCTCTGACTTTGCATTCCTGGGATTACACGTACATGCCATCACAATAAAGTTTTACATGGATCCTGGGGATCTAAACACATGTCCTTATGTGTATTCAGCAAGCACTTTATTCCCTGAGCCACCTCCCCAACTCAAACTCACAATTTTTAAGCATTTAAAATTTTTAAATTTTTAAATTATTTTTATTTTATGTATATTATTATTTTTATTTTTAATTATTTATTATTTATTATTTATTTGTTTTTTATTTTTATTTATTTATATTTTATTATTATTATTTTATGTATATTTATTATATGTATATATTGCCTGCACATATGTAAGTACACCCATGTCATGCAATATCCACGAAGGACAGAAGAGGTCATTGGATTCCCCCGGAACTGGAGTTATAGACAGCTGTTAGCTGCCATGTGGACACTGGGATTCAAACCTGGGTCTTATGTAAGAACAGTTAGTGTTCCCAATTGCTGAGCCTTCTCTCCAGCTCCAAAATTTAAATATTTTTAAAGGAGAATAACTTATCTAGGATAAGGGGCTGGAGAGATGGCTAACTGGTTAAGAGTACTGACTGCTCTTGCAGATGACCCAGGTTTGACTTCCAGCACCTATGGCAGCTAGCAATTGTCTGTAACTCCAATTCCAGAGGAATCTGATACCTTCTGACAGCCACAGGCACTGCACAACACGGGTACACTTACACGCATGCAGGCTTATGCACATATACACTTATACATATAAAATAAAAATAATAAATAGGGGCTGGAGAGATTGCTCAGTGATTAAGCCCAGGTTTGACTTCCAGCACCTATGGCAGCTAGCAATTGTCTGTAACTCCAATTCCAGAGGAATCTGATACCTTCTGACAGCCACAGGCACTGCACAACACGGGTACACTTACACGCATGCAGGCTTATGCACATATACACTTATACATATAAAATAAAAATAATAAATAGGGGCTGGAGAGATTGCTCAGTGATTAAGACTGGCTGCTCTTGCAGAGGATCTGGATTCAGTTCCCAGCACTCACATAGCAGCTAACAACCATCCATTAACACTGGTTCCAGGGGATCTGATGCCTTCTTCTGACCTCTACGGGCACTGCATAACATATATGTGCACTTACATACATGCAGACAATACACTCATACACATAAAACAAAATAATAAATAAATATTTTTAAAAGAAGCACAAGTGTATAGAAGACCAAAGTAAGGAATAATTAGGTTTCATTATATTTATTCTAATCGAATGACAAATTTCCAAACAGAATAATAATTAACATTAACTCCAGACAGTAAAAAAGAAAATTATTTACACGGATATACTTAAAAGCAAATAGTTCTGTGCACTTACTTACATGGAAGTTTCAAGTATTTGTTGGTAAAAAACATTCAGGTTGGAAAGATGGTTCAGTAGTTGAGAGCAATTGTTGCTCTTCCATGGAACCTGAGCTAAGTTCCTAGTACCCGTGTGGGTTGGTTCAGCGTGATTTGTAATTGTAGCTTCAAAAGATCACACATCTTCTTCTAGCTTCCATAGGCACCTACACACACACACACACACACACACACACACACACACACACAAATAAATAAATAAATAAATAAATAAATAAATAAATAAAAACACTGCAATTTGTCTAATCTTTTAAATTTTATTAAAAGTGTAGTAAACAGAATTTGTTTGCTTCTTCAGCTTATAGTTCTGTTATGCATTTAGCAAATATGTTTTCAGTTTCCATATTTCTAAAATAGCCCACATTCTCCTTTCCTTGCTATACTGTGTTTCTGTTTATCAATCTATCATTGAATTACATGATCATTTAGTTGGGTTTGTTGTGTTTTGTCTCTTTAGAATGTATAGTTATGAGAACAAGGAAGTTTTCTATAGTATTCTGTCTTCATTGTCCGAAGCAGCACATGGCACATGATTCTTAAGCAGCTAGCACTAGCAGGCACACATGATTACTTGTGGAAGGACTGAGAGAATATTGTGCGTAGAGTGTATCTCTCGTAGCATTCCTTGTTTTACAGCAGAGGAAACAGATTCAGTGTGGTTGCTAAGGTGACTAAGACCTTCCAGTTGGGAGCTACATCCCATGACACTCCTTTATCATTAGTAATCAACTTCTATTTGTAATAGTACCTTTGTTGTGAACATTCAACTCTATGTTTCCCCTTTTATTAGCATTATGTTCACATTTGCATAAGATTTAATTAAACAAATGGCATATTATCCCTCTCTTATAAATTAAGAAAGACATGTTGAATTCCAACTAAGAATTTTAACAATTTATTAAATTAGATAACAATAATTTCTCTCTTCAGAAAGTAACATTTTCCTAAACATCTCTAGCAACATAAAAATTGTTAGATTATAGCTGGGCGTGGTAGCTTAAGCCTTTAGTCCCAGCACTCTGGAGGCAAGCAGGCAGATCTCTGTGAGTTCAAGGTCTGTGAGTTCAAGACCATGCTGGTCTACATAGTGAGTTCTAGGCCAGCTGTGGCTACAGGGAGACCTTGCCTCAATAAGACCAAAAAAACTTTATAAGATTATTTTTCTAATTTATTAGTGGAAAAAAATGAAAGTATTAACAATAATTTACTAGGCTATTCTTCTTTCAGTAGCCTAAAAAAAAAAAAAAACTGGCATGCCCAGTGCTTTGAATTGTGTTTCTAAATGACATCCCTGAACCACATGCAGCAGATATTGTCAGAGGAGTGAGGTCTTTGATGGCAAAAGACAGAGTGCTTTGTCTCACTGGGGAAAAACTGAGTTTCTAGCAATGTAAAAGAGAGGCTAATGGGAAAAGATAACAGAATATGCTCTGAACTCTTGAACATGAGACATGGTAGCAAAAGACAAAATAATTCTGGACAGGTGTGAGGTGTTATGGTTGCAAATAACAGGGGAGAGGATTCAGAGTGTTGGTCCACCATCCACAGACCTCTAATACACTTGTCATCACAATGATCAAACACAAGATAAGCAAGCGAAAAATAGCATACTATTTTATTTCACTTTTTAAAATCAGAAAAAGCAGAAAATGGAAATTGCTATAGAACACATACATAGCATCACCCTTTAATCTGTCACCCTTCTCATCCGTTACTATACTTCTCAATTGCTTCAAGTTTCTTCTATTACAATAATTTTTAAACTTTGATTCTATTCATTTATTGTGTGTGCTTGTGGTGAGCTCTGCTGCAGCGATAGGCTCCCACTTTCTAACACACAGATTCTGGGGAATCAAACTCAGCTAGACAACACCTTTACCTGCTGACTCTCCTTGTCAGCCCTAAAATAAAAATTTTAGATTTGTAACTATTGTTCTAAGACCTGTACTTGGCACTTTGCTTTTTTTTTTTTTTTCACCATTTATTTTCTTAATTTTTTTTTTTTTTTTTTTTTTTTTTCTTACCGGGGTACAGTAGCCCTAGCTGTCCGGGAACTCACTATGTAGACCACGCTAG
>NW_008335967.1:8725986-8726458 GCF_000622305.1 Nannospalax galili | reverse complement strand
ATATATGGGGGCTTTAGGGTGTGGAAGGGGGGAATGTTTGGGGGAGAAATCAGGGAGGGGGAAGCACAAAAAGCAGGTAGGATTAGGGTCTGGAAGTTTTTACTTTTTCCCTCTTAAGATAAGAGAAAAACAGCTTCTAAAATCTCTGGTTATCAGGTAGAATCTGCTTATCCTATCTTTGGAGGTCAGAGGAAAGGCAGGCTGCTTCTCAGCAGAGTTTGTTTCCCTTGACTTCAAAGGTCAAGGTGAGGTCCCTGTTGGGGAGGGGGGAAACTGCTGCTGTTTGGAACCCTAAGAGAAAGTTTTTCCCTAGTTTTAACAGTTTTAGTATGGAATATTTCCTACCTACAGCACTGCTAGCTTGTTTTTCCTTTTGTATCAATGGTTGAATCTGAGGGGCAGATTTAGCTACTTTTATTTTTTGGTCATTTTCCTTTTTACTATTATCTGTCCTTGGACCTTACACAAGTTA
>NW_008335967.1:8724069-8724908 GCF_000622305.1 Nannospalax galili | reverse complement strand
GGAAATGATTCCTCCGTGTTGACCCTCCTCTTTATAGACTGGATACTGGTTCAAGTCCATCTGGTGGGGTCTCCTTGGCTTCCTTGATCAAGAGGTCAGATGATCCACCACCATTACAGGACATTTTGCGTGATGCTCATAGTCCCTGGGAACTAATCGACCTAGGAGGGCAAGGAGCAAAAAGTGTCCTTTGAATCCCTCTGACCCAATTAGTATAGATCTCAAGGTATGTCTGTTAAACATCCAAGAAGGTTAGTTCCACCATTCTGGCATTTTTAATTACTGTGTGTCTTGCAGATAAATCTTGGGGTAATGACCAGTTGGTCTCAATAAACCTTATCTAGAGATATATTTCTTGATATGTTATGTATAATTCGTCAGTAGACTGTAGGAATAATATGGTTCCCTCTGATTTTTGTGACTAGCTAGGCATTGTTTCTCTCTTGTATCGTCTCCCCCCTCTATCATGGTTTTCCCACTTAAGGTGCCCCCACTTCCCCCGCTTTCTTCCTTACTAATACCCTTGCTCCTATGATCCTACCTCTGTTGAACAGCTTCTTTCTCCTTATCCCCTAGGTTCCTCGTATACCCTTCCCTCCCAACTCCCTTAATCTAACCCAATTTTTATCCATATCTCCCTTCTTAAGGCCTCTTGCCTACTATTCTTCTCCTTCCGGTTATTTCTTTTCCTTTACCTCACTGTTTCCTTACCCTTGTCCTGGTTCCTGCAGTTATGTCTGTTTGCATACTTATTTATCAGAGTCTGATCCTAGGATCCACATATGAGGGAGAACATATGTCATTTTTTTCCTGAGTCTGTGTTACTTCACTTAGTATAA
>NW_008335967.1:8722970-8723176 GCF_000622305.1 Nannospalax galili | reverse complement strand
GGTGAAAGATAGGGGTTTAGTTTCATTCTTCTACAAGTGGAGATCCAGTGTACGTATACTGAACCATCCCTGCATCTCTGGCATAAAGCCAGCTTGATCATGGTGGATGATCCATTTGATGTGTGTCTGTATGTGGTTAGCAAGTATTTTATTGAGAATTTTTGCATCTATGTTCATTAAGGATATGGGTCTATAGTTTTCTTTTT
>NW_008335967.1:8704322-8720095 GCF_000622305.1 Nannospalax galili | reverse complement strand
ATGTGGGTCAGAAGTTTTCAGACTTTCTCCTTAGGTCTGGAATCTTCTAAGAATGCTTTTGGCCTCAGGAACTTGGGTGTTGAACTGACCTGAGACCCTGGCCGTGGCCATGCAGGGCAGGGATGCAAAGGCAGATGGGGAGGGAAGAAGCCCCAAGATTTCCCAGGGAGTGGATTGAGTAGCTGGGTTGTACAGGATCAGGGAGAGGAAAGGTAAGCCTCAGAGCCCCAGAAATAGGCTGTCATTCCCAGAAAGAGGCTGGCGGATGTTGCAGGACCAGGGAAGTAGAGGGAGGTGAAGGCGGGGCCAGGACAAGAAGCGGTGCTCCTGAGGCCCAAGAAAGGCTCTGAGTTGGTCTGGGTGAGAAGGGTCAGGAAGCAGTACTGGTTCCCCAGGTGTCTGGGGCCCCAAGACTAGGAATGGTGCAGGGCCCAAACTAGGAGTGTAGAACGGCAAGGGAGATGGAAGGATGAATGTGGCTTAGGGAGTCCCGGTGTGGAGGGCTGCGCTATAGACTTACCCCAAGAGGTCTGAGGATAGTAGTGCAGGCTAGGAGAGTTAGCGGTGGTGCAGGCCCAGGGAAACAGAGAGAGGTGAGGGTGGGGCCAGGACCAGAAGCGATGCTCCTGGGGCCCAAGAAAGGGACTGAATTGGTCTGGGTGAGAAGGATCAGGAAGCAGTATTGGTTCCCCAGGTGTCTGGGGCCCCAAGACTAGGAATGGCGCAGGGCCCAAACTAGGAGTATAGAATGGTGGGAGGGGGGCGGGGGAATGGAAGGGTGAATGTGGCTTAGGGAGTCCCGGCACAGAGGACTGTGCTATAGACTTGCCCCAAGAGGCCTGAGGATAGCAGTGCAGGCTAGGAGAGTTAGACAGTGGTGCAGGCACAGGGAAGCAGAGAGCGGCACTTTGTTTTTATCCTTAAGGCTCTTGCTATTTTTGGCCTAGATTTATTGGCCAAACTAATGGATTTTGTTAGGACATTTAACTGTTTACTTCCACCCCCATTACCCTTTTTTGTGCCCCCCCTCCTTCTGGACCCCTTCCATTAAACAGTCTCTCTTCTGCCTTAACAATGATATATTTATGCATTCCCCCATACACAGAAAACTTAGACCTATAGTTCCTTGAATGAAACAGTTATCTTAAGGTTCTGCTATATTCAAATAATAATAGAGAGAAAAATGCACGACTTCCTTTGCAGAAGGAACAATTTTCCACAATATCTCTGGAGTATTCAGTGGACTTGTCCTTCCAATATCTCCTTTATTTTTCAAGTTTTCAGTCTTGCTGATGTCTCCATACAATCAATGGCAGAGTAGCTGCAAACTTTGTCCTAATTCACTCTTCCTCACCAAATTCATGGAGTAGAAGAAACCCAGATCCTCCATATCTTAGAATACAACTACTGGAGTGGCATAAGATATTTTTACCTATTTTTTTTTTAGTTTTTTTTTTCCTTTTTAATTTGGGAATTTTGTGTTTTTTTTTTTTTAGATCACCAGGCTTTTAAGAAGCATTTAATTTAATTAATGAATTTGTTTAAAAGAAAATTTGTGACTAGTTCTCACTAGTAGACAGCCTACTAAAATATTAGTGTAACTAGATGATAATCTGATTAAAAACCTTTAATGGGGCTCATGATGTGGTTCAGTGGTAGACTGTATGCTTTCCATGCATGAAGTCCTGAGTTCAATCCCAGAGAGTGAGAAGTCTTAAAATATGGGCTAATGGGGACAGGAACTGGATTACCAGATCATACAGGAATATTCTGAGATCTCCATGGCAGACATGTAAGTCTGTTACCGATTGTCCTTGGCATCCCAGACCTCTGAACTCCTTTACCAAAATTCAACAAGACGCACAGGGTAGAAGTTAGGCAATTTATTACAGAGCAGAGCAGAGCACATTTTCATGCAGTGAGACAGTGGCCAAGGGCCCATTGCCCATATCTTCATTTTAGTCCAGCTTTGTAGTATTTTTAAATTCTTCAAACAAGCAGGTTTTCCTGTGGGACTTTTTTTCTGCCAAGGTGACTGGCAAGCCGTTTGTATTGACTCTTACAGGAGGAGGCAATGGTATCTTTGTTCTTTATGAGGAAGCCTCTCCTTATACTATAATCTTAGGTTTAGGGCTTGGGGCCAGCTTTACACTGTGTTCTATTAGTGACCTTCCAGGCATTTCAGGATCTCACATGTCTTCCCGGTGTTGGATATGTGACTCAAATTTCATTCTTCATACCCCACAGTGCTTGTCCTTGGTTTTATTAGTCTGGTGATTATGACGGAGGGGGTCTAACCCCAATGCCTTCCAATCCTTCTGATATCTAACTACCTAGAAAGTTACAGACAGTTTATGTGTAAAAATAAAGAGGAAAAATAGTACATGTAATTGAAATCATTTTGTGTATACACACAGACAGGCATGTATGCACATACAATCTCTCCTCTGTATGTCTCTCTGACACAGATACATACAAATTTTTAACAATTACTTTTAGCCTGTAGCAATTGAAAACATATTTTGAGTCTAACAAAAGTGGGTGTATTTCCATGATCTAAAAATAAATACATAAGACAAATAGGTGTATGGGTTGTATTTCTCCATACTTGTTAATATAGGTTATTATATAAATCTATGTCCTTGAGACAAACCACACCAATGATATCATCAAGTGCTGAAAATGGAGTTAAAATTTGACTCTGAACTTCTTAACTACAAAAGCAACAAAAGAGACAAATCAGTTACAAGACTCACAATGTCCAAAAGATAAAAACAAGAGATATTTCCTGATTCTTCAACTATATGAAAAATTTATCCCATGGGAGCTTATAGGAACACTGTATGGCATAGAGGATCAGTTAATCTAGCCCTACAATAAATACAGCCAACAGTTTATGAAATATAAAATAAATTCTGAAAATGTCCAAAGCAATGTGGTGGAGTATGCAGGTCCCTTGAAGTTTGGCTTGATCTGAAGATGAATATTTTACCTTCCTGTTATATTCCAAATGAATAAAAGAAAAACCCAGAAAGCATAGAGAATATCCACATCATACTTGAACACATGTGAGCATTGTACACAACTGCCCCTATATTTATCTTTTCTGAACCATCTGGAGTTAAGTTAAAGCTCATTGTTGAGTGCTCTGTGGCTAGATATAAGTTGCATAATGTTGCATGCCTTCACCTATTGAAAACATTGTCCATAAGCTAAAGTTCTCAGTAATGGAGCTTCCAAGGTGGAGCAGTGGGAACAGCAGTCATAATGGGGAAAGATTTAAAGAAAGGCAAGCAAACATTTCAAGTTCCAGTCTCCCATCAGAAAGCACAGACAAAGCTATTTGATCTGGACCAATGAAAGCAAATCCACAGTCTTTGGCAATTAGCTAAGCCAGTGACACACACACACACACACACACACACACACACACCCCACACACCAAATAAAGTATTCTTCTTTTTCTCTTACTTCATGAGTATTTAGTATAATATTGGGAAAATAGAGTTAAAATTAGAAGTTTCATCTAATCAAAATAAATGACGTCAGATTGCTTTCGAAAATTAATTGCAGTTAACTTTTCTACCTGTATAAATAGCACAAGTAAAAATCCATGCAGTTGTGCCTAAGCATTCCTTGTAAGTGGCCTATCAGTTTATACCATGAATAAAAGCATTTGAAGTTAGTAGTCTTATCAAACCATCAAATGAACACAATATGAGGTGCCAAGAATAATAGCTATTCTTTCCTCTTTGGAATACAAAATTTCCAGTGAATTCTTTGTCCTTTGCCTTGTGTATGGTTCATAGAACTCAAAAAGGGTCTTATTGATGGACTTTCAGACTGCAAAGCTTTACAAACATCCAGCCACAAGGATGCTCCTGATGTACCAGAGCTAATGATATTTCAGAAAAGTGAAAATAATAATAAAAAAAAAAAAAAACAGACTTAGGTAATGTCAAGGCAGCACTGGATCAACCAAAAACACACTTGAAAACAAACCTTTATTCCAGTGTCAGCCTCTCATGCCTGTGGTTCTGCTCTCTAAAGTCACTCTTCAAAACTACCTTATTTGCCATAGTATCAAAAGACACATCTTGTTAAGCGAAAAAGCAAAGGACTTCAAAATCCTTTCTCATGAACATTTTTAACAGTGATTCCTCCTGCCCTGTACCTTACAGCGGGGAAATGACCTCAACATGGCTCCTTCAAGTACAAAAATATTGACCCCAGGGCTGCAGAAATGACTCAGAGGTTAAGAACACTTAAGGTTCTTGCAGAGGACCCTGGTTTGATTCCCAGCACTCACATGGCAGCTAACAACTGTCTGTAACTTTAGTTCCAGGGGTTCTAACACCTTCTTTAGGCCTCTGTAGGCATTGCATGCATGTGGTACACTTACAGACATACAGGCAAAATACTCATACACATAAAATAAAAGTAATAAAGTATGTTAAAAATATGTTGACCACACAAATGACCAATACTCAGCAACATTCCTTCCAAGTTATTTTGCCATAGACATTTGGTAAACACAGGAGACTGAATGCTTAATGATTAGGAAGAAGCTCCTTTTGAACTATTTTCCAATTGAGGAAACAGTTAATCAGACTATGTTCAGTAATGATAGACAATTAAAGGTAAAACTTTAGGAGAGGAGATATTATCATGCCCTGTGCTATTCAATGAATGTGGATAGAAATGAACTTAAATTTTAGTAGGACTTGTGCAAATGTATAACACACATACTTAAAATTCTGTATTGCATTTTTTCATTAAAAATGAGAAAAATGTTTTTATAATTTTGTTCATATGTAAGTGCATATTAATATGCATATGTGCACATGTATAGGTACATGTGCATATGCGCACATGTGTGTGGAAGGCAGAGGTCAACTTCAGGTTCATTTCTCAGGTATTATCCAACTTTTGTTTTTCTTTTAGTTTTTTGCTTGTTTGTTTGTTTGTCCCTCACTGGCCTGGGTAGGTTAGGCTGACTATCCCTCCCTCCCTAGTGCTTCTTCTACAAGTATGTGCCACAATGCCTAGGTTTTGGTTTTTAGCGTGGGCTTTGTGGATTGAACTCAGGTCCTTAGGCTTATGTAGCAAGCACTTTACTAACTGAGCTGTCTCCCCGGCCCTGTTTTTTCAGTTTTAAAGTGATTTATATAAATTTATTCAGTTGAGTTTTATGTCCATTTCCTTAGGGAAACAAGTTAAACCATTATTGTTTTTATTTTACTAATCACAATAAAACCTCAGAGTTAACCACTTACCCATCATGGATGAGGTCCTGGGTTCAATCCCCCATATCAGATAACATAAAATAAGGTCAAATAATTTAAAAGCTTATTCTAGATTGCTCGGTAGGCTCTCAAACAATATGAAGATAGATGCTTTTATTTTGGGGGGTTTTATTAATAATATATGAGTCATCATGTTTGGAAATTCTTAAATAAAATATATTTAAATGTAAAACGGAAAAAAAAGAACTTATGAATCGCACATGTAGTGTTACATCTAAGAAGTACATAATTTAACACTTTGATGAGTCTCTACTCAGAGAGCAAAAGCCTCAGTTAGGACAATAAAACCTTGCACCTCCGAGTTCCTGTAAGTGTCCTTAGCGGACATTGCTTTAGAGAACTCACCTACTTTTCCCATTATTTCAGCTTTAATTATTCTATCATATTCTTTTCACTAGGACGGCTATACACATATACACAGTCTTGATTTTTGCCAGAGGTGAAAACTGCCATATGCAGGGCTAAAGTACATGTGTCTGGAAGAGATGACACTCAAGTTAGAGTGAAAGAATGGGTTCCAGGCCTTGTCAAAAGCATGTCAATGCTTTTGTGATACAGCTCACTAAGAACTCCAGGACCTGAGCCTCCTTTCTTTTCTAGGTAAATGGCCCTCCATTGGCCTTTTAATATATTGTGCTTAAATTTGTCTTATAATTTTATTTCAAATTAGCATTAAAAGTAGACTTTTTGGTGTACAGTTCAAATTTGGTTCATGTATAGATTCATATAACTGCTGTTATCATCAGAATGTGAAGCAGTTCTATTGGCCCCCAAACTATATTATGCACCCTATGTGATTGTCTATCCATTATTTCTACCCATTATTTCTTTCATCAATTTTCACTTTGCTATCACTGTAGTTTCTCTTTTTAAAATATCATATACATGGAATCATATATAATTTTTCATGTCTGGCTTCTTTCACTCAATGTATAGCCTCTGAGATTTTGCAAGTTACTATGTGTATTCATAGTTTTTTTTTTCCTTTTAATAGCTGAATAATGTTCCATTGTATAGATATACCACAGTATTTTAATCCATTCATCCATTGAAGGATGATTAAATTGCTACCTTCCAGTTTCAGGTATAAACAATTTGGGCACAGGTTTTGGTATGAAATTAAGTTTTCATTTTTACGGGGTGAATACCTAACAGTGGTATTGCTCAGTAATGTGTTGATTTCACAAACAATTGTCAAACTATTTTCCAAAGTAATTTTGCTGTTTTGTGGTATCATGAATATGTGACAATTACAGTTGCTCTGAATCCTTAGTATTGCCAAGAATATTTTTTCCAGGCTTAGTGATCTCAGCACTTGGGAAGCTAGGCAAAAGATCATGAGTTAAAGTATAACTTGATATGTGTGCCAGTTTCAGCCTAGCGTGGAGTACAGAATGAGACTTCAACTGAAAAAGCAACACCAAATTTTTAGAAAATAATTCTTAGGTCTAGTGATGTAGCTCAGTGGCAGAGTACTTACCTAACATGCAAGGGGAGCTAGATTCAATCCCCAGTACTATAAATAAGAAAGAAAGAAGAAAGAAAGAAAGAAAGAAAGAAAGAAAGAAAGAAAGAAAGAAAGAAAGAAAGAAAACAAACATTGTGCTGATAGTTATGTACTGGCATCTTTCCATGGTTACAGTTTAAATGGCTGCTGGTATAAAGCATTTTTGTTGCTGTTGTTTGCCCTGTATATCCCCTTTGGTAAAGTATCTTTTATACTCATTTCACCTTTTCTCAGGTCTCTGCCACTCACTGTCTAGCCCCCAAGGCACCCAGAGGCTTCTGGAGTCATGGTCCGAGTTTTTCTGGCTACTGCTCACACTGGTGTCAGAGCTTGGTGTCATCCACATAGTGCCAATTTTGCAGGCATGCAGGAGGTTAGAGTTGGGGTTATAGAGGCTTCTACTGTCCACTTCTGTCACGCCACCTCCAGTGGAGCCCGTGTGAGGTCCTCTCCGTGCGTGGAGGCTGAGAAAACTTCAAAGGAAGAATGCTTCCTGGAGACTGGCTGTGTTAAAAAAGCATGCTGTGTCCTTGGCTGTTCTGCTTTAGTTCTTGTCTTCATTGCTGTCTTTATTCCTGTTCTTTCCTCATAGAGGAACTGCTTTGTACCTACTCAGGTCATTAGGCCCACCTGAAGAGAGACTAGATACAGATGATTTCCTGGGAACTCAGTTGCCCGATATTAGACTTCCTCCAAATGCTCAAACAATAAGTAAAGTAGCTAAGATTAAGCAACTTTGAAGAATTCTAGATAAGTTACAGCAAGAAGAATTATTTGTAAATAATCCCCCTACCTCAGTTCCTAGAATTGACTCAAGGAGATTAAAGGGATATTGAAAGAAGATTGCTGCCTACAGTTAAGACAGACTTTGGAATTGCCTACGAGTTAGGGAGAGGTAAGCTGTGGCATCCCCTTAAGGGAAAGGAGAGCATATTTAGAATCCCCGAGCCCATTGATGAACCACTTCCTCATACAGGAGTTTATGAAGGAAATAATAGATGGGTAAATATTCAAGGATGGAAAGTTTCATGGTATTCACTATAGTTTATGGATAGGTTAGCTAGATCTAGACCACCTTGGTGCCTTTACTACAAGTCAGCAGCAAAGTATACTTAAACAATTACAGGGAGTATAAGAAACATGGAAAGAATGAATGGGGAAATAAGGATTAGAGATACAAGCCTTTGAAGTTATATGGAGTTATTATAAGGAAGATGCTATTTCACAACTTCACTGACCTAGTCATTGGCCTTGGCCACCGAAACCTCAGAAGTAAGATAAAATTGAGAAAACGAAATCATAAAATTACCAACGATGAAATTTATAAGTAGCTGATGTTGCCAAACCACTAAGGGAGAAGGACAAATAGTCTAAGCAGCTGATTAATGAGATAAGAACACTGTACACTGTACTGTATTGCTTTGATTTTGAATTGTATTTCTAAGAAAATGATTAACCATGAAATCAACCTGATGCTTGCACAATCTTGTTCTGTAACTTCTATAAAACCTGATGCTCCACTTTAGAAAATTACATTCAGATCATCAACCAAAAAAAAATATATATATATTTTTTTACAGGCCGGGTGTGGTAGCACATGCCTCTAATCCAAGCACTTGGGAGGCAGATCTCTGTGACTTCGAGGCCAGCCTGGTCTACATAGTGAGTTCCAGGGCACTTGGTGCTACAGGGAGACCCTGTCTCAAAAAGACCAAAAAAAATGTTTTTTCTTCTAAAATTTTTGTAATAATACTTATGATTTACTTAGAGTTTTTATGTGATGTGAGGCATTTTTAAGCTCCTCTCCATTTTTGAGTATCCATATCTAATCATTTTGACAGTATTTATTGAATAGATTACTACCACATTTATTTACCTTGCTATTTTTGTTCAAAAATAGATTGTCTAAGAGGTTCGAGATATGGTTCAGTGGTTAAGAGTACTGGCTGCTCTTGCGGATGACTCAGGTTCAGGTCTCAGCGTCCATATGTTGGGTAACAACCATGTATAACTCCATTTCCAGGGGATCTGATGCCTTCTCCTGACCTCTGCAGGCACTGAACGACATGGATGAACTTTCATACATATAAGCAATGCACACATATACATTAAAAAAATAAAACCTTTAAAAAAAATGGTCATATTTGTATGAATTTATTTCCATAATCTCTGACAGTTTTATAGATCTATATATCCATCTCTTCTGTGAAATAATACACCATCTTCATTATAGTGATTTTATAAGTCTTAAAATCAGGTAGTGTGAGTCTCCCATACTTATTTTTCTTTAACAAAAGTGTTGTATTCTGGTTCTTTTTTCCCACATAAATTTTAAAATCAATCGATATATATCTGTGGAAGTCCATGTGCATATTTTGATTAAAATTGCTTTCAATTTTTATAGCAAATTGAAATATTTCCAATACTGGGTGTTCCAATTGTAAACCATTGTCTGATCATTTATTTCAGTCTTACTCTATTTATTTCATTATTTAGTTGTCTTTAAACATCTATATTTTATATATGTTTTGCTGGATTTATGTTTAAATATTTTGGAGTTTTTATAACTTTTCAAAAAGTAGTAATTTTCTGTTGTTTTTTTTTCTAGTATTTAGAAATAAGATTTTGTTTTGATCTTTACATTAGTTTCCTGTGCTATTTAGAAAACTGATGAAAAGTCTGTGACTGAGAAGTACAGCGTGTTATTTCTGGTTTTGTGGATCAGGAGTCAGGGAGTGACAGCTAGGCCTCTCAGAGGTTACTGTTAGGGTCAGCCAGGGCTACATTTCCTCTGGTGCAGCCTCTGGAAAAGGATCTGCTTCCGAGGTCCTTCAGGTCTAATGAAGTAATTTCCTGTGAGGACAAGATTCATCACAGCTTACTTCTTTAAAAACAGCAAATGGGGCCAGGTGTGGTGGCACATGCCTTTAATCCCAGCACTTAGGAGGCAGAGGCAGGCAGATCTCTTTGAGTTCAAGGCCAGTCTGGTCTACACAGTGAGTTCCAGAACAGCTGGTGCTACAGGGAGACCCTGTCTCAAAAAGTCCAAAAAAAAAAAAAAAAAAAAAAAAAAAAAAAAAATCAGCAAACAGCATGGAAAACTCTAGAGTCACTCTGCTAACAAGAACATCGATAATATTATGTAATCACAGGTGATATATTACCTTGACATATTTTCTTGTTTGGGAAGCTATGAATGCCATTATACTCAAATTACACAAAGGTAGGAGTACCAGTTATGTTACCCTTGTTACCGCAACTCAGTATCTTGTGAACTTTACTGAACTCACTTATTAGATCTGTGATATATTTTTGCATTTTTCTTAAAACTTTCCAAGTCTTTTTCATAAATAATGTCCAAAATTTTAATATTTTCCTTTCATGTATATCTTTTAGTTCATCCCCCCCCCCCCGTTCTACCAGTTAAGTCTTTACAGTATGATAGAGAATAAAAGTGGTGACATCAGGGGGGGATTATACCTCAGAGGTAGAGTGCTTGCCTAGAACACAAGCTCTCAGGCCATCTGAATCATAAAGAACAGGAGAGGAGGGGAAGGGAGGAAAGAGTGAAAACAGACAGGACTGCCTTGTTTCAAACCTTAGGAGAGAAGCATTAGTCTTTGATCATTCAATATGGTGTTAACTGTGGGTGTTTTGTAAATACTCATTATCAGTTCAGAGAATTACCTTATATTTTTAGTTTGCTGTGTTGACACAAAAGCATAACTCTCACCTCAAAGGAGATAAAAGATAGTTTATTCTAGAGCCAAATATGAGTGACCATGACCAGGGAATACAGATTCAGGTTACCCCAAATTTCGTATTCCAGCGTGGTAGCAGTTACAGTTTTATAGTAACAGAACAAAGAAAAGTCATAAATCAAGACACTTTTCAAATACATTGGTGGTTACATTCAGTAGGCAGGTCATAGCAAAGGGGGTGGGTTTTACTGTAGGTCTCAGATGCTATCTGATGACATTCTTAGCTTTTGATTGGTGAGATCTGGTGGTCTGCTAAGCTAATACATTTTATTAGTCACTAGAATGTTAGTTCAGAAACAGAGGTAGGCAAGATGTGGCTATTTATGGGGTTGAAGATGTCCAGATAATTTGCGAGTAGGCTCTGGATCTGCAACATTTCAAACTCTCCACATTCATTGAAGTGGTACTCAGTTGGTCAGCCTTGCAGGAAAACAGCTCAGAATGCAGGAATTCTTTCTGGGAACTTTCACAGTTGAAAATTTTACTCATGAATTGATGGTGAGTATAGTTATGTTTATGTTATCCGTATGTATGCATATGTGTGCAGGTGTGCTTGCCCATGTGGTTGTGTATGTGTGTGGCCCAAACTTGAACTTGATAAGGGAACATTATTCAGCATATCATCAGTCTTTTAAAGATAGAACAATATTTCTCAGCTCACAAGATGTGTAAAAACAGGCCACAAGCCTGGTTTGACCTGCTTAAAACTGCAGCGAATTAGCCTGGGATTCTTTGATTCTTTACTTCCTTTTTGTTGGTACACAATAACCAGTGTGGCTGGCTAATAAAAACACCTGATGTTCTGAAAATAAACATGGAGATTTGGTTTTAATCTTAGTAATAAAGTGCATAACTCAATGACCTTTATAAAGAGGGAAAAGGTACATTTCAAATTCTGAAAAGTGAATTCATACGCATGAAAATGTGCTTGACTTGTATGTGTAGATTCTGGATAAAACTTAAAATCTATTTTATTACATATTTAATATACCTATCAATCATATAATTTAAGAGTTTATAAGTTATATGCAATAAAGTTTGTGTCACTTTCTGGCATTGTGAACATCCTCTTAGAGGCTCAAAGTGCTATAAAATTAAACCAAAGATTTTTTTTTCTCTTTGCTAACAAGAAGCATATTTTAAAATTTATTCTTTTATATTATATGCAATTCCTAAAATAGAAGAAATTCATCTCGTTGATAATTCAAAATAACAAAAGGATTATCCATAAAACTTGAAGACTCTGGTCTGGAGAGATGGCTCAGCGAATAAGAGCACTGACTGCTCTTGCAGAGGACCCGAGTTCGATTCCCAGCAGCCGCATGGTGGCTACGAACTGTCCTTAACTCTAGTTCCAGGGGAATCCAACACCCTCTTCTGACCTCTGCGCATTGCACAACATGGGTGCACTCACATACATGCAGGCAACACACTCATACACACCCATACACATAAAATAAATATAATAAAATATTTTTAATTGAAGAATCAAGCTTTTTTTTCTTTAATTTGATTATTTTTCTTTTTTCCATTATTTTATTTTAGTATTTGTCCCAGCTAGCCTGGAATTCACTATGTAGACCAGGCTGGCTTGAACTCACAAAGATCCACGTGCCTCTGCCTCCTGAATGCTGGGGTTAAAGGCATGTACTACCATGCCTGGCAGTGATTTTTTTTTTTAATTACACAATACTCCAAGGTTGAAAATAATTAGACTCTAAATACTTGGAATTACTGGTTTCCAGCCTATCAGTTGAAAGCAATATTAAATTCTGAAGACAGGACATTCTGGTGAATGTAGTCAGCCTATCTAGAGGTCTTTTTTTTAAGAGGGTCAGCTGTTATTCTTCTAGCAGCAATCAGTTGTCAATACTCCTTTAGATAATATTAGGGTCTGCTGTTCATTTTCCCAGTTCTATGCTGGGTTACTATTTGGGAGTCCCTTTGGCCACCTTGGCCAACAACTCAAAAGAAGGTATCTCCTATCTGGCATTGTTGCTCGTTATGTAGCCTTTAGCTATGCTTATGGACTCTTAAGAAATTATATTGACCCCTTTAACCTTGGGTTATACTTTCCTTTTGGATGTTTAGCCATAGAGTTGGCCCAAATAAACCAATTTATTTTTACTCTTAAGGTCATTTGAGAATCTGTTCCTCAGGGATCGCATGGACTGAGGAGGAGCCCCTGGCTCTTTTCTTTTACAAGTTCCACCTATGTGAAGATAAATCAAAGGTCCTGCTCTACCATGGTTGGCTTCACTTCGAAGCATGGAGGAAGTGATTCCTCTGTGTTGACCCTCCTCTTTGTAGACTGGACACTGGTTCAAGTCCATCTGGTGGGGTCTCCTCAGCCTCCTTGATCAAGAGAACAGATGACCCACCACAATTACAGGACATTTTGAGAGATGCTCATAGTCCCCTGGAACTAGTCGACCTAGGAGGGCAAGGAGCAAAAAGTGTCCTTTATGTCCCTCTGACCAAATTATTATAGGCCTCAAAGTATGTCTGTTAAACATCCAAGAAGGTTAGTTCCACCAGTCTGGTACTTTTAATTAATGTGTGTCATGTAGAAAAAAATCTTGGAAAAAGACTAATTGTTCTCAGATAAACCTTACCTAGACATATATTTCTTGATCTGCTATGTATAATTTTTTAGTAGGTTGTAGGAGTAATATGGTTCCCTCTAGTTTTCAAAACTAGCTAGGCATTGTTTATCTCTCGCATTGTCTCACCCCTCCACAGTTTTCCCACTTAAGGTGCCCCCATTTCCCCCCTTTCTCCCTTAATAATAAATACCCTTCTCCTACAGTCCTACCTCCTTGAGCTCCTTCTTTCCCCTTATCCCCTAGGTTCCTTGTACACTCTTCCTTCCCCCCTCCCTTAAACTAACCCAATTTTTTCCCATCTCTCCCTCATTAAGGACTGCTTCTTATTGTTCTTCTCTTTCAGGTTCTTTCCTTTACCTCCCTGTTTCCTTTCCATTATCTTGGTTCCTGTAGTTATGTCTGGATACATACTCACTTATCAGGGTTTGGTTCTAGGATCCACATATGAGGGAGAACATATGTTGATTTTTTTTCTGAGTCTGTGTTACTTCATTTAGTATAACAGTTTCTAGTTCCATCCATTTACCTACAAATTTCATGATTTCATCTTTCTTTATTGCTGAGTAAAACTCCATCATATAAATGAACCACATTTTCATTATCCACTTGTCAATTGAGGGGCACTTAGGTTACTTCCATCTCTTAGCTATTGTGAAAAGAGCAGCAACAAACACGGATGTACAAGTGTCTCTGCAATAGGATTAGTTCTTTGGGTATATGCCAAGGAGTGGTATAACTGGGTCAAATGGTGGGTTCATTTGTAGTTTTTTAAGAGTTCTCCACACTGCTTTCCATAGGGTTGAACAAGTTTGCAGTCCCACCAGCAGTGGATGAGTGTTCCCCTTTCCCCACATCTTCTCCAACATTTGGTATGATTTTTTTCTCTTGATCTTAGCCAGCCTGACTTGTGTAAGATGAAATCTTAAAGTGCTTTTAATTTGCATTTCCCTAATTATTAGTGATGTTGAACATCTTTTAAGATGTTTCATAGCCATCTTTACTTCTTGTTTTGAGACTGCTCTGTTCAATTCCTTAGCCAATCTTTTAATTGGGTTGCTTCTTGTCTTGATTCTCTGTTTTTTGAGTTCGTTATATAGTCTGGATATTAAATCTCTCTTGGATGTGTCGCTGGTAAAGATTTTCTCCCATTCTGTGGGTTTTCTGATCGCTTCCCTGGTTGACTCCTTTGAGGTGCAGAAGCTTTTTAGTTTAATGAGGTCCCATTTGCTAATGCTTGCCCTTGTTTCCTGACCAACTGATTTCCGGTTTAGAAAATCGTTTTCCTACACCTATATCTTGTATGCTTTCCCCCAATGATTTCTTCTAACAATTTCAGAGTTTCCGGCTTTACATTGAGGTCTTTGAGCCATTTGGAATTGACTTTTGTGCAGGGTGAAAGATAGGGGTTTAGTTTCATTCTTCTACAGGTGGAGATCCACTTTTGTCAGTACCATTTCCTGAACATGCTCTTTCCTCCAGTGAATATTCTTGGCCCATCTGTCAAATATCAGGTAGTTGAAGTCATATTTATTCATATTTGGGTCTTCAGTTTTGTTCCATTGATCTTGGTCTATTTTTGTGCCAGTACCATGTTTTTTTTTTTTTTTTTTTTTATGACTATAGCTCTGGAAAACCGCTTAAAATCTGGTATACTAATCCTCTTGGCATTGCTTTTAGTGCTCAGGGGTGTTTTGGTGATCCAAGGTCTTTTGTGTTTCCATATGAATCTTAGGATGTTTTTTTCCAATTCTGCAAAAAATGTCATGGGGATTTTGATTGGCATTGTGTTGACTCAATAAATGACTTTTGGTAGGATGGCCATTTTCACAATATTAATCCTTCCAATCCATGAGCATGGGAGGTCCTTCTGTTTTCTAGATGTCTTCCTCAATCTCTTTCATTAATGATTTCAAATTTTCATTGTAGAGCTCTTTAATGTCTTTGACCAGGTTTATTCTGAGACATTTTATTTTTTTTCAGCTATTGAAAAGGGGAGTGTTTCCATGTGGTCTTTCTCTGATTGTTTGGTATTGGTATATAGAAAGGCTATAGACTTTTGTAGGTTAATTTTGTAACCTGCCACTTTACTGAATGTGTTAATAATTTCAAGGAGTTTTCTGGTGGAATTTTTGGCATTTTTAGGTATAGTATCATATCATCTGCAAAAAGGGATAATTTGAGCTCTTCTTTTCCAATTACTACTCCTTTAATTTCCTTCTCTTGTCTTATTCTAGCAAGAATTTCAAGCACTATGTTGAAAAGGAGTGGAGATAGTGGGCATCCTTGTCTGGTTCCTGATTTTAATGAGAGTGCTTCCAGTTTTTCTCCATTTAGAATGAAGTTGGCTGTGGGTTTGTTGTATATTGCTTTAATTATGTTGAGGTATGTTCTCTCCAGTCCCTCTAGGACGTTGAACTTAAATGTATGTTGAATTTTGTCAAAAGCCTTCTCTGCATCTGTTGAGATGACCATGTGGTTCTTGTCTTTGAGTCCATTTATATGATTTATGACGTTATTGAGTTACGTATATTGAACCATCCCTGCATCTCTAGAATAAAGCCAACTTGATCATGGTGGATTATTTTTTTGATGT